>NC_041366.1:20610565-20955140 GCF_900634415.1 Cottoperca gobio | reverse complement strand
CTTTTGTGAAGAAGCCTGAATTTTCGCACGAGGTGGTAAGTTGGTCAATAATGCAGATGCTACTTATACTTAAAAAACTGTGACTGGATATCTATGGATGCAGGGATTTAAATGTTTAAACATATTCCTGTTATTGTAAGTATTATATGTAAATCTCTGAGAAACTTGTAGTTCAGTGGCCTCTGACCTGTTTCAGGTGGCTTTGCTTCGCTTGAAGAGTGAGGACGGACCACACATGATGAAAGTGGAGCAGATATTGACTCAACTGGAGCAAGCCAATCAGGTGACCCATCTGACCCTCGATGACATGCTCTGCCGCACGCCAACAGGAAGGAGGAAGCAGGCGCCGATAATGAAGGACAGGGAGACCAGCCAAAGGACTCTGAGGCCACTCGAGTCCACTCTGTTTCTAGAATGAGAGAAGCCTCTCCAAAGCCTTTAACCTAAGGCGAAATGTAACGAGTCAAAACCCCCTACCTCTGGTTAGAATAGACTTTGCCATGATTACCGAGCTACCTCTTCTTAAACACGGACGGAGTCATCTGCAGACTGGACTTTTGTCGCCTTTTTTTGTCATCACTATCCAAATCTTTGATGAAAAAGGTCATATTTGTGCAGGAGGCACTTAAATAGAAAGTTGCTGAGATAAAATTACAGAAGCAACACCAGCTAATGGAAATGGATAACAAGTCATTTGAGAAGAATTTGTCGTATATAAAAGTGTGAATGAGTGATTAAAGATACATTTAATAATGAAAAAGATTATTTTTCTTGCTTTAATGTGTAGGTGCTGGTTTGTTTTGCCATCTTTAAAGGATAGGTTTACAAATGTCCGGTCAAATGTACATTGCAACAAGTTTTGGGGCTGAAATCATTAAGAGATGCTTTCTTACAGCGCTCTCCATTTCAGTCATGGGAGACTAAATTCACAGTGAAGCTGAAGTTAATGAGGCTTCAGCAGTTTGAGTTAGACAAACTAATTGAGTATCTTCCATCATGAAGCCTTTGGTTAAAAAACGGCAGCCACAAAAAAGAAACAGCCACATATTGGGGAATTGTTGTAAGGGTCATTTGATTAACTGTAAATTCTGGATATGCAAAAGTAATATTATTTTGTAGCTGCATCCATTTTTTAAGTATGAGATGCAATATGTTGTAGTCATCCAAACGTATTCAGATTATTATATTTTAAATCAAATGTATTACGTTACTAATTACAATTGCCTTGAAGTTGTATTCAGTAACTATAAATATATCAAAGTAATTTGACCCAATCCTGCAAAAGGCACAAACTGTGGACCTGAAGCCACACCTGGCATGTCATAATAGCCAATGATATTAAAATACTACCGCTCCCATCTTTCATCTGTACACAGTGACAATCATAAAAGTATAATAAAATCTTCATTATAACCAGATTACAACCCCACATCTGCTGATTGGAACATGTAAACAAACTATGACGCGCATCAAATCCCTCCCACAATGCACCGCTTACAAGCAGCCAGGGAGGAGAACAACGGACAAGCTGCTTGGACCCAAGCAAACCGAGCAGATAGTTATAAAATATTAATAAAAAAGCGACTACAGGATAGTTTTTGCTCAGTTATAAGATTACTAGAGAGTTTAAGACGGATGGTTCGGTGATATCCACTCCTAGCGGTGCTGTTTAGCATCAGCTAGCCGGTTAGCTGGTACCAACTGACGGGGAAGCTGTGTGGAAAGCGGCCGGTAACATCAGCTCAGCTGTCCACAACAACAACAGACAAAGGAAACAAAGAGATAACACATACTTAAAAGTTTAAATTGCATCTAGCAATACTGCTCGGGACTGTTGTGTTGTAGCAGTTAGTTTGTTGAGACTAGCTAACTTAACTTAGCTATTGTTAGGTCGCCTGAGGCTTGACATCTGTAAATACTGGATTTGGGTAGCTTTAGCTAACATCGCTTAGAAAACAACAACACAATGAACACCGAGGAAAAGCCTGCAGAGTCCACGAAACCCACTCCAGAGGATGATGGCATGACATGGTGGTACCGATGGCTCTGCAAAATAGCTGGAGTTTTGGGAGGAATATGTAAGTAGTTGTCAAAGTCTATTTCTTGTGTCGCTATTCATGATGCATCCCACATCCTGCCATAGCTACAAGCACAGTGAATACACCTAGTGAGTATACAGTTACCATGACATCAAGTTTGTGCAATTTTCTGTGACAATTGTCTTGTCACCCAACTTTAATATTGTCTAATCTTCTGCATTAATAAGAGGGTTAGAGGAGAGATGGGACAGAAAGGGCATCAGATTAGTATTTGGAGTGAAAACATTGTTTTTTATTGTGAATATAAACCTCACTTTAATTGTCACCAGACAAAAGCTTTGTCACCGCCCATTGTCCCCTCACTGCAGCAGCCACTGTTGGGCACTGCCTGTTTGCATGATTTGCTCATTCCATAAAACCTTGTTATTCCTATATTAAAACTACATGATATAAAAACACAAAGTCCACAGCAAGTGGAGTTCAGTCTGAGATAAGTGATTTTTACTGCTTGCTTTGCAGTTTTCCAGCAGCATTGCAGCGCTCCTTCACAGTGACACCAGAGTCACAGTGCCTGTATCACATTAATCACCTGGGGCGGGCACTGCATATCCAATGGGCTCTGTATTATTAAGGAGGCTGGATGGTCTAAAGGAGCAGGACATGCTACATTGTTCTTCCACTGTTTGTGGCAGTGTGGGCTTGTCTGGCCTGACACTACACACTACCCTCTCTTCTGTACAGTGTCCACTTAAATACAAAAGATCATACTTAGCACTTACTTGGTGTTGGTGTTAGTAAAACGTTTTTAAACACCCAATGTGTGAAATTTTATTGAGAAATAATAGACATAGGTAATGTATAAAATGTCGATGGTGCCTTTTTTGACATCTCCTTTCCTTCTCAGTAGTGATTGGGGAGGTGTGACTACCTTTGATAGATCTTTGTCACATTTGACGTTTGACTTGTTACATTAGGGAAAGCACAGGTGAAACTAATAGCATTAATGATATATTAATTATCTTTTTATCCAAAAATGCCAAATATACACAGGGTCCAGCTTCCGTTCTGGAATATGAATTTGGTGTGAATATTTGCTGGTTTGCATCGTCTTCGTTTTGGACCATTTCAACATGTTACCTTAGTCTGTGGGAAACTGTGGTGATTTCTATATTCTGCTGTTTTACTGACTGAACAATAAATCAAGAAAATAATTGCCAGATGAATTGGTAAGGAAAACAGTTTACCCCACAAGCTGACATTTGTATAATTAAAGTAAGCCATGAAGGCACTACTGACACACTGACACAGCTGACACGATCTATAGCATTGACTTGAATTTTTCACGGCTATTTCTACAATTTATGAACACACCACCGCTGACCTCAGGCGCATCCCATATTTCACACAACAGATAGTCAGAGATTGGATTTAGTGGGGTTTCATTAGCCCTGTGTGTGGAATAGATGATGACATTTTTAACACAAATGAATCATTGCAAAAGCATTATCATTTAAGGAATCTTTTTGCATGCTTAGTTTGATTTTTACCACCGTGGTAATTACTGTTTCAAATTTGAAATGGGTTATTAAAGTTGTGCCTAAGCATGTTTCATGATAGTTAGACATGAGTCATGGATTCCATCACTTTTTTCAGATGTTTCCAAATAGCTTTAGTTATAAGGCAGTCATGTGCTGCTTTCGAAAAACATGTAATGTGTTTGTTTGTTGTGCATTTTCATCCACATACTGTACATGCTCCATGTGTTCTGCATTGCTGATTTTCTAGTGTTGTTTATAGCGGAGGCAGCATGTAAATGAAAGTTAAAATGTAGCTTTATCTGGATCTCTTACGGCCACATCTATGTATTCTCCTTTCTGAGATATTTCATATAGAAAATGCCAATAGCTAATGGTCAGGTCTAATATTTTCACAATCTGTCACATGTCTTATCTTCATAAAAACCCTTTTGCTTTGTCTTTTCTCTTGTCCAAATCATGCAGCCTGTGCCGTGTCAGGAGTGTGGAACTGTGTCACTGTGAACCCTTTAAACATCGCAGCTGGAGTATGGATGGTGTAAGTCTTTAGCACTAACTTAAATGTAGCATGTACACTTTATATGCTGTTGGTATTCAGGAAAAAACAACAAACATACTATAAAACCACTTATTTAAACTAAACACGGTGCTGAATGCTATTATTCATTTAAGCTCAGGTCCATTTCACCACAATGCAAAGTGAGAGTGATTTTTTTAAACAGCCTGATAATCATTTAATCTAATGAACAAGACGATACTTTCATTGTTCGCTGCAGTTTGGCTAAATTACAGACACAGATGTTATCACATCTCCTGAAAGTCTCATACAAACTATCATTAATATCTATGATCCATGAGAGCTTTACTGTGCATGTTTACAGTTTTTGTAATATGTATTACCTTTTCATTTACATTCCTGTATTTGTACGTACAGTATCATCTTACAGCGATAGTTGTCTCATGTAGCCACACCTACTGCTCAGATGACAGAGGTGTGGACACATTCTTGTCATGAACAAACATGTTGAGTCAAAGACTGCATTGATGTGCTCAGAATGTGAAGACTTTAGCACAAACCACAGCCAACTGTTTTCTTCCCGGCTAAAAACAACAACTGTCTAGCTAGAAATAAAGATTGATTAATAAAAATTACAATGAAGACGTTTTGCTATTTGTATTCTTTCCACCAGGTCACACCCAAATCAAAAGGAGCCTTTTAGAGCTGAAAGGATTGTTGATCGACAGAATATGAATCAGCAACATTTAGCGTTCAGTGATTTTCAAGCAACCATCTGGTCACAGATTCTCAATTCTTGGGGGATTTGCTGCTCGTCTTTGTCATGTATGATAGTTAACTAAATATTTAGGGGTTTTGGTTCTGACTGGACAAAACAAGATGTTTTGACAAAAAAGGTAAAGAATAGACACGAGTATTTGCACACAAATATGTGAAAGAATAAGGTTATATATGAATATACGGTGCATCTGGAAAGTATTCATACCCCTTCACTTTTTCCAAAATGGATTAAATTCATTTCTCTCAACATTCTACGGACAATACCGCATAATGACAAAGTGAAAAAGGTTTTGTTGACTCTTTTGCAAATGTATTAAAAGTTAAATATCACATGTACATAAGTATTCACACCCTTTACTCAATACTTTGTTGAAGCACCTTTGGCAGCAATTACAGCCTCAAGTCTTCTTGAGTATGATGCTACAAGCTTGGCACCTATTTTGGGGCAGTTTCTCCCCGTTCTTCTTTGCAGATCGTCTCAAGCGCCATCAAGTTGGATGGGGAGCGTCTGTGCTCAGTCATTTTCAGGTCTCTCCAAAGATATTCAATTGGGTTCAAGTCCGGGCTCTGGCTGGGCCACTCAAGGACATTCACAGACTTGTCCCGAAGCCACTCCTTTGTTATTTTGGCTGTGTGCTTAGGGTCGTTGTCCTGTTGGAAGGTGAACCTCTGTCAGTCTGAGGTCCAGAGCGCTCTGGAGCAGGTTTTCATCAAGGATCTTTCTGTACATTGCTGCATTCATCTTTCCCTTGACCCTGACTAGTCTCCCAGTTCCTGCCGCTGAAAAACACCCCCACAGCATGATGCTGCCTCCACCATGGTTCACTGTAGGGATGGTATTGGCCAGGTGATGAGCGGTGCCTGGTTTCCTCCAGACATGACGCTTGGCATTCAGGCCAAAGAGTTCAATCTTGGTTTCATCAGACCAGAGAATTTTGTTTCTCATGGTCTGAGAGTCCTTTAGGTGCCTTTTGGCAAACTCCATGCGGGCTGTCATGTGCCTTTTACTGAGGAGTGGCTTCCATCTGGCCACTCTACCATAAAGGCCTGATTGGTGGAGTGCTGCAGAGATGGTTGTCCTTCTGGAAGGTTCTCCCATCTCCACAGAGGATCTCTGGAGCTCGGTCAGAGTGACCATCGGGTTCTTGGTCACCTCCCCGATTGCCCAGTTTGGCCGGGCGGCTAGCGCTATGAAGAGTCCTGGTGGTTCCAAACTTCTTCAATTTGTTAATGATGGAGATCACTAGTGATGGCAGTGTGATACTGAAGCTTCGATACGTGCTTCAAACTCTGGACTAAAATTCCATAGAACCACTGCTTCGAATCACGTGACATGAAGTCCGAAGCAGTAACTGCTTCATTTCCTGAATGAGTCACCGGACTGGTTCGCGGTCCAATCATGTGATTCGCTGCCACTCGTCTCGATTCTGACAGGTTGAGACAGTTTTGAATTTGAGCGCCTCAACACTTCATAACCGCTCTAAACAATGCACAATTTGTCGTAGTAGTATGCATTATTGCTGTTGAGTTGTTGGTATTGCGTTTGTATTGGATCATTATGGAGCCAGCCAACTCGCGGAAAAAATGTATGCACGCCAGCATCATCTGTTCCTTGTGTGCAAGTAAAGAAACCAGATCTAAATCTGTTGAAAGAATGTACATCCCACATAAAAATGTGCAGCCCCAGTGGCGCAGCTCGTAGAGCAGGCGTTGCCTCAATTAAAGGATTGCGGCAGCAGCACGGGGTTCGATCTCTGTCCAATCTTAAACTGTACTATCATTTAAAGCCTACTAATAAGCCAACATTTCCCCCCCAGCACTCTCTTCTCAATAACACATACACACAATCATCAATCTTTATCTTTAAATAGAACATGATATTCAGTCTTAGATGTGTGCGTCAAAGAATGTTCAAGGCAAAGATACTTCAAATCCACTGCAGCCTTGCACTTCGCCAGGAGAGGTCACTGTACCTGAAGCTTCGAGTAATGAACCCATTCCCAAAACAGTTGGCTGAAGTGGTTCAGTGCTTCACAAAAGCTTCATTTGCCCATCACTGGAGATCACTGTGCTCGTCGGGACCTTCAATGCTGCAGACATTCTTTTGTACCCTTCCCCAGATCTGTATCTCGGCGGTCTACAGACAATTCCTTGGACTTCATGGCTTGGTTTGTGCTCTGACATGCGCTGTCAACTGTGGGACCTTATATAGACAGGTGTGTGCCTTTCCAAATCATGTCCAATCAATTGAATTCACCACAGGTGGACTCCAATCAAGTTGTAGAAACATCTCAAGGATGATCAGTGGAAACGGGATGCACCTGAGCTCAGCCAAGGGTGTGAATACTTATGTACATTTTATTTTGAATATATTTGCAAATATTTCTAAAAACCTCATTATTAAAAGTCATTATAGTCATAGTATTGTGTGTAGAATGTTGAACATTTTTTTAATTTAATCCATTTTAGAATTAGGCTGTAACATAATAAAATGTGGAAAAAGTGAAGTTGGTACGAATACTTTCCGGATGCACTGTATATAAAAAGCACCAATGACCAACAATACAATTAAAATTAAAGTTATATATACAAGTTAAGTTCCAAACTACACAAATAGTGCAAATAAATAAAAGGTATAACAAAAAAAACTGGTTCCAGCTTCTCAATTGAAAGGATTTGATGCTTTTGTTTGTGATGTTAAACTGAACATGTTTGGGTTTTACACTGTTAGTTGGAAAAAAACATGATATTTTAGGACGCCGCCTTTAGGCTTTATGAAATTAAGAAAAACGATTAATCATGAAAATAGTTAGCAGATTAATTGATAATTAAATAATAGTTAGTTCCAGTCCAAATTCCACTCACCAGCTGACTGTAGAAACGTGATTGCCTTTTCCTTGAATATTTGAATACCTTGAATGATGATTATTTTCTGCCCCGCTGCTGTGTTTAAATTCCTCCACACTTGAGTTGTAAAGTGTTTGTGCTGCTGTGTTTGTGTCCTCTGCAGGTTGAATGCCTTTGTGCTGTTTCTATGTGAAGTCCCATTCTGTTGCCAGTTCATAGAGTTTGCTAATGCAATAGCAGCACGTGCAGACAAATTCAAACCATGGCAGAAAGCCTTCTTCTACTGTGGGTGAGAACAACGATGCAATGTATGCTTTTATGTCATCGGAGACTGCACTTCACTTTATAAAACATTTAATATTTTAGAATGTGAATTTCTGATGGTTATTAACATTTCATAGGCTGTTGGACACACTTTTGGGAATGTGGTTATTTTATCTCCAGCATGTACTTAATATGATTTAATGACTTTTTCGTCTTTGTCTCTTGTTGGCGTTCCCTTCTGTTGCTCATTTTCAGGATGGCTCTGTTTCCTGTATTCTTGAGTTTCTCCTTTACAACGTTGTTTGGAAATGGCATCGCCTTTGCTACCGGAGTTCTGTACGGCCTTGCATCTTTAGGCAAAAAGTAAGTAAGATGTCTGTTAGTAGCTTGTAACATGTAATGACGTAATATATATATAATATATATAATTTTTAAAATATATATATAATTCTTTAAAATATATATATATTTTTTTATATATAATTTTTATATATATATATATAAAATATATAAAAATTCTAATATTTTTATAAATGTGTGTGTATATATATATTATATATATATATATATGTATATGTATATATATATATATATATATATATATATATATATATGTATGTATGTATGTATAATGTATATAGGTGTATATATATATATATGTATATATTATATATATAGTTATGATATATATATATATATATATATATATATATATATATATATATATGTATATATAATATATATATATATATATATATGTATATAATATATGTATATATATATATGTATATATATATGTATATGTATATATATATATATATATATCTCATATATATATATATCTGTATATATATTATATATGTATGTATATGTGTATATATATATATATATATATATGTTATATGTATATATATATATGTATATCTGTATATCTATAGGTTATATATATATATATATATATATATTATATAATCTATATAATATCTATATATATATGTCTGTATCTATATATCTATAATATATATATATGTGTATATATTCTATCTATATCTATATATGTGTGTGTCTAATATATGTGTGTATATATAATGTGTGTGTATCTTCTATATGTGTGTATATATATCTATATGTGTGTATATATATATATATATATATATATATATCTATTGTGTGTGTATATATCTTATGTGTGTGTAATATATTGTGTATATTATATCTTTGTGTGTCTTCTCTCTATTGTGTTATATCTTATGTGTGTGTTTCTCTATGTGTGTCTATCTATATGTATCCTCTTGTCTCTGTGTTCTATCTATCTATATATGTGTGTCTCTTCTTCTTATCTCTCTCTCTATCTCTCTATATATCTATCTCTGTCTCTCTATATTCTATCTTTTAATATATAGTCTCTTCTCTTATCTTTCTCTTCTAAATGTCAGTTATTATATAACAAATTTATTTTCAGTATCTATATGAATAAAAAACTGGCAATACAGACATTTTTGTAATTAACTCATATCTCTTGATGTCCCCCATAAAAAAACACTCTTCTAAAAGGTCATATTAGAACAGGCTCTCATTAAACACAGGATTCCACATGATAATCACTTAAAAAATATTTTTCTTTTATGCTTCTAACAACTCTAATGATCCTCATTATTTATGTAAATGAGCTTCTAACAAAGTGAGCCTCGCAATTAACATTGTCATCGTCTCCTCTCATATCGCTTTTTCTTTGTTTCTGCCCTCTCCCCCGTCTCACATCCTGTCTTCCCTTTGTGTTTGTCTCAGGGGAGACGCGGTGACTTATGCCCGACTGCAGCATCAGAAACAGGGGGACGAAGAGAGGATGACAGAAACGGCAAACGGGGCTCCGGAGTGAGACATCTGCCCTTTGATACTTCCTCTTTTCTTCAGTTCTTACTGCCCTCCATCCATCCTACCTCTCCACCCTCCCCTCCTTGTTCCCATATCTGTCACTCCATAGTTATTGGATCCAAATGTATTTATTTACTTAAAATGCTGCATTCTTGTTGTGCTGACCTAACAGTATCCAAACAGATTGACATTGGATTCTGTCCATCATTTGGTACCTGGTGTGTAAAGGGGATCTCTCATTGTGACTCGATATCTTAGATTGTACGTTTTGTTTTCATGGTTTTATGATTTATGAACTTCTCCTGGGTTATATTTATTGTTTGTTTCCCTTTTGTTGTTTGTTGCTGCTCTCCGTTGTAAACTATTTTCAGGAAATCGTGATTGTAAAATGCACATAATTGACTTCAGGTTATTCACTTTGAGGCTGTGATTCAGAGTTGTCTCAGTTCGAGAGAGCAGTCGAATGATAACGCGGGGTTAGCCGCACACCCAAATATCGATATCAGCTCTTTTGCAGCTCTAACCTCATTATCATTGCAAAGTTTTTTTTCCAATTCCTACTTTAAGCAGTGAATGTAGATGATAAAAGTAAACGAAGTGAACAAAGCTCTATTTCCATTTAAGATTGGGGTTCTTATTACATTTTATTATTATATTTATTAGACTGACTGTTATAACCACAGATCTGTAAATACCCTCAAGTGTTTTCTTAGGTGTTTCCCTGTATTTGAGTCCCAAAATGTACCTTCATTGGACTACTTTTGAGTGATTTTGGTATTACAATATTAAACCCTATGTGCAAACAAAACTCTGAATTGCAGCCTATATGTATGCAAACATACATAGGCATTAGGGATGTGTTTAACATTGGGGAATGTATCTGGTATACCCAAAGATAAAGACAGTTTATGCTTTTATATAACTTTTTCCAGTTGGTTTGAGCTCAGCACAAGCATTCCTGAAAAACTGGCGCTTATTTGTTCTCTTTTTTTTTAAAACATGTTGTGTTAGACTCTGTTGCTGAATATCTGCTGTGTTTTTACTATGAGTCTTAATTAGTACACTCCACCAAAACCCATTAAAAATGAAATGTGTCTTGATTCAGGCACTAATTGGTCTGTATCCCTCACCATCACCAGAGCCACAGTTTGCCTTTGTCACTCAACTGAGGTATGAAGTGTCCAGCAATGTACAATTTGTGTTTGTGCTGGCTTGTTGCCTTGCGTCTGTTTTGTCATAATAATAATAATAATAATAAGGAAGCTTTGGGAATAACCGTTTACACATACCTCTTACAGCTGTTTCTATCCTAAGTCTTTTACTGGCTGTTCAGTGACTGAGTGGATTATTCACACATTACCACCAGCTCTCAGGTACCGGACTCAACAATGCACAACGTACAAAGTAGTTTATGCATAGATGTATGGTAGCTAGCACGAGCATGACTCTATCAAATTACTCTCATTTGAGCCGATGGAAAAACATTTGTGTAGCATAAAAAGTCAATAAACACTACATGCACACCAGCAGTATGCGACAGCCTGACACTACACACTCTTTTTTCCTTCTCCACAGCCATCCATCTAGTTTTATTTTATTGCCGTGACGTGCATCAAAGACTCCCATGATTTGATCGATTTTTAATATGCAGTTAAGTGCATATTTTTGCTGTAATGAATACGTGTATAATGTGTTGTGATGTGAATCCTGATCCTGTTACCAATTACTGAATTAAACAAACTTGCTTCTACTACCATGCTGTTGGCTTCTTATGTTTTTTAGGGCAGTTCTCCCGCGGCCTTTTCCTTTAGCACCACCATGAGGTTAACCTTTCTGGTTGAGAGTGAAATATCTTGACAACTATTGAATGGATTGCCATGGAGTTTGCTACAGATATTAAAGGTTTTATGAGGATGCATTTTGACGACTTTGGTGATCCTCTGGGGTTTTTTGCTAGCGACACCAGCAGGTTTCCACTTTTATCTACCAGTAGACTGGCACATATTTTGGATATTAATGACTCCCACACAATATATCCAATGACGTTGTTGATATCCTGACTTTTTTTTTCATGGTCCACATTAATTGATTAATTGTGCAAACTTTCAACAATTTGCTGAAAAACTACATTCCCATAAGCCTCAGCTGCACTTGTGTGTTTAGTGCTAATTAGCAAATGTTAACATGCTAAGAACATGGTGAAGATTGTAAACATTAACATTAGCATGTTAAGGTTATGTCATGGGAGGGGGTTGTCATTTGTTATTGGTTGTTAATCTCAAGAAGGCGGGTCTCACCGAATAGGAAGCTGCCAAGAGTGCCAATCTTTAGCTACTTTTTACCATTATTTGGGCGGGATGTGATATTTTGAGCATCTTTATCTGCCATTTTGGCCGTTTCTACCTGTGTAGGTATAAACAATAGATACTCCTATAAATCGGCCGGTCCACTAACACTAATTAGTTTGTTGACGGGGCACTAAATTCAGTAGTTTAACATACAACGGCTAAAAACGTCAAAACCATTTTAATTTAGTTTGAACCTTTTCCCCCCCTGTACAATCATTTTTCGATCAAAGCTCTGTGATAAAATACTTTAAAAAGTTAACAGCTGTTTACATAGTTAAGTGAAGACTTTTAATGTTAAACACACAATCATTTTGAATTTTAGTTACGTTTTTGTTAGCCGAAATGATCAGTGCACTTGCTACCAGGCCCCGGCCCGACCACGAAGTCGAGTGTGCGGCACAGCGGCGAACAAGTAGAGCAACGGCGGGGAAGGTTGGTCGAGTTCACTGCGGTTCAGGTAAGTTAAAGTCTGTTTTGTTTTTTTAATGGCCTCCAAGTTTGTGTTGTGTGCTGTTAATTAGTAGTATTGCGATACGACACAGTGTTAACTAAATTCCCTAGACAACTAATTATTTGTTACCCCTACAAGCTAGCTTATGCTGTGACCGTTGCATTAGCGTTGTTATTGTTAGCATGCTAACGTTAGAGAGCTAAGCATGGCGGCAGACCTTCAAATCGTAAAGTAAACTAACAGGTGGCGCAGGAAATAAAGTGAAGTAGTTTGAATTAAATATAGTTAAGTTGTGTAATAAAATATTTTTAAAAAGACCCCCATTACGCATTCAAATGTGTGATATTATTCAAATAGGTATTGATAAATGCTTTAAACAATTCATTTAATTAAAACTGCTGCTAACATTGAGTTATAAAAGGGTAGGCCTTATTGTGTTTTACAATTTAGTTTGCTTAGTAAAACATGTTCTCAAGACTGGTTTTAATGTGTGTGTGTGTGTGTGTGTGTGTGTGTGTGTGTGTGTGTGTGTGTGTTTTCATTGAGTAGTCATTTCTGTGATTTTATTTTCACAATAAAGTTTAAGTAGTTAAGCATTTAAAGAAAATACATCTGGTCCTTCTCTCTCATTGAACCTATACATATGCACATACTGTTACTTCTACTGCTGCACACACATTCAAGTTAAACACACACTTCTGTCTGAAGGTGCACCTTGATTTAATGTGTTTTTAAACCAATGCACCTGCAATGTGAGCACTGATTTGGTCATTCTGGATATCTGGTAGATGTCTTTTGTCTCTTTTGCTTTTAAAACTCTCATCAAAGTGATGCTTGTTAAATGTCTTTTATAGCCTATAAATACAACTAATTGGCATTCAATCTAATTTGACCCACAGTGTTTGTAATTGTGATTAAGCTACTTCAGAGGTAGTCTCTTTTTAATGAGATGCTTTCATTATTTTGTCTTTCCTCTGTACATGAAACGGTGTTTGTGACATGAATGGCACTTGAAAACAGACCTGTAATTACTGGAACTGCTGTTGGATCAAATGGCCTTGAAGATTCAAATAAAGCAAATGTATTTGTTTGTTCATAGAACACAACTAGTATTACCATTTCAATTTATCAAATTGTGTAATACATGTTTTAGAGCATACTTCGGCTACTTTTGTTTAGATCTATAAGACTTATTTTTCGCTGTGTAAAGCCTGCTAAGCAACTGCATTTTGAACTGAGACAAGAAAAGAAGATACTTTAAAATCTATAATTAAAATCATTCTTTTATTGATATCATTCATCCGACAGATGCTAATGATGTACGAGGTATTACACCCAATACGTGTTTCCTGATATTTGTGCACAGGTCGTATATACAGACAAAATATTCACTGTTGCAGATGTATTCATTAAAAAAAAGCGCATTTATTCACAAATCTATTTTCAGACCATCACTTATGGAAGAAAGCTTTCTGTAACAGTATTATGTGGACTACTCCATCAAGCATACAGAAATACCAAATTCTTTAAAGTTAGTGTAACATTTCCAAAGTCTGAGTACCTTCACAATCTTCTTAAAGGTTTATACTTCTGAGTGTCAAGAATTTTCTTTCATTTCTTCCCTTTTTTATTAATGATCAAAGAACACCGGAAAGAGGATTTCAGGTCGAGAGTGCTGAACATGTCTTATCGCACAAATCCAGGTAACCTGGAAAGTGAATAAGCATATTTCCCAAAATGTCAAACTAGGTCTATTTCTGTGCATTCTATGTAATCCAGTGGACTAGACAACAAAACCGTCTTCAAGTCCTGTTCTTTATTGAAATCTCCAGTTATAGAAATGCATTTAAGAGACTGAATGATTCATGAATGTGCTGCAACAGGATGGATTTATTTTTACATCTTATTTTTTGCAATTCTTTGAGTTCTCTCAATGTTTTTTCTACATATCCGTTTCCACGTGGAAATGTTAAGAAATAAACCACACCTGTTTGTGTTACCGTCCTCTCACTTGGATTATTGTAAATGTAGTTGTTACATCACAGCAAGCCGTGTTAAACCAATGTTTTTAAAGATGGTTTTACAGGTTTGATTTATTATTAAAGTTAATAAACACCACCTCTGCATTTAATTAAAACTGCATTATGTCAACATTATCCCTCTCTTGTGAGGCATCTTCTCTCTCCTATGAAGCTTATTATTTGTCAGTGGAGTTATTGCCTTTTTCTCATATAAATAAATCTTAATTCATTTGATTTGCAAGGATTATTCTTTTATAACTCCATCTGAACTGCCAAGCTACCTACTATAGACTAATACTTTTCTATTATATGTGCTATTAGTCATAAAAACATATCTGAAAACTTCAGTAATTTATAGTGAGTAATCAACAGAGGGCGCCATTGCATTATTTCTATGATATGTATTAGTTTTAATTAAGTATTGCTAGTACAAAGAAAGGGCACTCTTTTTATGGGAAACTGAACCTGTGATGCTCCACTTGCTTATTATTGGCCTGCATGTGTTTAATGTTAATACCAGCAGCTGCAGCAGTAATGTGACAACATGGCGAGCGCTGGAAGCTTGATAAAGGCTGAGCGTCAACATCATTTCCACCTTATGACCTGAACAGTTATCAAAGGAATTTGTCGTGCAGTAACGGTAACTCTTGTTATCTACGAATAGACTCGACGCACACCTGTGGGGAAAACGCCAAGGACGATAAAACAGAGGTTTGTGCAATGAATCTGAGCATCCTGACTGCAATGTGGTTTTGACGAGCACCACTTCAAAGTGTCTTTGTTATTGAGAGGAATAGCCGAACGCTCGTTGCCTACAGTAGAATCACTACATGATGCAATAAGACCAGAATGTAGTCTGGAAATGGAAAGGAAAAATAAGTTATAAGACATTACCAAATATTCAATCTGCTTTTTTGAACGCGGGAGGAGTAGTAGTAATACCACAGTGTATTAACACTCAAATATACAGACTTATGGACTGCAAAAATGTAAAGTATCAAAAGTAAAGGTACTCGTGATGCGGAATAGTCCCTGGCAGTATATTATTAAATTATTATTCATATTTTAGAATACAATACTTAATCTGAAAAATGTATGTATTGCCAATGATGGTGTACAAGTACTTGAGTACAATACTTTAGCAGCACCTTTTACTTGCATACAAGTATAAATACTAAAAATACTCCATTACATTCTGAATGTTGCTTATAAATAAATAAAGTGGCTTTTATCAGTTTATATTGTAGAATATTACATTCTACAATATTTACCTCTGAAATGTAGTGAAGTATAAAGTAGACACTTAAGTAAATGTTCCAGTGTTGATATTTAAAATATGTGCATCTCCTGGTCTGCCTGCTTTCCTCCCAGCTCCGGGTTGCATCATGCTTGGGAACTTTGCTCCAATAAGGGGCTTGCTTTGTGCTTTGTGGAGGGGGGGGGGGGGGAGAGAGAGGGAGAGACGGGTTGCCATCAACAGGACGGGATTAAAGAGAAATACCCACAGTGAGCAACATCACCTGCGGAGACCAAACAACGCAACCGGATTTCCCCTTCGCGGATTTAGAAACAGACATCCTCCACGTGTGTGTTTTCTTGCGTGTGTGGAAGGAAACCCTTGAGTCTGTCTCGGTGTATTGTCACAGGGAAAGAGGGCGCCCAAATCTGCCCCTCCTGAGGACGGGACCTTTTTCTGACGCGCAAAGCACCGACAATGGACTGTGTTTCCACCGGGGACTCACTCCTGGAGCCGGGCTGCACACACACACACACACTCACACACACACACACACACATGGGATTGTAGCGTTTCAAACCCAGACGACATTTGTCTGTTGTAGTTGTTGAGCAGTCACTGTGTCGGTGGGGAGCAGAGAGGGAGGGGGGGGGGGGGGGGGGTGATGCCCGCGAGGAACAGGTACAACCTGGTGGACGATTTGGCGGACTCGAGGGTGCCGCTGCACAATGAAGAGGCGTACCAGCATGGGATTTCTTTCCAAGCCAAGGTGAAACGCAAAGAAACCCTTCTTGATTTAGTTTAACCGTGGCGTTAAATCAAAGTTTCGGAGGAGCAGGTGCACTGGAGCCTCTCTGGGATCCACCATGAAGTTTGAACGCATGCACTCAACTACACATGTGCTTTACAGTATTAGGGGAAATTGTACTTTTATATGTAATCCTTTTTGTGGTTGAGGTATTCAGTAGCAATCCTACCTTGTAGAAATACTCTGTTACAACTAGGCTCTTACTTATCTTAAGTCACAGTAAGAAATAGAAGGAAACATAGTACAAGTACTCATTATGCAGAATGGCTCCTATCGTGATGCATTAATGTGTTCATCACTTCAATGTTGCAGCTGGTGAAGGTTGAACTACTTTATATATTGCTGTATAGCTCTACCTATAATATTTAATTTATTAGTTGATTTATTTTGGATTATTTGTATGAATAATATAAACCTGCATGTCAAATGTAGTGGAGTGAAAAGTGCAATATTTGCCTCCAAGAGTCGAAGTATAAATAGCATAAAAAAGAAACACTCAAGTAAAGTACCTCAAAATTGTACTTGAGTACTAAGTTACTTTGCCCCCGCAGCTCAAAAGTGAACTGAGTGTATTTTCAGGTTTTCCCAAGTTATTGAATTATTAACCTCTCCGGGAAGAAAGCTCGACAGTATTCAGTTTTATCACACGGCAATCTTTTTATTTTGGGCTGCGAGATGATTTCTCGGCACAGGAGACGGAGCACTGTGACAGAAAGGGTAGAAGTTCAATCATAATAATAATAATAATAATAATGCATTTTATTTATAAGCGCACTATTAATTTGCTACGTAATGACATGCTGAATGAATACAGGTAAGCCACAAACACAGATTCATAATTAAACATCCTTCTCACCACGTTAACAATATATTAGTGTCAGTGTTGCACATTTTAGACTGAAACATCAAAGTAATACTAACAAGAAAAGCAGCAAGGTCCTTTTGAATATATGCAAGACACAAAGCTTATTAATGAGGCAAAGCCGGTCGTTATAATACAGAAGCTTATAATAATAATAATATAATGCATAAGCTCCAGAAGTTTAGGTTGTTCAGTTTGTTTTTGTCTTTTATAAACCCCCCCCTCCCCCAAAAAACACTTATTTTGTAAAGGATGCCGGGTTTTGCTGCTCTTTGGGAGCCGTTGGATAACATCTCTGACTCTTCGTGTGTTATTGTTTACTTCAGTACGTGGGGAGTCTGGACGTGCCCAGGCCCAACAGTCGGATGGAGATCGTGGCAGCCATGAGGAGAATCAGGGTAAGATGTGTTTAAGAGTAGAAGCACACACACACACACACACACACACACACACGCTCATCATTTTGGTATCTTTACAATAACACTTTCAAAGAGTGCATCTGTCAGATGACATTTGTGTTGAGACGCTCGGCCTCACTGGCTGCACAACAGATGAGGACGTCTCGGAAAGCAATACAGAATTCTACAAAGAAAAAAGCAATAAAAGAGATGGATTGGCTTTCTTTGCTGGGGAGTGCGTTGCCCTTTTCTAAATGTGTTTGTGGAAGTTGAAGGACGCAGTGTGTGGGCATGTTAACGCTGCCTTTGGTTAAAGTCAGACTTCTTTATGTGGAGCTGATGCTTAATTAGAATTCCACAAATCAACCTTTTTTGTGCCCATTCTTCTCTCTATCACCCCTCATTGTTATCCACACTATCGCATCATAACCAGGCTTCCCCCCCCCTATAAAACGATACCCCCATTGTCCCAGTGGGTCAGCATTTTCCTGTAGGAGCGAACAGAGCTGGGGTGGTTCTGTAATTTAAGTGTGACTCACCAAACTCGCTTGGTTCAGACATGACAAGGCTCTTAACCCTGAGCTGAGTGAATGTGCAGGAAAGAAATGTGTGATTTCAGTTTTTGAGCCACTAAAAAGCCATAATGTGCATTTATCCTCTGAAAAATGCATCAGTTTCTTTGCACAACTTCAAACGGTTTTTTTTTTTGTAACTATTTTTGGGGAATCCTCCTTTTTGATCTTTTTCAAGACTTGGCTTCTCTAGTTTATAAGATCGGGGCTGTAGATGGCTGTTGTAGTGCTGAAAGTGTGAAACTGTTAATAAAACCAGAGGAACCCCGCTGTTGAAGAAAAGTAGGTCTATGAGTGAAACGGGCTGAGTGTGCAGATCGTGTTATTTCCTGCGATTCCCAAACTGACAAATCAATAAGGTTATAAAGTAAACACGATCTTCAAGGAGATGCACCGCAGGCTGAGGCTGAACATAAAACATTGACGGAGACGGTGCAGGCAGGCAGCGAAGATGCTTTTGATCGCTAAAAAAAGATTACCAACTTATATATATTTATATCATGTTGCTATTTAAAGACGCACACTCATTAGTGCTTGCTTATGTCCGAGTGTGATGATGCATACATGCTGGGTGTGTGTGTGTGTGTGTGTGTGTGTGTGTGTGTGTGTGTGTGTGTGTGTGTGTGTGTGTCTTTGATTCCCTTGAGTTCCAAAGAAAGCCATGAATCAATAATAAATGAGGAAGTATATTTCAGTTGCAACTCTCAGCCTATTGTACAGAATATCTTTCATTTGAATGAAGCCGAACACAACGAGTCCCCTGTGACTAATGTAAACAGCAGAGTCTGCCTGATAGAGAGGACCAATCTAAAAACAAGCTCTCATTTATTATATATAGCCATGTGTGTTTAATGCAATCTCTGCTGACTGCAGAGATGCTACTTTTTATAGACGTGCTATTACACTGACCGGCGGATGAAGCTTCAAACAGTGCTGTGTATACATGTACACAGTATACATGTATGTATACTGTGTACATGTACAGTGCTGTGTATACATACATGTACACAGTATACATGTATGTATACTGTGTACATGTACAGTGCTGTGTATACATACATGTACACAGTATACACAGCTCTGTACATGTACACAGTATACATACATGTATACTGTGTACACGTACAGTGCTGTGTATACATACATGTACACAGTATACACGGCTCTGTACATGTACACAGTATACATACATGTATACTGTGTACACGTACAGTGCTGTGTATACATACATGTACACAGTATACACGGCTCTGTACATGTACACAGTATACATACATGTATACTGTGTACATGTACAGTGCTGTGTATACATACATGTACACAGTATACACGGCTCTGTACATGTACACAGTATACATACATGTATACTGTGTACACGTACAGTGCTGTGTATACATACATGTACACAGTATACACGGCTCTGTACATGTACACAGTATACATACATGTATACTGTGTACACGTACAGTGCTGTGTATACATACATGTACACAGTATACACGGCTCTGTACATGTATACATGCATGTATACTGTGTACACGTACAGTGCTGTGTATACATACATGTACACAGTATACATGTATGTATACACGGCACTGTACATGTACACAGTATACATGTATGTATACTGTGTACATGTACAGTGCTGTGTATACATACGTGTATACTCTGTACACGTACAGTGTCGTGAAAATGAATTTCCCCCAGGGGGACAATAAATCTAAAATGCATTTTCTGACTTTGAATTTAGATTTTTTTTTTTCAAGTACAGGAATATTCACTGTACATTATGTCTGCTGCATTGTAAAGTAAAAAACATAAATCTGGTGCACTTGTAGAGCCACATGAAGATAAACAATTGTGTGCTCTCGTAAACAAGTTTATGCTCTAGTAAGCAATTTGGGGTCGGTGGGTTGCAGATATGGCTGCAGACGCCTCACGCTGAGGACAGTCTGTTGATGCTCTGGGAGTTTTGTCGGAGGCGAAGTGAACCATTTCCTGGCTGTGACGTCATATTTACCTCCGCCAAGGAGCGTTCTGTTTGCTCTTCTGTTTGTTGTTTGTCAGAGGTGAGGTGATCATTTAAAGTTTTGTAATAAAAGCTCCATCTGTGACATGCGAATGTGTCGTACCTGTAGGAAGTGTTATGCAGTTAGCAGCTGTCTCAGTTAGGATCGCTACACATCAAAGTTTGCTCACTAAAGCTAGCTAACATTAGCCGTCATAAGCTCCTGGTTCATACAGTTTGTGAATTCTGTTTTTTTATTTGTAACTTTGTCTCATTTAAAAAGCAGTTACTGTCTTGTAGAACTGCTGGTGTGTATGTGGCCTCTGGTTTCACACACATGGGAAGCAAAGAAGCCTCCCACACTGGGTGAATGCAAACACATGAGCTCCAGAGGGTGCGTTCAGGGTCGGTTGCCAAGTCAAATATAATTAGCTTTGCGCAGCTGAATATTTACTGGCCTTCCTGACTTTCTCCTCATCTCTTTTCACGACAGCAAAGACCTTGCCTTTTAATTTAACAGCGCAGCGCTTTAGCTGAGGGACTGTGCGCGGAGGAGTAGAGTGTGATTAAAGAGGGAGGGGAAAGACTTGAGAGGAAGTCCTGGAATCAAGAGGGGTTGCGTGGTGGCTGGCAGAGCCGTAGTCGTTTCATCTCCCTCGGCTAATCTGTTTAGTCTCAGTGGATGTGAGAGGACAGGAGCGAACGTTAGAAGAGCGAGAGGCAGAGAGCAGACGACACAGCCTGATCGTCCCTGAACAAACACTGAATCG
Source organism: Cottoperca gobio (assembly GCF_900634415.1). NCBI lineage: Eukaryota > Metazoa > Chordata > Actinopteri > Perciformes > Bovichtidae > Cottoperca > Cottoperca gobio. Next base: position 20,933,808 of record NC_041366.1, on the reverse strand, counting down.
GGGTTTGACAGAGCACCGGAGCAGAGCTAGTTGAGTCAAGTCCTCAAACACCTGCCATTCCCACCGCGACAAAGCGAAAAGACACAATTCTGTATCCTGTGGATCTGTTCAGAGTTGCGTTTTGTTAAACATTCTCCTATTGTGTGTGTGTGTGTGTGTGTGTGTGTGTGTGTGTGTGTGTGTGTGTGTGTGTGTGTGTGTGTGTGTGTGTGTGTGTGTGTGTGTGTGTGTGTGTGTGTGTGTGTGTGTGTGTGCTCCAGTGCTTCATCATAGTGAGACCCTTTGCATTCTAACAACCTCCATAATTGATTAACGAGGCAAAGACAATGACGAAGGCTGGCGTAGCTGCTTCCCACATGGTTTGTTGTAGTCGTCCACAGCTCACTGCTTCAGGAAAGGACGTGTCGATATACTGGAAGTTCCTTGGGTAACAAGCGCACACTATTTACAGGAGGCCGCTGTCTCTCTACAAAAGGAAACAGATTTAAGGCTACTCTCTCCTCCTCAACCCTTTAGCCCCCCCCCCCGATCCGCTGCTGTTTTCCTTCCAGCCCCTCACTCTCCTACCAAAATAGGCCGTCTCAATTTAGCCCATCTCTGCTATCTACTCAGTGCTGACAGGAATAGATTTAGGCTGAGGCTATGCATGCTTCCCTTTGAATTTTGATCGGCTCTAATGGGATTATAAGCCTCCCTCACATGTCCGTCAGGATGCAGCCTCCTTCCTCACACTGCCAAGAGTCTTGCTGGAAATCGCATGGCTCTCTGCTGTCTGCCTTCGTCCCCAAGTCTATCTGGAACATCTCATGAGAGGATTTCTTTCTGTCCTGCGATAAAGAAGCAGTTTCTTTTGGGTTCCTCCATTTCTGTATGACTCCGTTGAGCCTGTGTCGGGTTCTTTTGAGAGCACGCTGAACTGTCAGGAGTCAGGAGCACATCTTTGGCTGTCAAGAGGGATGTAGTGAGAAAACAGGCTGGACCTGTCGCAGTGCAACAGAAAATATTTTCTCAGCTTTAGTTTTACTTTGTGTCTCTACGCTTCAGACTTTACGCAAATATTTTGAGGAGTAATGACAGTTACATAATGGTAACAAAGGGACATTGTGGCTTTACATCTTCCAGTTGCAGCCTGGGCTCGAGGAGGTTTGAACCCCAGGAGATGTTTTAACTGCCAAATCATCAAGCAAGGCTAAGGCATGTGTGTTTTAATAATAACCAATATTGTTTCTCTTCTCTGTGCTCATGTGACCACCTGTCACTCACTCATACAACACTATGGCAGCAGTCAACTTCTTTTACCCGAAGCCAAAATAAATAACTTCCACCAGAGACGGAGAAATTTCCATATTTCACTTCCTTCATTTCTCTCATTCACTTTATTCTTTATGGTCTGATTATGGTAGCTAGCCATAACACATGCTCACTCTTCCCTGAAGGCTGCAGAACACACACAGATTAGTGATAACATCACTTATGCTTGAGTGTGAAAGGAGGCTGAAGTTAGGAAAACTGAACAGGAGTCAGGACCCAACACAAACTATTCCTAAATATCAGTGAGTTAGTGTTGGGCGACATTGAACTTCCCCCACTGACGATACTGCTTTCATTAAATGCTTTTAATTTATCGTCCAGAAATATAGCTGAAGAGAGATATAAATAGCAAGGAGTATAGTCAGCACTGAAATGAATGTTGTCTACTTATCTCTACTTGTTGATGCACGCGTGTGGACTTAAAACTTAAGGAAGACTCACAATGCATGGGGGTGAAGCTCATGCATGCGTAATGTGTCACTAGAAGCCGGTGCAGCAACACCCAGTAGGTTACAGTGGGAACATCCTCCGTGCCGTGCAGCCCATGCAGCAGTCCGTACCTGAGATCCAGTCCCGGGTGAGCGGACTGCAGCAGCACGTCGGACCGTTGCACGCCACAGTAGTCCCATGTGAGGTTCACTCGTGTGTGTGTGTGTGTGTGTGTGTGTGCCTCTTTTATTTAATATGTTAGCCTACTTACTTGATTTTGTCTTCTGCACAGTCCCTTTAATGTTGTAACACTGTACATTTCCCCTCTGGGGGGGGGGGCGTTTACCAGAGCAGCTGTAGAATCAGAAATCCTTTAGAGCGGCGCTATCCCTCCGCTCCCTGGTGTCATTCTCTTGGACAGATGCAAACAATACAAAATGCTAAAAAGCGCCTCCAGAGATAAGCTACCTGGGCAGATAAGAGCGAGAGGCTATGAGAGAATATGGCGTTGCATAATTGAATATCGTTGTTATTGTGGACTCGTGAGAACCATTAATGTGGCCCCCCCAATGCTGGCTGGATGATCTCGTCATATCGCGCGAGTCTGCAGTCATCACATTGCTCAAGTTTAACAATTACGCACCCTGCATGTCCCAGAAAAGCAGCAGAGAAATGAGAGCACAGATTAACTTCGGGGGGGCGGTTACAGATCTATAGCAGAGTGGGGGCGATTGGACGAGAGTTGTTCTGTGTGCACTCACATGTGTGAAAGTGGGATATGCACTATTTAGGGAGGCATGACACATTTTTTTTTGGGGGGGGGGCATTGTTTGCACTTTGTATTCAGGGTAGCTTAATGGCAGATGTACAAGAGCGTAGCGGGTGACCTATATGTGTACTGGATCAGACGTGATTTCAGCTTTGAAAGGGTGCAGTTACCCTTTGTTTAACCAGACCCCCAGAGAAAGGGGGCCCCCATTGTTCTTGATTAACATTTGAGAAGTAAAAGCGTAGTGCTCTGCTCTGTTGAGAACCGGTCACACAGGGAAATTCATCCAGGCGTCTTCCCAAAGTCTGTGGAAGCTTGGTGACATGGTGGTTATTTGTGAAGTTGTGCAAGACTGGGCAATCATTTCATGTGATTTAATATCTTAATAATAATAATAATAATAATAATAATAATAATAATAATGTCTTTCAAGGGAATTGTATCCGCATGAAATCATATATCATGATGAATTAACAAACGGTGTTTCTTTCTCTCTACAATTTCACTTGAAACTAATTAAATTAAATGAGAAAATAGTATATATAATAAGTATTTAATTCACACTGGCGTATACAAAAATAGGCTTTACCATGAAGTTATTCATATTGACTATTTATTTATTGACTAAATGTCATCATTTAGATATTAAATGACTTATATCGTCTATATATCTACGCTGAACTGTCTAACAGGCTAGCTAGTACATGTCATTAGTATGTCAATACAAGTTGAATTGATGCCGTGTGTGTGTGTGTGTGTGTGTGTGTGTGTGTGTGTGTGTGTGTGTGTGTGTGTGTGTGTGTGTTTTAAACACACTGAAGGGACAGCAGGTCTTTGCTCACATGGATGGACAGACAGGTGGTGAGTGGTCCCTGCCTCCACAACTAGCATCATGTCGCACGCATACACAAACACACAGGCTTCTGCTTCCATCATCTCCCCTCAGGCGGTGCTGTGTCTTTCTGTGCCACAATTAGTCAAGTCTTATATACTCAGATCTTCCCCAAAACAAGACCCATTCTAAGAAGAAGACATTTCTAAACCCATGAACCCTGCTGCAGAGCCTGAAGGCACTTTTTCTTTCTGTACGTTCCCTGACCAGAGCTCTCTGCAGCCTTAACACGCGGTGTTCCCTGCATGTGTTGAATACACGGACATTAAGGATGTTTGTAGTATTTCCAGGCTTGAAAATCATTCTTTATAAAAGTACCAGATAGAACCATACACAAGCTGATCTGGGTTGGTATTGTCAAACCAGGTCAGCTGTAAAAGGCATTTGGGAGAACGGCAATATGTCCAAGCTTATAGTTGTGTAAAGCTTCGAGAAGTTCGTAGCCAGAAACTCATTATATGAACAATCAGCTGTTGCTACCAGCTGCAAAGCCTTCTGTAGCTTATCTCAAGTACAAACACAACCTAAGTCTACAGGCCGGACCGGACACGTGTTTGGATGAACTGTGTGTTTTGTGGGTGTGTGCCTGCACCTGTATGTTATATCTGCAGGCGTGGGAGTGCTTGTCCTCGTTGTAAAGGCCAGAAAGTCCTGAATATGTACAAAATAACACAACATAATAGGAGCATTCATCATTATGATGCAATAAAACTTCCATCAGATAATTTGGTTATTTCAGGTCCGGTCTGCAGAGTGTTTGGACGTCTGTCGGTCGGGCGGCCCCCCACCAGTCCAGACTGCAGCATCTTGCAGTATCTGGCATGCGTGTGTGATGGATGACCGCTCCATGACGTTACGTACAGACATCCATGTAGCCCAGAGGATGAAAACATTTGTGGTTTTAAGTGACATATCTCGACAAATGTGCGATACATTCCCGTGAAGCTTATTTAAAAACATTCACGTGTCACAAAGGATGTGATGACTTCGATGATGCCCTGGTTATTATCTTGTTGGCTACTGCCGTCATAAGGTCATCATTTCAATTTGCCCAATATTTTCTGACGACATGACGTTCTCATCAGCTGTACTTAGTGCTGATTAGCGTTAGCATGCTAACATGCTAAACTAATAAACATTCCCTGCATCTGCTCCATACATGCTACTACAACTTCTTCTGGTCACTGTGTCTACATTTGGTCAAAGTCATTCTGTAGATTTACAAATTGGACTCGCTCATCCTGATTTTCCCCAACAGAACGATTTGGATTAGAGGTTTGCTTCAGTTCGTCTTTTGATGAATGGTTCCGTTGAGCTCTTACTCCCTCTCGCTATTATTCTGCAAATCTGAATTAACCACACATGTCAGGCCGCTCCTCAGGTATCCCTGCCAACCAGCTCTGCCACACAAACATGTGTTTCAACTCCTCCTCAGGTTTGGGATGGGCTCAAAGCGTGTGGAGAAACATGAGGAGTTGCAGAGGAGAAGCAGATAGAAGCAGCACTATTTAGTGTTTGCATCGTATTTGAATACTTTTCGCACAAATGAAAGTACGTTTCACCAGATACTCATTCTCCATATCACTTAAAATAAACATGTCAGGTTTGTAAGTTGTGCTTCTCTGCCTGCAGGCCTTTCTTCTTAGCGTGAGTAGACAGATAAACTAGGCCCATTGTATTATGGTTATCGTTTGTCGGATAATGATTGAGAAAAGTGCTTCAGGCTTTTGAGCTGGCAGATAGGCTGCCCTACTTCTAAATGTTATTTAGAGTCGTGTGTGTGTGTGTGTGTGTGCGTGTGTGTGTGTGTGCGCACATCTCTCTCATCTTGTTCCAGCGTGCTACATAGAAATCCTCAAAGTTTCATTCCTGCTTCTTTATCGTGCAACCTTTCGTGTCCTCCCGCCTCGATTCTCTTTCTGTTTCTCTACCTTCGTCTCTCGTCATCGTAGCTGCATTTACTCTCCTTCCCTCGTCTCAAGCGTGTGTTGGTTTAAACATGCAGGAAGCAGTCGGGGTTTAAAAGCTCCGAGCTCAAGTTGACGTGAAATCTCTACTGGCTTCCTTGTGTCAACACCTCCATTAACCAGTTAGCTGCTGCATTCTTTTACAGCTGGAACATCTTCCTACTGACTGTTTGGAATGACTAAATACTGTTTAGTGAAAAGCCCGAGGAGAAAGAGAAACTTAACTTCAATTGTATGTGTAATTCTACGGTTTAGTGACTGGTACTGAACCACACTGCAGACTCTCTGCCAACAGAGATCAACGTTCTCATGTGAAGGAATTGAATGTGGGTTTGACGTGCTTTCAGCAGACCTGTGACCTGCGTGCGTCCCTCTGCATGAAAGGGCTACATGTGTTATTCTCTGATTTAAAAAGCGAATTACACGTGTGAAGGTTTCGGAGCATTTCTTGTCCTACATCGTGCAAACGCTTTTATTATCTTGCCAAGAGTTGTTGGGAACAATAATAGCGCAGCAGCAGGTTATCTTAGATTAGCACAAAGACGGGAGGAAACCGTGAGTCCAAAGGTAACAAAGTCAGCTCCTCTTTAACACTTTATATCTTGTTAGTTTAATCCATACAAAAACCAGAGTGTAGAAATGACAAACACATGGTTTTATTGGGGATTATGGGCTGGACTATTTCCTGGATTTGGATGGTGTCAGCCTGGTATTGAACACACGACCTTCTGGTTTGGAAGGTGTACCACCAGACCACTAGGCCATCACCACTCAAATAGTTCCTTTCATACATTGGCCTTCTTCCACTAAAACCTTCATTTTATCTGTAGAGTTTGGTGGATGTGTGCTTCATGGATGCTTTAAGGATTCCAGGACGTGTTTTTGGCTTCAGTCCGTTGGGGACACACGATGGTTGCTCCCCGTTATTCTCTTAATTGGATAAACGATGTGAGCAAACGGCTGCTGCTCACTCGACGGACTCCAGACTGCTTCTGCCATCCACACAGCCACTAACACGATAACGTATTCTCTGCAGTCCAAACGCCCGGGCTAATGTGACCGTGGCTCAGATTAACAACATCTCGGTGTCACAGAGGACCGCGTCAATGCCTGTCGAAGTCTGTCCCTTCATTAATGTCCGTCACCAAGGCGGCGTAGGTTATTTCCGAATAAAAGCTGTTATTTCAGTTGTTGATTGAGCAGAAAAGTTTGCTTGAGTGTTTATATAACACAACGCTCTGCAGTGGAAGTTTGAGAAACTGTTTGGCTGCATTCATTGTTATCTCCACTTGCATCAACCCATCAGGGCAGACACACTGAATAGATAATGAGGGAGGAGACAACCCATAAAGCATCTAATCATATGCACTGGAGGCATTAGCATATTTCTGTAGCGGAATCTCAATTTCCCAAACTTTTTTCATGTCTTCCTCTTTGAATAATTTGATCCCAAATGAATTCCATTATAATCTTTGCCTTTGACTGGTCTGGTTTCTCACTTTCGGTGTGTGTTTTGATAAAGTCTGCCTTCCTCAGATCTCTTTCTGCCTGGTTGTCTCCGTCTCCCCTTTGCATTCCCCTGGATCAGGAGTGCGTCATGACTTCCCAACATTATCCTGGCTCCATTATCCCAGCTGAGAGTATCACTGATACTGAACGGACCTTCTCTAACGACCTTTGGCCACAGTTACAATGGATATGAGAGCTCTCTGTCACCAAACGTCCCTTTTGGACTTAATTACACCAGCTAAACATCTCTGAAGCGCCGCCACAGTCTTGTTTTTGATTAATAGTATCACAAAGAAAGTGCAGTGTTCTTCTTGTTTATCACACCGAACACTGCTCATCTCCTGCACAAAAGGCAATCAGTGCTTTTGATCTATTTGATTGCCTCTAATTGGCTGTCACAGTCACAGAGCCTCAGCGATAGGGTTTTATTTGGTGGACCTCAAACTTTGCTGTTAGTTTGTTTAGTTGTTTAGATATCTTGTGAGCTGTATCGTGTTCGCACTTCTCTCAAATGGTAATTCATATTTACCTTGACCCGTGGAAGGATGCATTTAGGGATGTGGGAGAAAATGCAGACAGTGTAGTGGAGCTGACTGCCATCAATCAGTGCCATGTGGTGGCACACTTTGCCCAACCTTCTGTTGTCATGCACACATGAATACATGAATACATGAAGAGCTGTCTGTCCTCTCAGACACGGGTTTAAGAGACTCAGTCATCATTGAGCTTCATCAAAGCTCTCCCACGCTCTTAAAGCCTCTTCCAAGGGGCTTTTTGGGGACATGTTTGCATGTAAGGCACAGATGGCGCCCCTGATTCACACTCCACGGTTACCCCTCCCCCCCGAAAACGGGGTTAACATGCGGTTAATCAGGCAGTTGCATTTGGCCTCAAACCCGTCATTGTTTTATTAAATGGTTCATCACCTACTTACTTGTTCTCCCTGGTTTCCTTTCATCGTGTGGCTCCTTCACCGCAGCTTTAGTGTCCTTTCCATTCACGTTTGTGTTTTCCTTTTGTGATGGCAGACATATGAACACACGTGTGCCAATGTGTCCGTATTATATCTTCAATCAATATGTGAATTAGACACTGCGAACAGATTCTAGGTTGTCAATGATCTTGTTGCGCTGGAATAATACAGTAAATAATCCTGATTTATTAAGACATTTGGAAAATATAATGTTCACCAAAGTCCAACATGACACCTTCAAATGTCTTGTTTTGTCCGTCCAAACATCCAACACTCAAAGAAATGATGTTTACAATGGTTGGAAATCAAAATATATCAATGAATCAACTCATGTTGTCTCAAGTAGTTTTCTGATTTCTTTTTTTAATTAACTGGCAATGAACATTTGTCTATTAAAAATCCTCCAAGTGCAGAAGCTGCTGCACTAACTAAAGGTCAGTATGTCGACTACACATTAGCATAAACATTGTAACTGTGTTTTTAATGTATATGGATGCAGATCGGTGATGGTTGCCCCCCGTGCACTGGGTGCTCGGGGGGATTTTCGAGCCTGTGATCTGACAGCGTCCCGTTAATCCTATTACTCTGACTGCTGCTTTGCTCAGCATCTCTGTAACGTCACGGTCTCTAAGTTCACCTCTAGCTGCAGGATGCTGTGTTGCCCCAGTGCCTCACCTTATCCCTTATCCCTTAGCCCCCCCGTCTACATTTACACAATTTGTTTTCAGTTCTGTTAAAACAAAGTTTTACCAAATCAGTACACACTAACTGAGGCGAAAAATACTTCTTCTTAGCTGGGTCTATTCTGAATATACTATATTATAATGAAGCACTTTATATATGACATGCAGCTGCATTCAAGCTCGTCAAAGCATCACTTACACCTACCAGGGTGAGAAAATCTGCAAAAGAAAAATGCTTTCTATCCACGGCCGTTATGAGGAGTTCATTCATCGAGATGAGCAGTAGGTCTATTAAAACACATGAAATAATAGATTTTGATTATAATTGTGTCCTGATATTATTTTTCCCACATAAAAAAAAAAACGATTAACTTATAAAATCTAAGAATATGCAAATATTTATAGTTTCAAAAATATGAACTACTAGATCCAAGATGTCGCCTACTTAATCCAACATCAGTGCAAACTGCAAACGGGACCATAATTTGTGATGTCACTAAATCTTCTCACACGTACTTAAACTCGAACGGAGAAAGTTTCCCTCTTCAGCAGATAGCTGCTGTCAAACTCTGTACACACACACACACACACACACACACACACACACACACACACAGCATGGATCTGATGTATTGGAGCTCTACTGGAGTCACTTTGCATTTAAAGGAGACACTGCCACTGTCTCGTGATGTAAAACTAAGGTTTTCTGCAGGTGTAGTCCTGAGTTATTTTGTCTGCAGCACACGTGAGATCGTAACCGGTCTTTAATTAATGGAATAAAGTAAATAATTCTAAGACTAAATCTATTTATTCCCGTGTCTTTGTGAGTGCACATGTCGTTGTAAGTAGTGTGACTCCATGTGCACCTTCCGCCCGTATCTGATTGAGTGTGTGTTGCTCAGGTCTTATCTTTTGTATTTCCTCCACGTCCCATGTGACTAACCCTGAGTAGCCGCCGTCAGCGCTTTGGGACTGGCTGTCCTTTTGCTATGCCTGTCAACGAGTCACTCAGGCGTGGGTCCATTCTCACTGCAAGGGCGCCGGCGCTCGAGGAGTGCCTGCCTGGGCCTGCACTGGAGCTGCTTTCTCTGACGAGCCTGCTTCAAGTGTAGTATGATTCACCAGCCATCACATTTAACTGTCCTGACCACGCCGCTTTAATTTCAGATGGTCAGGACATAATGATGATGAATTAAGTATACCACGTAGTCTGTTGTAATGGCTGCTCAGAGTTCAGGAGCTTTGATTCCTTCCCTGCCTCCGTCCAGACGTATTAACACGGACCACGGGATTGATCAATTCTCTTTGTCAGCCTCTATAAACACACTTGCAGTGCAAGTAATGACAGTCATTTATCTACAGAAGACACAGCTGTAGCTCCCAGATGGAGCTGGTGCAGCCAGTGCCAGCTGTGGTTGATTATCTTCCAGAATAGTATCACTAGAACCAAGAATAAATGTGCAAAACAAGATGCCCTTCAATCAGAACTGCTCCAACCTTTACTTAAATGTTGTGCTATGCCTTTGCAGTATATGACAGTGTTGCGTGTAACCCTGCTGTCATGGAGTAGCCCCCGCTAAGAAGCCCTTTAAGCTGTCTGTTTCCTGTTAGCACCGTCTCTCCCACAGGACCCGACTGCTGCTTGCTCACTAGAGGCTGCCAACAGACTGGAGCCCAGGAGTCCAATCCATAATATGTGCACTCAGGCGGAAACCACTCACGAAGGCACAGACGGGCACCAGCTAGCAGACACACATTTTTCAAAAATGTGTGTCTGTATTCTTTCTTTCGCATAACACTGCCAGCGAACACAAACTCCTGTCTGTCTCTGGTCCAAGGTCGAGGTAGTCGCTCCCTTATCACACTCCTGCTGACTAATGATGAGGCGTGCCAGTTCACTCTGGAGGTTTGGACCTCTGCAGCGTCATGGGAGTCACTTTGTCCTTCCTGTTTAGCCGCAAGGCTGAGAGGCCTGTCTGAAAACAGCACACACGGGGAGAGACTAGTTGAGCAGCAGTGATTTAAAGCTCCAGTTCTTTGTTTAACTAATGGGGCATTGTAAGAAGCGGAACTGCTTGATTGCCAAAACACGTGGTTTCCTTCTCAGAAATAACTAGCAGTTGGGAGTTTAACATAAAATAAACGTTTTATTTTGAATTGTTTTCCTCTGCTTTGATTTCCGAGAAGGGTTTTTTTTAAAGTTAAATGCCAGGATGTTGGGCAGCTGTTGTTTCTCAGCTCCCAACAGTCGTCTCTTTGTCCAGAGAATTGGGGAAAAAAGCAGTAAAATTCCTTCAAACTCTCCAAATCCTGGGAATTGTAACGAAGGGGTTGCTAGGTTGCGATGTATAGGGTCTATTGTGGACTCCTGTGTGGATTCAATGGTACTACAGGGAGCATCAATGACCCACAATGCACCCTGCATTCCACTGCTTTTCAGGATCGAAGAAGGGGGGGGGGGGGGTGCCCGTGATTTCTTCTTCCATGATTTTAAATCCTACTTCATTTATTCACTCTAGAATGTATCCTTACAGCAGGAGGAAAAACAAATTGATCCTTTTCCAATTTCTCTGAAGCCAAACTTGCAAGCATGAACCAAAACACGTGAAGTGACGGAGTCAGCGGCCTGTCATTAAGAAGTTGCTGACAGGTTACAATATCTGCAGTACAACTACCGTATTTTCCGCACTATAAGGCGCACTTAAAAGCCTTTAATTTTCTCAAAAAGCGACAGTGCGCCTTATAATCCGGAGCGCTTTATATATGGATTAATTCTGGTTGTGGTTACTGATCACGAAGCGATTTTGTGTGGTACACGGCGCTCTGTCAAAATGTTTTAGTACGACTTTGGTAAACTACAAAGCCACACCGCTTGCAGCATTACGGCTACCGTAGTCCACGTCGCGGAGTAATACATACTGTGCTTCACCATAATATTACAGTGTGTGTGTATAAGGACCCCAAAATGGCACCTGTCAAGAGACACGCTTACGACGCGGACTTCAAACTCAAGGCTATCAGTCACGCAGTAGAACATGGGAATAGAGCAGCTGCGAGAGAATTCAACATTAATGAATCAATGGTACGGAAGTGGAGGAAGCAAGAAGATGACCTGCGCCAAGTAAAGAAGACCATTTGGCGGTATCAGACTGTTTTTTTTACGTGTTACAACTGAACAAGGTTGGGAGTTATTGTGAATACGCTCATTAATGTTTGAACAATGTTGAGAGTTATTGTGAACACGTTTAATAAAGTTTGACTGACTGACTTATCTGACTGTTTTGTTTCGCTTAATGCGCCTTATAGTCCGGTGCGCTTTATATATGAAAAAAGATCGAAAATAGACCATTCATTGACAGTGCGCCTTATAATCCAGTGCGCTCTATAGTGCGGAAAATACGGTACCTCCCTGTTCCTGCAAAGAGTGGAGTTCATTAAAGTCCCTCATGTCCTCTGAGCGTCCTCTGCAGTCTTTCTCCCTCGTGGTATGTGGACTAGATCTTGATCTGTATCGTGTGTGTGTGTGTGTGTGTGTGTGTGTGTGTGTGTGTGTGTGGTATAGTTCAAATTCAGGGTAAATGTGTTCCCTTAAAAGTAGATGTGTTGAATGAATGAAGATTGCCTCCCGATGCTTTACACTTAAAGGAATAGTTCAAGATTTACAGGAGAAGATCATTATCAATCCGATGCTAGCTTAGCTTAGCTTAGCTTAGCATAAAGACTGGAAGCAGGGGGAAATAGCTAGCCTGGCTTTGTGCAAAGATTAAAAAGCTTACGTAACTCCCTGTAAAAGCACAAATTGACGTTTTTTAACATTTCTTTCATGCACACTTGCCCAATGTTCACATCACAAGTGTATCATCTGTAGCTAATTTATGTTAACAGGACACCGAATAACATTTCAAAGATGCTGCTCTGAAACTGTCAGATTCAGTTCTATTGCTAATAAACAGTGAGCGGCCTCCTCGTCTTCTCTGCTTTGATCTTGTAATACGTTTGTCTGAAAATGTACAACACTGGACGGAGATCCAGCTTCCTCTTCCTCTTCCTCCTTGTGTGCACATAGCAACAGCCATCACTATTCTGTCTGACACGTTCATAATAGATTGCAGAGAGGAACGCCGGCTAACATTTGTTACGCTGTCTGGGAAGACTGATGAGTCTGACGGCTTAAATGCACACATCCAGGCGTAGACAGATTTGAAATAAATGCTCTCACTCTTAAGCTGGAACATCGCTGTAGCACTGCAGCAGTGGAGACATAGTTTTAAGACGGGTGCTTCACGTGCCTGTTCAGTCCACATCTTAGACCTTACTCGTGTGTAGTTCCTCTACTCTGTCTTACTAAATGTCTCAAACATAATGGAGGAAGTTTCAGAATCTGTAACCGCGGACTGAAGTAAACTCTTCTCTGGGATATCTTCATGCTTCTACTGAGAGTTTTCCAACCTGACACGTTGAGGCTTCGGGGAACTTGTGTGTTTGTTCCGCTGTTGATAACAGGAAAACCACAACAATGCAAGTGCATTACAAGTGCGAATATTTCAAAATCACTTAGCACTTAGCTAAGCAAAGAAAATATAAAACTTTCATACTTCTCAAATCCCCGTTTGCGTCACCATAACGCTGGTAAAAACTGTGAATTATGAAAGAGGTGTGTGTGTGTGTGTGTGTGTGTATGATGGACTGTTAGCAGGACGCTCTCTGGAAGAGTAAAATAAATAAATTCTATCTATCATATTTAACTACTATCATTGTTGTTGATGCACTCAGTTATATTCTTGTCTCCGTTCTTTCTCTTTTCTTCGTCTCTTGGTTTTATTTTTTGCCAGGTTGATGCACAAAATGATCTCATTCTGTGAATTTCCTCCTCTCACGATTTGCCCCAGAGCAAACATTGTGTTCTCAGTGGATTGTGCACGGGGTTCAAGCGCACGCTGCACTGGAGATGAATGAAACTCTGCACCTGGTCTTCGGGGTTCACACTTTCCTTTCATCTCACCACCGCACCGCTTCACTTTGCTGCATGAGCATTTCCCCAATTCCTCCTCTTTAAAGCCGCCGTCTCTCTGGGTCTCTGCGGTGCGTTTCCTCCTCTCCCTCTCTCTGAACCTATTCTCTATTTAATCAGCTCTCTCAGGATTCGGTTGTGTATAATTAGAGGCTGAAACTTTAATCACCATGGATCCAGGGCAGGGAGAATGGGGCATTTCAAACACACAAGCAGGAAATTGGCGTGAAAGAAAGTGTGGAAGCGGATGTGAACACGAACGTTTCATGTATGTTGAGTCATTACATTTGCTGTGCACATTCACACAGACAAATAAAACACACTCTTGGTCGTGTCTGGTAGGTGTTGACTTGTTCGTAATGTTGAGATAATCGTTCCATGCCGGCGTTGTGTAGCTGGATTTTAAAAGGTCACCGTTTGCAGGATGTCCTTACATAACAACAGCTACCTCCTCACCTCCTCTTCGTCTGTCTCCTCCCATCTCCTCACCGCTCGTCTTCAGTGTCTAACACTTGTCTTTTTAAATACCCTACCCTTACACTTATACACTCATTCATCTGGCTGCAAACCGTTCACTCAGGCCGTACATTAACGTCTTGGCAGACTGGACATTTATTGTTTTTCTGTTTTGTCCGTAGAAAAACACAAGATGTGATTTAAAAAGAGGAAAATATGCAGAAGGTTTTCTGTTTATTCAAAGTGTAACTCTGAGACATTTGGTAATTAAAGTAATTAAAGTTGCTATAATAGATCATTCTTTTATTAATGATGATCAATACCACTCATGTCTGTGTGCTAAATGTGAAGCTACAGCCAGGACACCGTTAGCTTAGCATAAAGACGACGCAGGACATAATCTGGGGCTTTAACTACCCATTATTTTATTGATTACTCTGCCAATAATTGTTCTATTAATCGATAATCATTCTATAAAAGGTCAAAACATGTCCATCGCAACTTTACGGAGCCAAGCGTCTTGTTTTGTTCGTCCAAATACCCAAACATATTTATTTTACGATGATACTTGATGAGGAAAAGCAGGAAATCCTCTCGAATCTGAGAATATTGGAATTGTTTCACTATTTCTGCGAGATAAATAACAAACGATTCTCGATCGTTTCAGCTTTAATATAATGTGTTAGTGAGCTGTATGCTAAGCTAAGCTAACCAGCAGCTGGCTCCAGCTTCATATTAAACAGACAGATGCTCGACAAGAACTGAAGCTTCCTTCCTCCTTTCCTTTTTGTAAAACTAATCCTTACGTGTGTTAAACACTTAAGCCAGAAAGCAGTTCGCCTCCCACGTTGCTCGTATTTAACCTCGTATAATCTGTATGAAACCAGCTTTGTGGATCAAAAAGTCAAACACCTGCATTTTGTCAGAAGATGGCCGGCTGCGGGCTGACAGACCCACTGGAGGCCTCGAATGCTGCGGCTAACGAGACTTGAACCCTGCTTGATGTTTAAAAGTGACGCTGATTTGAGTCGACAGGCCGGACCTCCTGAGTTACTCTGCAGAAAGCCTGGCCAGCTGACGAGGTGGAAACATGTTAGTCGCCCAGTGCAGACACAGCTGTTGCGTACCACGCAGCAAACGGAGACAAACCTACATCCTGGGCCTTTTACTTAAATGTTCATGTAGCTGGTGTAGCTCATGCTTTGCGTGGTTCAGCTGTACGTGGGTTTATAACATGATTCTTATCAGCCATGTGTCTTTAGGACTCGTCCAGAATGAATGTAGTGTTTAGATTTTATTATTGGACGCTGGTGGGCAACGATCTCTGTTACCTTTCTCTTCTCACTGGAGTCTGCAGGGGAGTTTTACTTTAGTGCTCCTATTGTGAGCTGCCAAGCTATAAAAGATACTGATCTATTAAAGTGCTCTGCAGATCAAGTTTTAATAATGCTGTCAGATTGTTCCCAATTATGCCCTAAATTCAGAACATGCACTCTCATAGCAGTGAAGAGGTGCACGTGCAGGTGCAATGAGTGGGCAACAATGTTGATCATTTATTAAATGTAATTAATTAGCATTTTAGAAGAATTCCTAAAATGTGCTGGTGTCCGCCTCCGTGTTGATATTTCCTGCTTTTCTTTGTCCTATGATATCTTATGATATCTTATGATGGGCACGTGGTCAACAGAGTATCTGCAGATGAATCAATAATAAACAATATCATTACTTGTAGCAGGTGAAACAAACATAGGAAAGACTCGCTTACTGCCATGCATTTTCTTTTCTTTTTAAAGAAACCTGTTGACTTGAAAGATGAGATGCTATTAATAAGTAATACTAATATTCTGATGTGCTTCTTTTACTCTCAGTATGAATTCAAGGCCAAGAACATCAAGAAGAAGAAGGTCAGCATAGTGGTGTCTGTGGACGGGGTGAAGGTGATACTGAGGAAGAAACAGAAAGTAAGTCACGAGTAACAGTAATCAGATATAACCTCTGGATTCAGAAAGTGTGTGTGTGTGTGTGTGTGTGTGTGTATATATATATATCAGCTTTAAATTCGACTTTTAAAATGGCTAGTTGTATCCTTCCATCCATATTAGTAATACTAAATGTGTAATGTCTTGGGAGATGTTTCATTCATGCTTTAATCACAATCGTCGCTCTCATACACAGAGGAAAGAATGGACGTGGGATGAGAGCAAGATGCTGATCATGCATGATCCCATATACAGGTCAGTCACACCAGCTTCATACGTTTACACTGCACGTAAAACAAATACAAAATCTTTCCACTTTGCTTCACACACTCGGGGGATTAAACCGCCAGATATTCCGTCTGTTCTGCACTCTGCATGTTCTTGTTAGTTTTAACCAAAGTAATTATTCTGCAGATGAGACATTCTGTACGTCTCAGTGGAAATGATATCTTGTGGATGAAGCTGAGGCTTTATGGGCCCTCACATGTACTTCACCATGCAGGACTAATGTGCTAAATGCACTTACTGTACATGCATAATATGGCATAATGAATAATCCATAAGCTTGTGCCTGTCGTTGAAGCATATGTTTGTCGGTATGTAATTTTTCCAAGGGAGGCATCTTACACTCCGATTACATTCACAGTAATCTGGTATTTAAGAACCTCTGTAGAGCAAAGTTTTGTGCGTGTGTGCAAAGAAAAGGCATCCCGTCACCTCCCCTCCCCGTTTACATGGTGGTGTCAAAGCTGTCAGTCACTGCTGAACAACTCGCAGCAATTAAACCATAAAGTGTCAAAGAAGTACTTCCTGTCAGGTGCTGAGGAGAGATGGGAAGTTTAGAGTGCAAAGGTTTGTCTTGGGGTTTTCTTTGACTGACTTAAAACAAGCATCATAGTTAATAATGCAACTTCTTCATGGAAATGTCAGATATAGAAGAAAGTAGGCGGCCACCTGAAAGTCACTTAACGGCATCGAACCCGCTTGTGTGTTTGTAAATGATGTATATATCCGGGAGAGGGTCTCATTCTGCAGAGCCAAACCTCCTCAAGGGAGCGTGTGTTAAATATAATTACCCCGGCTTGTGTTTCTGTGACGAGTAGATGGTTATAATTTGTTTGCACCGTTCCCAGTGGAGTTGTTTTTATAGCAGTGGAGATGCAGAGCTGAACCTTGATTTTATTGCAGAGTGTGCAGGGCTGCTGCCAAAGACAGAACCAGACAGGATATCATACTTACAGTATGAAACAGGAAGGAAATGCAGGAGCAGAGTATTTCTTTCTCCCTGATTTCAATATTGGGTCTTAATTAGTGCTCGTAAATCAATAGAAAGAAATAATATTTAATGCTCTTCTCAACATGTAAGTGGGCAAATGTGCAAATGTATGTATAGTATATATTGTTGTAAATCAATTAACATTACAAAACCATGACCTTTGAGATGTCACATGCACCAGAAATGTGTGAGTTGAAACCAATACCAGTGAAATTCCATGATATATTGATACCGAGTAAGTGATTGTATTTTTGTTGTTAGTAGTTTTAATGACTAAGCTGTGTAGAGCTAGTGTTAGACAGTTAAACAGGTTATAAGTATATGTGTATAGTGCTGTGAAAATATCTCCAACAACTGTATTTATTCAAGTTTCTAACCAAAAACTCAACTTTTACATTTGAACACATCATGATAAAGTTATAATTCGCCTAATACACATTTTTACTGAATAGAGCTTGAACGCATCATCATGTAACGTAACGACATCAGAAACATAATGGTGTTTAAACTACTTTACATCGACGCGTTGTTATTATTATGGCTTTGACAGCCCGAGTTTTAATATAATTTGTCATTAAGAGGAGAGTGACTGGTGTCATGTTTTCCAGGATTTTCTACGTGTCTCATGACTCCCAGGACTTAAAGATCTTCAGCTTCATCGCGAGAGATGGTTCCAATAATTCCTTCAGATGTAACGTCTTCAAGTCAAAGAAGAAGGTACAGTAGAAGTCGACTCGCACGCCTCCTGGCTGCAGACATGCACAGCTGCTCTTCTGTGTCATCACCCCGTTTAAATAACTGAAAATGAAAGTGACACTCGTACGGGGAGAAACCCATCTCTGCAGCATCGGTAGGCCAATGCAGCTATAAGACGTGTTGCATTTGGAGTAAGGCTTTTTTCTTTCACTTGCATGTGCACTTATTCCTCTCCTTACCCAATTTGCGGATGCCATTGCTCCTTGATTTAAATCCCCCAGCTGCTGCTCACAGGAAGTGTTCAGCCGGAGGACTCACTTGCAGACTTCTGTTTCTGTGAGTGAGGTGCTGTTTGTATTCTATGTGTTATCTTTTTATTTCTAAATTAATTTCTTGATGGCAGCCCAGTGAATCAGTTCTTAGTTAATCTCCTGCGGTTTAACCCTGCAGAGCCACCGCCTGCAGTCAATACAGAACAGAGGAGCGACGAGCGTCTCTTCACTTTTCTCACTTTAAGCTGTCTCCGTGTGTCTTGCTGCAGTTGCGAGTCACAGCAGTCTTGTCTCACAGGTCAGATATGATCAGTCAGCTGTAATGAGAATAGTAGGTTATTAGTCTCGGTTCGACTGTGGGACGAGGATGACGGAGAGTGCTCATGTTTTCAGTCCATCCACAGACTACAGCAGGTGATCTCATTGATTAACTCGTCTGAAAGCAGACGGGAGGAACTCATCAGTGAAATGACTTGTCGTGCTCCTTGTTGTCGAATGCTTCTCCTCTAAACGCCGACCTCTTACCTCAAACTCTCCTCTCCCCTCCTCTCTCTCTCTCAGACGCAGGCCATGCGTATTGTGCGCACAGTAGGTCAGGCCTTTGAAGTTTGCCATAAGCTCAGTCTGCAGCACGCTGAGCAGGATGCAGACGGACAGGCGGATGGAGAGAGTGACAAGTCCACAGAAGAGTCCAGCAGTCACGGTGAGGCCGACCTGAAGGGGTTTACTGTTGTCTGCTCGTGCACAGTGTTGCCTTTGCAGACTGCATTCAAATACATCTTTTGGGTTATTAAATTGTGGTTGACAATAACTTAAAAGAAGGTATTTAAATGTTGCAATACAATCCTAAAAACTAGCTACAATGGCACTCTGAGAGCGCAGACCTTCGCCAAGGTCGAATGCCATATCTCGCACTGTTTACGAAAGGGAGAAGGAATGTGTAGTCGCCCTGTGATTTGGATTCGCTCCAGAAGTGAGTCCTCCCTTGTCCCACGCTACACCCGTCCACCAAGTGTCATGAACAGTTGGCCTGTAGTTCCGTACTCCGGCTGACAACAGCAGCGATTCTTTGTCTTTGTTTGCTAACTTTGTGAGCCACAGTCAGTTTGTGCCGGTTTAGTTTGTGTGAAGCGACGTGCAAGAGCCTGCAGCTTGTCTCAGACTTCCACCTGTTCTGAGCCAAACAGAAGAAGCTCATTGCAAAACTAAGATGCAAGCACGGAGTTACCTTTTCTTGCTGGACTGAAATGATGCATATACCCAGACATGTTATTAGATACTTAAATGAGACGTTTTTAATTAGCTCCATTACAGTTTGTCAGATGCTCGAGCATGTTTTGAGGTTTTAATACGTGTTTTCACACTTTCCAATGAAAGAACGATATCAGCATCTTATTATCGTATCACAAGAGTGACTGAACTGAGTCAGAGGTGGGACAGGCATCAGTATACTGTATGTTAAATACAAATGATCCCGTGTGCTTTTCCTGAAACCAGATGGGGTTTGATGTAATTGAATTAAATCTGAATCTTGTTTTGAACCTCGTCTTTAATCCATTTATCTTTATAACAAAAGTAAAACGACAACAAAAGACCTTATTGGTCATTTTGGTCACATGATTATCTCTCCTCCGTTTGCTTACACGTCTCCGTGTGACTTAAATGTAGCCATCCAACCTCACCAGCTCATTCATTCAGCTCGGCGGTCAAACGGCAACAACACAGACGTCCGGTTACACTGGAGTGCAGAGAGAACTAAGAAACAACATCACGCTGCTCTGGATTCTAGTGTTTCCTCGTGCTGCGCTCACTTGGTGTAGGATGAAGGGGGAGCGATGGGAGAGATTCCTGTAATTACAACGGTCACGTCTTTGGACAACACAAGAGGCGGATTGCCGGTGTGACCAGTAACGAGTGTCATTTGACAGTAAATGAATAGTTGTCTGGCACCGAGCTGCAGCTGCGCTCGAAGGAGCATTCATTTAGGGGTTAGTATCTAAATAAAGGCATTCTGGTTCGTTATGCATTGTTTTACATAAACTCTAGAGAGGATGCCAATGTTCTTCTTGTTGTCTTTGTGTGTTCCTTCACAGATCGTAAGCTGACGGGGGCGGAGCAAGGGGAGGAGGAGGAGCAAGACGGCAAACTTGTAGGAAGACGAGGAGGAGAAGATCCTTCAGCTGGAACTTCACTGTGTGAAAAGGCAGTCAGCGAGATCCTGCAGAGTCTGGCTGAACTGAACGTAGTCAAACCTGGACAGACCATTATAGTAAGATACTGCAACACACACACACACACACACACACACACACACACACACACACACACACACTGAATTGCTGAGGGTTATATTAGGCACACTGATTCTCACGTTTAATGTGTTGTAAATGTAAAATGTAAGGATACTTTTCATTAATAAGCGTGTAATAACTGCCGCTGCTCTTGAGTCTCATGACATTATGTTTTGTGATACTATTGATTTTTAAGTTTACATGCAGAGACTTGTGGCTCACACAAAGCAGTGCTGTGATGTTGGACGTTACAGACACTGTGATGAATGCAGATCCCGCCGTTGTGATTGCATAAAGAAATGCATTGACTTGTCACCCTGCATCATGATCCATACACAGCCCTGATATCTGAAGGCTGGTGTTGCTCGGAGTCCTGCAGCCTGCGAACGTTGGTGCACGTTTAGCATACATCGGACCCAGACACTGTAAACTCTGTATGTTGTAGAAAAACCCTGTTAAATGAAATCATTTAGAACAAAGCAAAAGAGTGTCTCTGACAAACAATGGGGGTCAGTGATTGGTCATTAGGAACACACACTCACGGGTCAGTCTCGGTTCTGTCTGGCTGGTTATTGGTTGATTGAGCGTGACGCTGTTCTGTCCCCCTGAAAACAGGAAGTCCAGCCTGAGCCCCGGTGAGCAGCATGAGTGGACATTCACTGAGAACTATTAGGGACTGCTTTAGAAGGTGTAATATGGAATCATTGATGCGTCTAAAAAACGTCTAGATTAATATAATGTACTTTTCAAACCTATAGAAATCAGCGATGTGAGGCGACGTCGTAGACCCTTTGCTCGTGCGTCATAAAGTGACTTTCTGTCCAGTGTTTTTACCCGTTTCAATCATCATTTGTTTTGGAGAATGAATGAAATGACTTCCTACTCCCCCCCTCGTGGCAGAGAACTACATATTGTGCGTTTAAAAGACAGGAAGTGATTCGTCGCTCGGGATATTTCTGAAAGGTCTTACAAGTTGCTAAACTTAGAGGGAGAATTGTCAAGTTTGCAGCTCTATTAGTTAAGTGTTCCACAGTCTTATGCCTTTCACTACTCGAGCATTGCTTCTTGCGTCTGTATTCACATTTACAACCTCGCACCATGAACTCCACGTTTACATGAGTTCATATCCAGCCCAGCTGTAGTGACGGTTCCTCTTCATGGCGGCAGAAGCATCCACATCTTAATGATGACAGCTTTTATTTAAGACTGCTTCTGTCTTTGAAGCTGCAGGAAATTACGCATCGTGTTGCCAAATGTCTCATTGACCTCGGGAAGTACAGTACAGTGCTTCATCCTCTGCTGCAGTCTCTGACCAGATCATTGGCTGCAGCTCTCCACGAATAACCTCCGCTGGTAACTAGGTATGAAACCACATGGTCATGCTCGCATGAGGTTTCTCTGTGTTTGAGATTTAGCAGCCTTTAAATCCTTATGGCGTAACTGATTTATCTTCTGAGTGTGACGAAGATGCAAACATGCAGGCTTTGGTGTGACACGATGCTTCCTTTGGATTTGTCTCCATGGTGAGAGTGCAGTAGACACACGCTGCTGAAAGAGAGGGAGCTGGATCGGAGAGGGGAACCTGAATATTCCTGCTGGCTGTGAAAGGGGGACACTTAATCCCAAAAAAGAACCTCCATTCTGTTTCCTTTGATTCGTGAGAAACGCCACCATAATCCCATCGAGGGGTTCGCGAACATCTGCTCTGTGGAGATAAGCAAAGAGACGGAGGAATAATGACAGATCAGGAGACAGACTGGTCACAAGATGCTGCTTGTATTGACAAACAGGCAACACAGGGGTGGACAAAATAACAGAAACACCGCCAAGACTAGAGGTTGTTCAATCGGGAGGGAAATGTTTTGAGGCCATTTGTGGGGGCTCCAATCAAAGGTCCTGAACACAAATCTTTTATCATCTTTTTTTTTTTACTATAAAAGAACAAAATATTTTGCGCTCAGTTTGAAAACGATGATGTCACAGTATTCTGTACACCAATCACAGTTGAGCATTATTCAAAATCGGATGACAGTCTTGGGATTGTTTGCTTATGTTGCCACTCCCACACAGTAAACATGTTTTTATGTCCTTTAACTTTGAATTTGAGTGTTTCTGATTTAGTCGTGAAGATTTAATGTTATAGAGAAGTCAGTGGTCAACAGAATAAAACATAAAGATACTTTACTTTTATACAAAACGAACAAAAGCAGTAAGTCCTCAACCTGAGAAGCTGGAACTTGTCCTTGTCAAACAATTACCTGACAAAGTAATGAAGTCTTTTTAAAGGCACTTTCTGAGACTCTTCAGTTGTACACTGAGCTCCTTCGCCCTCTAGTGGTGTGAGGGAGGAGTTGCAATTTATTGTGTGTGTCGCTGTAAGAAAAGAAGTCATTTTGCATGACAGACAGCAGTGTTTTAGTGCAACTATACAGACATGGTGTGTGTGTGTGTGTGTGTGTGTGTGTGTGTGTGTGTGTGTGTGTGTGTGTGTGTGTGTGTGTGTGTGTGTGTGTGTGGCTGGAACATACGTGCACAGTAAATTCATCTCTTGCGGTCGGTGAGGATGTCTGTGGCGACAGAAACACACAGTTGCTCTAATATCTGTCAGACATTGTTTTATATTTCATGTTAGAAAGAAACTTATAATATAAAGATCTCCGTCCCAGGCCCTCGATGTTACAGAGATACAAGATTAAAATATACTATGTTAGATAGATATAATATGTGAATTCCACTGCTACCATCTGGAAAATGATGCTGAGAGAGATGTCGACAGGAGGAGGAGAGTGTATGTTATGATACTTAGCTGAGAGATTATTCCAGTTCTGATGAGGGGTCACAGTCGGGTTCCAAGCGGCTCGAGATCAGTGGGTCACAGTCCTGGTCTGAGGGACTCTGGAGGACTGGGGGCCTCCTGTCCTTCATTAATTCATCTGGTGTGAAAGCTCTAAAAATATCTCCTGTTTCAAAGCAAGGATGAAAACCGGAGGGTCAACGCTGAAGTCCAGTTTGTTTTTGAATTGAATGTGAATACGAAGTTGTTTTTCCATCAACATGACATATTTCTCTGTGTGCTTGTCTCTGCTCAGGACTTTGATCGGAGGTCCCTCTTCACCGTGACGTCCCAAGGCGTTACTCCCAGCAGCCCTTGCTCTCGCTCTCTCACGCCGCTGGCGTCGCAGCATTACCTGCAGCTTCTGCAGCAGCAGCTGCAGCAGCAGCAGCAGCACACACAGGTGGCTGTCGCACAGGTGAGGAGCAGACGATCATGTGCAGGATGCAGGGTGTGTAAAACGAAGCCGTAGGCTTGGCTGAATACACAACACAGTAATGTGACACATCTTTGAGCCCTCGCTTGTGTTACGCCCACAAGGCTCAGATATGGGGCTGCAACTGACAAACGACCTGATCGTCACAAGTTCCTCAAGTTGACGTCTTCAAACGTCTTGTTTATAAATTCAATTTACATTAATGTAAAGAAAAGAGTTAAATTATATTAATGTAGAAGTTGGAACCCGGTGATTTTGGGCATTTTGTCACTATTTTTTCTATCAATCGACTTCTCGCTTCAGCTCCACTAACGTTTACTTTAATTATCGATTAATCTGCTGCTTATTTTCTACATTAATCGTTCGGTCTATAAAATGTCAGAGAATAGTGAAAAATGTCCATCCCAGTTTGTCAAAGTCAGTAAGCTTTTTGAAAACCTGGGGTATGAAATGAAAATAGAATAAACAGAAATACTTTGCTTAAGAAATTACAGAAAAAAGAAACAAACAATTGCACCAGAATTTAATAATAATAATTTAAGAACATTTAATACTCATTTAGTTCAGAATCAGAAATCCTTTATTAGTCTCATGATGGGGAAATTTACCTTGTTACAGCAAAAGAACAAGAAATTAAAGTGGCGAGTACACAAAAAAATATATTCAATAAAATAAAATCAATAAAATAAAATAATTTGTTTTTATAAAATCAATTAAAAAAAGCAGAATAACAACCTATGGAGGTTAATGCTCGAACATAACAAGTCTGTTATTCCCAGTAAAGCACCTGCGCCTCATGTTATCTCTACTGGACGTCTTTACTGATGCCCCCCACTAGGGGGCAGCAGCGACAAAGTTATGGATAGTCAGTGCAGCATAAAGAAATACAAGCGGTGCAACATTTGTAATTGAGCATCTCAAGAGATTCATCAAGACTCTTATTTATATCTTAATCTGAGGAACTGCAACACAAATGCATATTTTTTGTGTATATACAACCAAATCAACCCGCAAGTTAATGATCCACTCCATATATTATATATATATATATATATATATATATATATATATATATATATATATATATATATATATATATATATATATATATATATATATATATATATATATATATATATATATATATATATATTATATATATATTATATATATATATTTTTTATATATATATCTATATTTTTTTTTTCTCTCTATCTCTTTTTTTATCTCTCTCTATCTCTCATCTATTTTCTATCTATCTCTCTCTCTCTTTCTCTCTCTATCTCTTTCTTTTCTCTCTCTCTCTCTTTCATTTTCTCTATCTATCTCACAATAATATTGTGGTTCTGCAGAGATGTCCCTGCCTACAGATCGTATTCTACAGATTTAAGAAAAGATCTTTGTTGGCATCGATCCTCGCATCACACCATCATTATTTAAATATATTTCTCAAGGAAAATGAGAATAATGATGCAAAAAGTCAAAATAAATCGCAATAAGTTCTGTTTCCAAATCATTCAACTCTAATTCAAAGAAATATTTTAATGGGTAAAGCATCTCAGTTTTTCCTATAACTCAAACACACCTTGGCCTTTGTTTCCACTGCAGGTGCAGCTGTTGAAAGATCAGATGGCGGCAGAAACTGCAGCTCGTATGGAGGCTCAGGCCCGCGTCCACCAGCTGCTGCTGCAGAACAGGGACTTGCTGCAGCACCTGGCCCTCCTCGTGCAGCAGCTGAAAGAGCTGGAGGCCCGCTTCCCAAAAACACAGCCAGGGCAGCAACAGCAGGAGCCTCTAGCTAATGGACACAGTAAGTGACCGGAGGGAACAGTGTTATCCCTCGGATGAATGTCAGGTCAGGTTCCCCCGTGAGCTGCGGGCCTCGTCATTGCTCACTCCTCCGTTGGCCTGGGGATGGTGGAGTCATTCGTGACACACACTGTGACCCCTCGCTGGCATCCTGCCTGCAAACATCCTCAGCTGTGTTTGACGGGGCAGAAGCACAGCTGCCAGGGATTGAACCGCTTCGCTGGGTGTCTTTTAATTGAGCTTTATTTTGCCTTTTATCTAGAAAGAACATTGTCCTGCAGGTGTGTGAGCAGAAGAAGTCTTGATTACAGTATCAAAGGAGGAACTGAGGACTAAAGTTGAGGAGTTGGTGCTAAATCTAAATGTTACAAAAGCAGACAATCCAGTACAAATCTACCACAAATTCTACATTTGACAAGATTATAATGTAAGAGAGGTGTTAATCCTACTATATGTTCATTACTGAGGTTGTAGTTGGTGGTGTTGTTGCACCATTGCGTAATATTCTCCCCCCCTCATGTTTGTTATGTGGTGTGAAGAACACCAATAAATAAATTGCATTCCAACACAAAGTGTGCAAACAACATATTCTTACACACAATCGCATCTCTACGAGAAAGTAAGAGCAGATTATATAATCCCTGTGGATTTAAAACCAAACACACACACACACACACACACGCACACACACACACACACGCACACACGCACACACGCACACACACACACACACACGCACACACACACACACACACGCACACACACACACACACACACACACACACACGCACACACGCACACACGCACACACACACACACACACGCACACACACACACACACACGCACACACACACACACACGCACACGCACAGTGGGCATGTCTTTGATTGAGTCTCCGCATGAATCGTCTGCGTACGTGTTGAATGTGCTCGTGTGTACGTTTGGAAACTGACACATCGTGTTTCACGCTCGTATTAATCGCGTTCGTCCCTCTGATGTAAAATGCTAATCTCAGACATGCTCGTTCTAAGAGCTTCCTCTGGCACAGGGCCAACGCCTCCACTCCTCTTAATGAGAGTCGGCGCTGACGGAGGTCTTCGGGGAAATAAGAAGACGCCAACAAGTGTAGTCGGGCTCCACTCTGAAAGCTTTACTCGTATTTGTTTTAATCACGGTGGCGTTTTGTTGATTTGTCTTCCAGGCGGTCCGCAGTCACCGTGCAGCGCAGTGACATCAGCGAAGGCTCTGACGCTGAATCTGAAGAACCACAGCCAGACTCTGGACCAGCTCATCACCTCCACACCTGCGTGGCCCCCACAAACCTCCCCCCTCTCCCCCACCCAGGTGCACTGCGCTGAGTCCTACCTGAACCTGCTCAACCTGGAGAACGGCACCGACCCGGCCCCGCCAGTCAACGGAGACCCGGACCCCTTCATCAGAGCCACAGCGGACGACAAGGAGAGCTCGTGCAATGATATCGTCCCTTCCACGCTGAGGAACTCCGGCAACATGGAGGACAAGTAAGGAGACGGTTGTTTGGTAGTTCTGTAATGATGGCGGCCTGGTGTCGTGTGCGCTTTGTGTTCGTCCTTATGAGTCTTTGTTTGACTTCTATGCATGAAGCTTTGGGGGATGTGGACAGGAAGTATAATGTTGCCATGGAGTCTTTATTTGTACTTTAGTATACGTGTGTATCATGTCTTTGTGTTCACATTTGAGAAGGACAACGTGAACGTGTTAATTAGTGAACTTCCAGCTGCTGGTGTCTTTGGCTAGCTGTTTGCACCTGGTTCCATTCATTGTGCTAAGCTAAGCTAAGCTAAGTGGCAGCTGGCTGTAGCTTCTTTGTTAATGGATGCACATGAGAGTGCTATCGATTCTTCTTTTTCCATCCAACTCTCTGCCAGAAAGCAAATATTTCCCAAAACGTCTCATTTATTCCTTTGTTTTAATGTGCACACACATTCCTATGGCAGCAGTCAGTTTGTGTTTGAGGTAGCCAGGCGGCACAATGACTTACACAGCGTGTAGCTTTCAGTGTTATTAGTGGAGAACAGCTCAACTCAGCAGAAACGGCCTGCAGCTGATGAAAGTGTGTCTGTAATCAGGGGATTACAGAACACGGGGAGAAAAGGGTTGAGGTTTCGGTCCCAGCGTTCCTGTTTCATGCGAAGAGTCGAGGCAGGAATAACTTCTAATGATTGTGTTTGAGCTTCTCTTTCTCGCGAAGTGTTTCCCCTGCTGCACTTTGGATGTCTGAATGCTCACTGACACACCCTTCCTTACCTTGAGTGCATATATGGAGCCACAACATCTAATTACTTTTTAATGAGCTTTTAATCTACTTAAATCACAAAGACCAGCTATAGTAGAAAACAAACAAATAAAACAACATTTACTGCTTAAGATCAAGCAGGACAAACTCTTTTCAAATGTCTCTTTCCCTCCGCCCCCTCCTTCCTGCTCTCATCCTCGCACTTAATTTGTCTCCCCTCTTGTTCTTCGCTCTCTCTCTGAAAGCAATCGTCGGCGAACTCTCCAAGGAGAGCGCGTTAAAGTTTCAAAGCAGACGATGAGAAAAATAAGGAGTTGGAATTAAGTGTGTGTGTGTGTGTGTGTGTGTGTGTGTGTGTGTGTGTGTGTGTGTGTGTGTGTGTGTGTGTGTGTGTGTGTGTGTGTGTGTGTGTGTGTGTGTGTGTGTGTGTGTGTGTGTGTGTGTGTGTGTGCTGCAGCTTCACTCTTTACAGTCAGACTCACATCCTGTGGTTTCCTGCAGCACAGATTTTGAGCCAAACAACCTGAAACTCTACCCAGTCCATATGTCACAATATCTTTTTTTTTCGTGTGTGTGTGTGTGTGTGTGTGTGTGTGTGTGGGGGGCTGAACCCTTTTCTCTTCCCTTGTATTTGTAAATATGCAACAACTGACTTTTTATTTGAAAGACTTTACGAAAGATTTATAAGCTTAGAAACATTTCATGTTCTTTTCCTAGAGTGACTTTCCCCTCTCTGCCGTCCCCCCCCCCCCGTCCCCCCTCTTTTACTGGCTGTTGTTCGCCTCTCCTGAGTGACATCATCTTTCTGTAAATAGTCATCGTAAAACTTGACGCTGGCTTTAAACACAGAAGGTTGTTACTGAAACTCTGGTGGTGAGACCTCTGCATGGTTATCATTAGTGTTGTTTTGCTGCTGAAGTGACGCAGCTACACGTTTTATTTTATAACAAGACGAAGAGTTGGTGGAATGGAAACTCCTTTGACTCCTGAACCCGCCTCTCCCACCGCACGCTACACTTTATTGCTTCCATTTGCTTTCAGGATTTCCCCGGCAAATCAATGTTTACAGCCTGAGTGGCCTTATTTCATCTTCTGCGAACTAGCGGACAGACGGTCCTCTCTCCTCCTCCTCCTCCTCCTCTTCGTCCCGCCTAAGCTGACCTCCCCTCCGGGTCCGGAGCTGCTCATGCAGGATGATGGAATCCATTCCCTTCACATCATTAGTGCAATTTAGCTTTAAATCACAGCGTTATTACCCATCATGCATCACGTCCATGCTCTGCTGCTGGCCCACACACTGCGTCATGGTATGTTGGTTATCACACCAACGCAGTAGCTGAACATGTAGTGAGTCACGTTTTACACAACAAACAGAACTTAGGATCCAAACGAGATGTAATCGTAGATACAGAACCTTTAACTGGGTCATCACCGGCTTTATCCTGTCAGGTAGTCGATGTTAGTTTCACTATTAGAGTGTTGACCTGATGATGGCGCTAGAGGAAAGAGATCACATGTCTTCACAAATGGTATGGCCATCCATCTTTTTATTTAAAACATATCCATCCCAGCTTCTCGAAGTCCAGGGTGAAGTCTTTAAATGTCAAAGTGTCAAGTGTTTCAATCACTGTAGCAGGAAGCCTCCACAACTGCATGTTCTGCCATGTTCTGCATGAAAAACTATTATTTCAACTCAAATGTCCACCTCATGGTGGCGCTGCAGGTGAAGTCAGAGCACCACCAAAGTCATTCATGTCTGCAGGAGGCTTCTCCCACCATCTGTAGGAAGCTTCATAGCGATCCATGCGGTAGATGTTGAGATATATCTGGACCAACATCCCCCGAGCCATGCAGCGTGCCCACACAGGGCAGCAACACACACGTAGGGTGACCAGCTATATATTCTCCACCAGTGAGTCACGCTGACCCCTGGCATGCTATAGACTGCACTCTTTCTCTCTGACAGTATTGTATGTTGCATAATCACATGTCCTGACCCATCTCCTGATCCTCTTCCTCCCCCTCTTCATCATTAACCGTGTGTTCGAGCTGCACCAGCAGCCAGGCCGGGAGTTTGATTGCAGCGATGTGATGTGATGTGTCATGGATGATGTTTCCAGGTGTTTGGGTGGATTCACACACCGCCGCACGCCGTTGTTCAGAGATGTTTTTTGTCTTTCTAAGTTTTGCAGACACTTCGCGGCTCCTCTTGTACTCTCGCAGACTCTCACGTTCATCCACCTACATGCTCGAACATCCCACACAGACATCTCACTCAGACGGGTGCTGTGTTCCTTTCTTTACAAAAGCAAGATGCTTTCACAAAGGCCCCTCTGAGTTTAAACCTCCTACTTGTTCTTTCACTTGCTTTGTGTGTCTCCGTCTCTCTAAAGGACTTTTACTGCTAACCTTTCTTTTCAGAGACGTGACTAAATAGGAAGACTGATGTTTTACTGATTTCCTTTTGTTCGTCTCCACCTGTTGATCCACTCCTGCTGGTTGTTTGATGCCTCCTGATCAATCAATCAATCATCTCGCTGTGTTTCTTAAACACCTTTGCTGCGTGGGTCTCTTTATTGTTTCTCATGCAACACGTCATGGCACACATCTGTAGGTTCATACCAGTGGACTGCAAACTACATTCTGCAGAAGATTTCCCAAAGAATAGACGTTTACAAAGCGAGCGACAGGAGTTAATAGAAATAAATACATTGTGACGGCATTCAAAGTGCAGTAACTTGTAAATCTAGTGGCTCAACACAGTTGTTGCTTTAAGATCTTTTATCCTCTTGTGGAAGTTCTTCATCCACCTCAGTGTTCCTGGGGTGCACATACTGCCTCATAATATCATAATGAGACTTCACCTTGCATTTTCATCACTGGTGTGGGCTTTTAAATCCACCGGGCTTCACGTCTCCGTGATCCTCTGTCGTCTAACTGTTGGCTCTCTTTGGTACAGGTGCGAGGACCCTCTCCTGCTCTTCCTCTTCCTCATCTAACTATCCCTCATGTCCCCGTCATTCTGCTCAAACAAACTGAACCCACAGCTCATGCGTCCCCCGTCCCTCCCATCGTTTGCTGCACCAGCCTCTCCCTGGGAGCCCCCTTCCTCTCCTCCTCCTCCTCTTCTCCTTCCTGCCCCTCCTCCTCCCTCTATGTGAGTATTACCCATGACGACCAGCATGTGCAACCAATGTCTGTGGCACACGCATGGTACTGGGCATGTGGTGGATGAACAGTGTGGGTGTTTGCTGGTTCATGTGATTACTGTGACACGCATCGAGGTAAAGAGTGAGCCACATGTTTGATGCACGGTCGCACTGCGTCTGTGTTTTATACGTGTTGCTGCTCTGTGAGCGTGCACAGTACAAACTCTCACCTGAAGAGAAGAACCTCCGTGCACCTGTCTGCTCACTGTGCTACAGTGACGTGTGTATTATATGTAAGTGAGTGTGTGTTTTGTGTCGTGTGCATGTTTTTCACTGTTGCACCAGAGCAGGAAATAAATCCATTTCATTTTGTCGCTCGCAATAACAGACAGAAATAGTCTTTTAGTTAATGTACAGCTATTTTCTATTTTGTCTTAGTCCCTGTGACACATTTCCTTGTTAGTTTTTATCATATTGTGTCAGCCTTGTTCTGTTTTCTTAGTCAAATTAATCTGTTTTTAGTCCATGAATCAGAATATCTTTGTCATTATACTCGTGTGCGATGACATTTTGCAGGCTTCTCTCGATGCAAAACAGTAAATAAAGTTATAGAAACAGTAAATAAAGTTATAGAAACAGTAAATAAAGTTATAGAAACAGTAAATAAAGTTATAGAAACAGTAAATAAAGTTATACAAACAGTAAATAAAGTTATACAAACAGTAAATAAAGTTATACAAACAGTAAATAAAGTTATACAAACAGTAAATAAAGTTATAGAAACAGTAAATAAAGTTATAGAAACAGTAAATAAAGTTATACAAACAGTAAATAAAGTTATAGAAACAGTAAATAAAGTTATAGAAACAGTAAATAAAGTTATACAAACAGTAAATAAAGTTATAAGTTATACAACAGTAAATAAAGTTATAGAAACAGTAAATAAAGTTATAGAAACAGTAAATAAAGTTATAGAAACAGTAAATAAAGTTATAGAAACAGTAAATAAAGTTATACAAACAGTAAATAAAGTTATAGAAACAGTAAATAAAGTTATACAAACAGTAAATAAAGTTATACAAACTAAGTAAGTAATTGTTAACTTCAACTTAATGAATTAAGTTAATCAGAGTCCGCTGTAAAAAAATGAATCTAATATTTAGATGAATTTCTTTGTCAACAATATTTCATGTTCTTATCTTCAGTTAGTGTTAAACTAAGTTTGGTGCGGTCTCGTCTTAAAAATGGAAACGAACGTATTAAATCACTGTTTCGTAAATGTAGTTAAAGTAGATATTTATACCGTATTTATAAACTTGTACGACAAACCCCGTCGTGTGTGTGTGTGTGTGTGTGTGTGTGTGTGTGTGTGTGTGTGTGTGTGTGTGTGTGTGTGTGTCGTCGTAAAGCGAAAGCTGCTAATCTCTTTTAGTGTGACGCCTGCTCCAGTGAGTGCAACATCGCGCAGTCATGAGTAAGATTTGAGTCGTGCGTGTCGCATCACGACAGTAAGAGAGGAATATTGTGCTGATTGAGACGTTCTAACTCCTGTCATCTGGTTGCACAGCTCGAAAGATCACACAGAGCGTTTCATTCTCTTAATCTCCCATACTGACGCCCAAAATGACACAAATATGCTTCGAGTTATGACAGGAAGTTGAATCTGCCTTTTTTGTTTATCATATGTGTGTGAGACGGAGTTTCTAAATAAAACCGACAGCAGAGCAGCAGCTGGGACGCATGGCAGGGAGGCTGAAGGGAGAAACAAAGGGAGGAAGAGAAGGCGCAGTAGAGGGAGTCAAAGTGACAGGAGGAGTGCTGAGTCAAAGTTATGATAATGAGACGAGCCGGCTGCATCCACTAAACCTGCACACAGTCAAACACAAGAAACCAAAGCAATCCAACCTCAGTCACAATTAGAAGACATATTAAGAGTGTATATCTTCTTCATTTTGCATGTTATTAAGCCAAATATTACTTTTCATTTGTATTAATTAGCATGTTTGCTAGTAGCTGCTAATTGGCTAACAAGCTAGTGTATGGAGGGAAACAAATATAATCTAATAATATATTTATTTTAATGTTTTGGAAAGCAAAACTGCTTCACAGCAAACACTTCTGAATATTCCTACATGCTTTATTAACAACATTTAACACAAAGTTCAGGCGCTGTCATTAGTTTTGCGAGTATTTTGCCATAAAACAAAAATAATGGAGAATTAAAACATTTGACCAGATGCAAAGTAAAGACGGTTATTACCATCCAGGAGATGTGCAGATGTTTTAAAGGATAGCCTTTCCCTGCTGGATTCACGAATTGTCTGAACAGAGCATCAAAGAAGCTTGTGACTCTGGAGTCGGTGGAAACAGCCGGTAATGATCTCCGCTGATGGTTTCATCGTTACAACCTCAGACAGGACACGTGAAGACACATAAGTTCACTACTGAGAGCAGGTTAGCAGCCTCCAGTATAATGTGTGTGTGTGTGTGTGTGTGTGTGTGTGTGTGTGTGTATCTGTGTGTGTGTGTGGCATTTCTGTGGTACAAGCCGAGAGACTGCAGTGTAGCTATTTCTGGTGTGAGGAGGGGAAAGCCGGCAGCTCTTTTTATCGCTTCCTTACCCCCCCCCCCCCACACACATTTCTTTGGCTCCCTTTCTTCTCTCGCTTCTCTACTTCTCTCAGCAGAGGAGCTGTGGGATGTAGATAAGTCCAGAGAGAGAGAGAGAGAGAGAGAGAGAGAGAGAGAGAGAGAGAGAGAGAGAGAGAGAGAGAGAGAGAGAGAGAGACAGAGAGACAGAGAGACAGAGAGAGAGAATCTTGTCCAGTAACAGCTCGCGTCACAGTCGCAGGTTAACGTGTAATAATGTGATCGATGGAGGAAAACTGGCTTCTTCTCACTCACCTGCTTAGGAGAGAAATCTGCTAAATATAAATGTTCTTGCAGCTTGTCGGATCCGAAGCCTGTTATTATGTCACAAAGAGCACCGACTGGACCTCGTTCACCCAAAATGTGTTTTATTCAGAAACAATAAAAACAACAATAACTGAATCCTTTTTAAAATGAACGCCTTTAATTCAGTTCATCTCAGCCGAGAGGAAAGTCATGCTGGGGAAGAACCCCCCCCGGGGCGGCTTCAGACTGCTTCAGGGGCGGCTCAGTTAATTGAAGTGAAAGATCTTAAATCAAAAGAAGATCACACAGAAGCATAAATGTGTGTGATCTGGATGACGTGATGGTGGAGAGAAGCAGGAACTAATAAATGTGTTAGAACAGATGTTTTCTACGTGTGTTGTGTCTGAGATCAAACCATCACCAGGAACTGAGACAAACGAAGGGGGGGGGGGGGGTGATGTCGGAGGGTCTCAGGCATCACATGTCAGACTTCACTAACCACTTCCTCTGTTCTCTCCCCGGCAGATATAAACAGATGATCCCTAAACTCGACCCCCCCCCCCTCTATGAACCGCAAGCGTGCCAGCAGGACTTTCTCTCCGGGGTCCGAAGTCCCAGCTGTGCCCGCGCCCGGAGAGGTCACCGCGACTGACGGCGCCCCCAGCTGCAGCAGCAGCAGCCTCTCGTTCCCGGACTTCACGCCGAGCTCCGTGTCGTCTGCTGATTTCCACTCCCTGAGCAACGGCGAGAGCGGCTCCTGCTCGGCGAGCGAGGACTCGGGCGTGCGCTCCGAGACCAAGTCCCTGCTGTCGCCGCCGCGTGATGATGACGACCTGTTCGGGGACCACGGGACGTTTTTGACGGCGTCCAGCGGCTGCGACAGTCCCCTGGAGGAGAGGCATGAGTCGTACCCCACCGAGCCCCTCGCCTCACATCCGGACACCTGCGAGCGGCCGCCGCCCGTCTTCTCTCCTCTGGACGACACCTGCCTCCACATCAGCTTCTCCGAGGACGAGCTGCTGGAGAGCAACCAGGAAGAGCCTAACGTCCCTCAGCGGAGTTAGGACGACGAGCCCCCGCAGAGCTTTCACTACGTCCTTCGATCGGCTCCTAACGCCGTCAGACGCTACGCTTGCACCGGGCTCCACATCAGGACCTTTATTATTCCGTCCACTCGTGACACAGACGTAGCATATACCAGTAACTGCAAAATAATCTATTGTATAAATTATTAGCCGACGGACAGATTTAGTATTTTTGTAATGAAATTAATGATCTAATTTTCTT
Source organism: Cottoperca gobio (assembly GCF_900634415.1). Classification (NCBI taxonomy): domain Eukaryota; kingdom Metazoa; phylum Chordata; class Actinopteri; order Perciformes; family Bovichtidae; genus Cottoperca; species Cottoperca gobio. Next base: position 20,898,609 of record NC_041366.1, on the reverse strand, counting down.
TTCAGTGACTAGAACGTTGAGCAGAATACATGTAGCAAGTCTTGCACTGTTAAGGTCCCGCCTCAGTTAGAACGTGAGGGAACACGTCTTATTTTTGCTAGTAGTCGACCTTAAAATGTTGTTTTGTATGACGCTTCTGCTGAGCTGCCAGCTGGTGTGGGACATGTCTGCAGATTTCACAAGAGCCATCGCGACGATGTTGGGAAGAGCCTCGCATTCTGTGACGCACCGAGGCGGGAAGAAAAGAACCAGGAAGTCAGATGAAGGCAAAAGGGAGGATAGAAGTGAGGTGTAGCTGTGGTTTGGTGAACGCACATCCGCGTGTGGGACGTTTTGTTTTCATTATCATTAGTTGGATGGATTTTCAGAATGTTTTCAGCGACTTGTGTTTTGGGTTTTTAGATTTGCAGGTTTTTGAAGCAGCGCTGAGGAAATGGAAAACACGAGTAGAAGATAAATATTTACTAAATATTTGTCATTGGACTGAGATTTTATAATAATAATAATAAGATTTATTTGTAGAGCACCTTTCATATAAGAATTTCAGCCCAAAGTGCTTCACAGCAAACATAACAATTAGTACAAGGACAGTAAGAGCATTTACAGAACAACGATCAGTGTAGATGTACACGAGGCTGAAGTAGCATTATACAAATAGCAGAATTCAAATAGTGTAAAATTATAGATTAAGGGATAAATAATACAAAAGATAATAAAAATATTTAATTTGCTCCATGTAGCTGTTCAAATCCCCTTTCTTTGTTGTTATGCACGTGGCAAGAGTTTCCTGCGTGATATTATATAATAGTTACTATCAGTTAAGCGCAGGTCTAACGCTCGACGGGTAGAAGCGATAATAAATGGACACGAGAGGACAAGCAGTTTCGGTGTGACGGTGTAAAAGGTTTTAACACCCAGAATCGAGGCTCTTCTCAACATCCCGTGTGGCAGGAAGCTGAAACAGCAATAACACACTGAAGAAAAACATAATAAAGAGGAATAGTTGAACTTCAGCACTTGTTTTTATTCCCACACAAACGTATGTATGCAAGAGCACGTGATGGTGTTCTGCATACACCACACGGTGAAGAGGAAACTGCCTGCAGCCTCGTGTTGTTCACCTGCTGGATTCTTTGTTGTTTGTAACTTCCCATAACTGCAGCATGTAAACACGAGGTGAAAGCTTCATCTCTTCGGTTTGAATGGGAACTTATCACACGTGGCATTAAACCTTCACTCTCAAACTCTCTCCCACATGTTTCAAGGTTTCTGGGGACGTTCTGCCACTTTCTCTTGAGCTCTGCTCGGGCTGTTTGTTCTGTGGTGTCCCCGAGCGTACAGCGCTCTGCACGCCGTCGCTGTGAGGCAGGACTTACAGGCTCTATGTGTCGTGGGATGCAGTAATGAGAAGCAAATGGGAAAGCCTTCAGCTCGGAGGTGTTGGGAGCTATTATTTCCCCTGCAGCGCTTAGATCTCAGGAGTGCAAACATCACCCCGGGGCACAGGCTAAACGCGAGAATTTCTGAAGTGTGTGTGTGTTGCCTTCACACCCTCTTTCAACTTGGACTTCCCCTCATCAATAATGCAAGTTGTCCGAGCGTCTCGCTGCTCTCTTGTTCTTTCCCTCCCGAGAGGTGGCCTTCATCTGAGCCAGTTCAATACCAGCCTGCTTTCTGATCTGCGATCAATCCGACGCACCTGCAGCGAGCCGGATCACCTCGGCTCTGGGCTTTACATAGATGCTTAAAGTAGACGGCCATCGTCCCTTTATGTGCCCATTAGTGCTGCTGAAAAGTCATTAGTCTTTGCGAGCCTGTGATCAAAGCTGTGTGTGTGTGTGTGTGTGTGTGTGTGTGAGGCTGGTGATCACAGACGCGTTTAAACAGCTGCCAGTGGAGATGAAGATAAGACAGCAGATTTGGTTTTCTTTTCGCTTTTAGAAAATCTCTTAAAGCTCTAAATCGTTCAACAAAAAAGCCTGAGCACTTCGGGTTAATTATGAAGGATGTGGTGGAAATGTGACAACACACGAACATATTTTGGGGAAGGGTGGAAACTACAGCGCAGAACCACGTAATTAAACAAAATGTTAAATCTAATCCTCTCATGCACAGACTCACAAAAAGTCAAACTTGAGAAGATACCGCTGCGGCGACGGCGACGGCGGCCTCACATGTTGGTCATCTTTCATATAAATGCAAATGTTGTAATATTGAAAGGCAGTTTTCTGCACTTGATCCCAAATCATCCTGCGGCAGGATTTAATGTTAATGTTCTGACGTCTGCGCTTCTTTCCAGTGAGACTAAGAAAAGGTTTTAATGTTTTGTACCAGGTTTATCTGATGTAACCGATGGATATGTTGCTTTAATGTCTTTATATTTATACATTTTCAGCATGAAACCGATAAGCTATTCATTGAAATCAACACAATGTTTATCTACAGTATAATACCTTTTGATTTTAAGGAGGTTTAACTATCAGTTCATATTTTCACTAGTCGAAAGCTGAGATAGCAGTTAGCGCTCTGCTAACTTAAGCTAGGCTAGTTAGTTTAAGTTAGCAGTTAGCGCTCTGCTAACTTAAGCTAGGCTAGTTAGCTTAAGTTAGCAGTTAGCGCTCTGCTAACTTAAGCTAGGCTAGTTAGCTTAAGTTAGCAGTTAGTGCTCTGCTAACTTATGCTAGGCTAGTTAGCTTTTAGCACGACTTGTTTAGCAGTTCATTTTCAACATAAGGACTCTATTTCGCCCAGTGTTTCTCAGACTTTTTCAGACCAAGGACCACTTCACCAATAAAAAAAACACTCACGGACCACCTAACTCCCCAAATATCCAAAAACAATAGGCCTGCTCACCACTCCAACAATATATTACATTATTATGACTAATGATGAGCTTCATGTGACCGTCTCTATGTCGCTCCTTCACACATTAAATCAACAATACAAATGCAACAAGCATTCTACGAGCATTTCGTTCATATGCGATTTAAACGGTGAATGCTGACAGATGTTACACATGATATGAAACGTAGACTACATTTATTACTGAGTTTATGTCCGTACAGAGCTACTGAGAGATGCAAACTGTGAGGGCGCCTTCGTCGTGTGTTTCTTAAATTCATCACGTTTTCTCTCAAAACATCCTGAAGGTTTCCCAAAGTAATCCTTGTGTTTACTCTCAAAACCACTCGTAGCACAAAACACAGTGTGGATTGGGATCCTCTTCATCTCCAGTCCAAACAAAATTCAAATTTGATGTAGTCGATCTTCCGAGTTTCACAGCTTTCAGCCGGGTGGTGGTTGGATGGCGAACCTGCTGTCCTGGGACTCAGTAACACAACACCCACGTGTAGCTGCTGAATCACCTGCATCAGGACGATGCACCTTCACTGTGAGTCAGATTTTTTGATTTAATTTTCTTTAACTGACCCTGCAGCCATCGATCCATCTTGTGACCGCGGCTCAAATTGACCGCGCAGATCATTTATGACGTAAGATCGTAAAACGAACCTACGTAGCTACATCTGTGCTACACACAGGTCTATACTAGTCATTTTTAAACAGTTAGTAGTTTTTATTTTGTAGTTTACTGCAAGATTTCACGGAAAATTACACATTTCAAAGAAATGTTAAAATCAGATGTAAAAATGTCAGATTCGCAGAAGTTGCTGCGTTTATGCTTGGTTTATGAATCCTCTGAATATGTAAATGTGAAAGAAGGATAATATATGTATTTGTTTATTGCTGTACTGGTGTGTTGAACCAAACGCATGCTTCAGCTGAGTCTTTCCTCTCAACGTCATCATGGCTTTACTAGGAAGACTCAGATATGTAAACGTCGTCGGGCAGACAGATGGAGCTGGGAATAAGAAGAAACCGTGGAGGCCTGCAGAGACTTGAATGTCATGGAGCCTCAGACGATGGACGAGCTACATCTTTAGTGTCACATTTAGATTTTGCTGACATTTATCCAGTCTGCTGCATTTATTCTTTCTCTCCTCTCCTTACGAGTCGCTTGGCGTGGCTTGGACAGCCTGTGAGTGAGAGCTTTAGGTGAGGCTTGTCTGCAGTCGGCGCCCTGGAGGAAACAAAATCACCCCCCGAGGTTCAAACCATTTCCTTCCCACAGAAATGTTTTCCTCCAAAGTCAACTGGAGGAGAAGTAATACTACTTGTTCAGCCTGCACAAAAAGGTCAGCCTTTATTTTGAAGTGTGAAAGCCAAGAAAGCTCGAGTTCTAACACAACCTTTTTCAAAAGCTAAATATAGTTTATGATGACTGGAAAGGGAAGTTTGCTTTCAGGAGTTTTTCCAAAGTAAGTAACACTTCTTTAATTTGTTCGACTCGAGAGCTCTGCAGGAGATTTAGTTTCAGAGTTTCGTCCACCACAAGCTGCGGAGGTGCGTCGAAGTGTGAGATGTTTCTGTCGTCTTCAAAATAATCCAGCTACAGTACGTTGATGTAAACTACACCTGTATGTAGGTCAACGAGCACTCGGAGAGCGGATTTTTACTGCTCGGAGCGTTCAAACAAGTTGATAGCTGTTTCGAAGTTGTGGTTCCGGGTGCGTCAGGGGTTCCTATCATCCCGACACCACCTGAATGTAGCTGAAATGTTCTCTCTGGCGATGTTAACGTAAGTGGAACATGATTTGTGTATCTGTCGCCTGATCCAAAAATGAATATGGTTCTTCCTTGTTCAATGAGTCGACCGTCCATCAAGTTTCATGAGAATTGGACCTTTTTTATGAATCCTGCTGACAGACAGACCGAGCAGGAAACAGAAAACCTCCTTGGAGGTAATTAATCTCACTCTTAAAGGAATAGTGCAGCATTTTCTAAAAGATTTGCTTTCTTGCCAAGTGCTAGATATGAAGCCAAAAGATGGTTCGTTTAGAGTTTCTGCAGCCGACACCGTTGAACCACAACGTGCCATTCTTTCCATCCATCACGTAAAAGTTGTTTTCTGTTTGTTCGGCTGGTTTGTCAGCAGGATTGCAGAAACACTACTGGCCCGTGTGTGCAGCACGGTCCAGAGAAGAACCCTAAATTACATTCTGGAGCGGCTCCAAATCACGAGGCCGACGCTCACATTATTTTTCACTTATGGAAACGGCCTTGGCAGAGGTCTGCGCTTTCCGGGTGCCCTTCTACTTGCACTTTGGTTTTTGAAAGAATTTAAACATTAAACCAATGACATCAATTTGTAAATGCCAACAAAATCCACGGATGCCAGTAATGCATGTTCAGAAAATACACAGCAACGGCAATGAACTCCCACTCACAGACGGCATACTGAGCAACATATTGGAGGAAATAGTCAAGTGTAGTAATTCAGAAGACGGGGAAGTCTTGATGGCATAAATAAAACATGCAAAGACAATTATTGTACTTATAATGTGTGAATAAACAATGTAAACATCATTTTGTTGACGGCAAAATATCCAGCGGGAGTCTCAGGAATATAATAATTGATGGAATGTGGAATTACAGCATAAAATTATGTCTGGCAGCTCCGACTGAAAAGCGCTGTGGTTCCTCCAGACGGCTGCAGGCGATTGGCAGCTTCTCCCCGCAGAAGATCAGAGGAGCAGCGAGGAAGATTACTGCACGTTACGGAGGAGTTGACTCCGGTCGGAGGTTTGGCACACTGTTTTGTGTGCATGGATGGAGTGTGAGGCAGAATAATGATGTGTGTTTTAAACCTTGGAGCATTTAGAATAAGCACATTGTTAGAATGTGATTATTTTGTGTTGTCACAACCTTTTAACCTTCACGCTAACGCTCGTGTTACGGTCCTCGCGAGTTCGTCACCTTCTGTATGGTCACATGACCTACGGAATATCTTTGACTTTGATAAGTTTTACATGTGCGAGGTAAATATTCCTCTCTGTTCCAGCACAATGTTAAACACACACAGGCTTCACTGCAGAAATACTTTACAGGAAGTTGTTGCTGCTGATGTTACACAATTCACATCATCATTTTGTCAACATCTTGCTCTTGGTGGGTGAAACGGGGGCCAAGGAAGAACATAATACATTTTGAAGTGAATTATTTCTCACTTATGGAAACGGCCTTGGCGGTCTGCACTCTCCGAGCTCCCTGCCTGAAAAAATCTGCAATATTTTGGATATTCATTGATTCAGCCAAGAGACGAAGAGTCGACGGCCCTGCTCGGTGAGGATGTAGCTAAATGCTAATGTCAACATGCTAACATGCTCAAAATAAAAAAAAAAAGTGAACATGCAACTACCGAATGTATTCATTGTTAATTTAATCTGTGCATTTGTATTTAATTTAGTGTACAGTGATATAAGACGAGAAAAGACAAACAATTAATCCATCCATCCATCGTCTACCGCTTATCTAGGGTCGGGTCGCGGGGGCAGCAGCTACAGTAAGGAACCCCAATCTTCCCTTTTCCGGGCCACATCCTCCAGCTCCGACTGGGGGATCCTGAGGCGTTCCCAGGCCAGTGAGGAGATATAATCTCTCCACCGAGTCCTGGGTCTTCCCCGGGGTCTCCTCCCAGCTGGACGTGCCTGGAACACCTCCCTAGGGAGGCGCCCAGGTGGCTCCTTATTAGATGAACCACCTCAACTGGCTCCTTTCAACGTAAAGGAGCAGCGGCTCTACTCCGAGTCTCTCCTGATGGCTGAGCTTCTCACCCTATCTCTAAGGGAGACGCCACCCGTCTGAGAAAACACATTTTGGCCGCTTGTACCCGCAATTTCGTTCTTTGAGTCATGACCCAGCCTTCATGACCATAGGTGAGGGGAGGAACGAAGATCGACCAGTAGATCGAGAGCTTTGCTTTCTGGCTCAGCTCTCTTTTCGTCACAACGGTGCGGTAAAACAATTAATCGATTCTCAAAATAGTTGTTTTTCTGTAGACTGATCATTTCAGCTCCAACGTAAACGTTTTTTTAATTAGTGCTAAACATGAAGTGCAGCATGTTTTTGGTCTTAAACCAAAGTAGTGGGCAAATTAAACTTTGCGCTCACTGAAGTCATTACGATTCATCGTCTGGGGACAAAACTTCACGGACATCATTAGCACGCTAACACGGCTACACACGTGTTTGTGGAATCACTAAACCAATAACCAGATTAGTTGTACATGAACATTTGATCTTGTTAGCTGTATACTTTTTGATAAAGCTTATAGTTAGGGCTGGCTCAGGTTTGCCTTGGATCAGCCCCTAGTTATGCTGCTATAGGCTTAGACTGCCGGGGGACACCTCCCTGCTCTCCTTCTCTTCCTCTCTCCTCCCTCTCTCCTTCTCCCTCTCTATCTGTATGCATTTATGTAAATGTATGTTACTAACTCATCATCCGGGGCATCATCCCCGGAGTTTCTGTGTCTCATGTGGCAGGTTGCCTCTGATAAAGTTTACTGTCAGGATCATGAATCGTGGCTGCGCCTGCTGCCCTGGTCCTGCTGGACACCGGGAAGCCTTTTTTACATTTTCCTGGATTCATCCAAACTTTCTCTTTTTCAACACAACATCATTTCTGTCAAATGTTGTATTTGTACTATGTTGTTTATCCTGTACACACGACATCTATTGCACGTCTGTCCGTCCTGGGAGAGGGATCCCTCCTCAGTCTCTCCCTGAGGTTTCTTCCATGTTTCCCCTTTAATTATGGGGTTTCTTTTAGGAAGTTTCTCCTTGTGCGATGCGAGGGTCTAAGGACAGAGGGTCTAAGGACAGAGGGTCTAAGGACAGAGGGGCTAAGGACAGAGGGTCTAAGGACAGAGGGTGTCGTATCCTGTACAGTCTGTAAAGCACACTGAGAACAAATGTATAATTTGTGATATTGGGCTATATAAATACATTTGATTTAATTTAACCTTTGCTGTAAAACCCTCACAACTCTGATGACTGATGATCTCTTCTCCTTCCCCACTGGCCTTATCATCAGGCTGCTCCCTGCAAGTATTCACATGATGGTGCCAATTAGGGAAACTTGTTCACATCTAATCTCGGCATCTCTCCCGAAGCGTTGCCCCTCTGAAGGCTGGGTGTCATTCGTAAGAACATTTGTACCTGTTGCCTTTTTGCATTGTAGTTACACCCTCCAAGCTTAACATTCACTTTTGCATTCAGAGACTTCCTCCCAGAGTAATAAATACTTGAGTACTCCCCTCGGTGGCTTACACATTCATTAAGATCCTCCTGGTCTTTCTGTGTGTGTGTGACCTTGCCTGTAATCTGCCATCTGCACAAAATGCTGAGCACGGCCTTCATACAAACGGACAGAGGGAGAGAACTGCTCGCTGTGCTTTGCAATGAAAAATTGTATTTGTATAAAACACTTCACTCGCACTCACCAGGGGAAGCTGGTCCTTCACCGGCTGAGCTACATGTCCATGCTTTCCCTTACAAATATACATTTTTAAGGGACTCAAAGTAAGCGTCGCAGTGTTTGCTCTGTAACCCCCCACCATGTGTGTTTAATGTGAAAGATGTTTTGCAATAGGTCGGTCAGGAGTTACATGGTTAGCACAAGCAGGCAGCTTTTATAAAGGAGCAGAAGAAAGAAGCCATGGACGTACATGACCCAGATCAGGAGACAAGGTTGCTTGTGTGCCTTTATGCTTTGCAGAACACGGTGATGGTGAAAGGTTGTTCGGTTGTACATTTTTCATAAGGTGAAATGATGAGGTCCCACTAATGCATTCGCTAGTCCTCCTGGAGTCCAGAAATACACACATGACATAAAAAGACTCTGACAAAGATGTCAAAACAAATTACTTTGCGACAGAATTGAATGCATATGAAATAAAATAACCGGTCTAAGCCCCGAGAGGTAAAAGCATCCAATGTTTCACATGAAAGCAAACATTAGAGGAACATGCACATTTGTGTAGCAAAATGTTGAGGCCATTTTCCTGCAGAAAGAATTCTTTAACTTTTGATACTTAAAGTACAATTTGAAGTTAATCCTTGTAATTGATTTTAGATTTATCGGTGCTTTTACTTTTAGTGTTCCTCCTCTGCAAAGTTTATATTTGCATATACTGGTGCCGGACCCAACACGGAACAATACAACATGACTGCAGACGCTGACTGATGGAGAGTTTGAGGTTTGCAAGTTGCAGCCATCTTTATTACATTATACTAAAGCATGCGTCAGCATTCTCAGCCCTTTGCTCTGCCCCTCTGCCTCCCTGTTCATTAAATGAGATACCTGTCACCTCTTATCAGACCCCGTGTGCCGGCCTTTAATTTGTGTGCCTGCCTGACGGTAATAACGGCGGTGACACACAGCGGTGAGTCAGTCGGTATCCGCTCAGTCAGCTGTGCTGTTTCAGCTCTCTGCAAATCTGATACGTTTTCACACTCAATTTATTTCCTCACATCCCGAGGAGAGATCGGATTTGACTGCAGCACGAAGAGAAACACAACAACGAGACTGAAGTACAAGCAAAGCTGCAGGTTTCTCTGAAATGTACTCAAACGGTAGCTTCCGAGGGGTTTCTTCCACTCCTGTGTGTCTGCTGATTGTGCCGACGCTGCATATTGTGTTTAAATCAGTCTCCGGCCACACAAGAAGCTAAAACTACTACTTTTAATATTAAATGCACAACTCATTATTAATGATCTACTTATCCTGATAACTTCTGCTCCTCCTGCGTCAAATTGACGTGAATAAAGTTTATAATGTGTGTTAATAATACATTTTAATGTGTGTATGCTTTGCCGTTCTGAATGTCATACGCACATCGTTTTGAACAAAACAGTCGTCGTGTCCAACAGTGGGTTGAAAAAACTTAACTTAATAATAATTTTAATTTAGATAAATGATGTTGTTTTGATTCGTACTTCTGGTACTCTGTGGAGTTAACCCAGTTTGTCAGTAATTATTTTCATTATTATCTCCAATTGTAGCTACCTGGTCATGTCCTTTACCTTTTGAATATATTACCCAGCTGTCCCACTTTAAAAACTTTCTGCAGAATACATAATCTTCTCGAGCTCCACGACTTCCTCCGGTCACACTTCTTTAAAATAAATTTCTCCCTCATGGAGATGAATCAGATTATTCAGAATGTCCTGACAAATTGATTGGAGTGATGCTGAAGCAGCACTTACTGCGCGCTCTGCAGGGACGCGTCGCGGGAAAACATCCCATCTCATTTGCAGCATCAATCTCCTGCTTGTCACAAAGGAAAGTGTGTGTGTGTGTGTGTGTGTGTGTGTGTGTAGACGCACAGGACACACACATCATGCCACACACACACACACACACACACACACACACACACACACTGAAGCAAGGATCATTGATTTATCTATTTCTCTAAAACTGATTTATGTTTTTTAATCTGCTTTATTTGTACAGCATGAGGTGACTGTATCATTGAAGCAACTTTGTCATGTTGCCAGGCAGCAGCCACACAAAGCCCCATTCATTCTCCATCACGGCATCAGAAAGTAATATTCTCATGTTGTTGTCTTAAAGCGTAGAGCTTCAAAGCTGCAGCTGCCTGCCCGGCGCTATCATCAGCCCGTCGGGCTCATACAAATGTATGACTGCTTTGACTGTGACCCGTCGCTGACCTCACAGTCATTTGTCTGCTGCAGTTTATTTTGGTCTCAGTTTAGCATCCTGCCTGCATTTTTTCATTTCTCTCTACACCTTAAAATCTCTCTTATTCATCCACATTTTGTAGTCTCATTTCTCTCCATAATAGTGCTTTGAATGCATCTCTCACACACCTGTGTGCATGTCTCCAGGGGGGGGGTTTCTTCGTTAGATTACACCGTAATTAACGGAGGCAGATGCAACCTGAAAGGCAGAACATGAAGACTTAATCTGTTTACTCTAATCAACTCATGGAGCCGTTTCACTCGGCGGTGCAGCTGCTGCTGCTGCTGCTGGTGCACACATCTCACCAGGTCTTGTAGCGTCAGGATCCTGGAGAGCATTCAAAGTCCAGCACTCTTCAAATAAACCTTTCATTTAGTGTCAGCCGTGCAGGAACTTTATCTGCCTTGATAAGATCTGAGAAGAGTTTGTAAGTTATACATGACATGAACACCTTGCTCCTCTGGTGACCTTTTACAGGATTAAACTTTACCTTTTGTTAACACGGTCTCTAAATGAACATCTTTCTGTAAAGTCCCTGCAGCTCTACTACTATAGCTTTGTTCATTCTTTTTCTTCTCACTGTTTTACACCAGTTTTTGGAAGATATGTATTGTAATGGTAGTGTGCTACACCTTCAATCTTAAGATGCTGTCCATCCAAATGCATGGCGCTTCTCCAATCTTTACGATCACTCAAATCGCTTTACAACACACATTCATAGAGAGTCAGAGGCTACTATACAAGGTGCACATCAGCTCGTCAGTAGTGATAACCATTCACACACACTCACACACCGTTGGCCATCGGGAGATATTTGGGGTTCAGTATCTTGCTCAAGGACACTTCGATATGCTGACTGCAGGACTGGGGATCGAACCACCGACCTTCTGACCACTCTACCTCCTGATCCACAGCCGCATGTGAAGTAGGTTGTTGAATCCCATGAGGCAGCCCACATAAAACAGACTAGGTTGTCATATTTCACAGTTTGTTAGTTTGTAGGCGCTCCAGATACCCAAATGTTTCTGCACAAGCACTGAAAAAGTGAGTCTTTTCATAATATGTCCCCTTTAAATGAAATGCATGAGTGTTTACCAAATGAAAGATGCATACACAATCCTGGTGGAGCTTGTAGCAGGCAAATTAAAGAAAGTATGGGTATAATTTAAATGTATTATTAGACTATTTAGAGGCCTTCATATAATTGTATACCACCCAAATCCTGTGTAAATAACAGATGCTCACCACCTCCGCTTCATCACATGTTTCTAAGAGTTCTGCTAAAGATGGAAAAGTACATTTTAAAAGGCTGCAAAATGTGTGTGTGTGTGTGTGTGTTTGTGTTCTCTTGGCATAGATGAATGAATGAGAAAAATATGAAGTGAAACATTTTGTTTGCCAGAGGACAACAATGGAATTAAACTTTTTTTGTGTTTTCATCCTCTGTGATTTTTAACGTATGTAATGACTTTATTTTAACAATAATTTTGAGGTTGTCATTTCTAACAATGTCTCAAAATAACTTTATAAAAATAGAATAATTTTGGGTAAATTGAGCAGTTTTGACTGGTAATTGGTTCACTAAGTATTGTGTCAGCGACCAAACTTTAACTGTTTTTTAACTTTGTTTTATTATTAATATTTATCATTATTATCTCCAGATCCCATTTCCCAAACAACTTCACTTCTTCAGACTTTCTGGAGAATATAAAGCGTCTTTTAAAGACCCTCGCTCGTGTGGATCAAACCTTGATCAGTGTTTAGAAGTTTTAACCATATTTTATATTTTATATTCCTCTGAGACGATGGAGAAGATGGATTGTGGTTTTTGGTGGTGTGTTGATGACTGTGTGTGGGTCTCTGTCTGATCGTTTACATGCATTGCTGTTGTGACTTTCAGAATAATGACCAGCAGCCGGCCCGTCACACGGACGTCTACGTGGAGGACAGATTTGATTGTCGGACCGTGAGAGGACTTGACAGTTTCCATCTAGTCTCGTCTTGATGTGACGCTCAGATGTCCTCGGCCTCCTCCAGAATCAGCCCGACGGAAAGAATTGATTTAATACCATCAACACCAGTAAATTGCAACAGCCCCGTTCAAAACACTCTGTTTTTAACATTTGTGTTTTGACAAACTCTCATGTTCGTGTGCAGTAACATTAATGCTAATGAATGCTAACTATGAATGCTAACAAGGTCGCAGCGTCTGGTTGTCTATGAAGACGAGCTGCAGCAGGTTCAGTGTTTCTGGTGATGCTCAACCTTCATATCTCCCTTTGCCTCCACATTTACATTCACCTCCATGTGCTCGTACGTGATATACTGCTGTAACTACACAGGAGGAGCAGAGGGAGACACATTGTAAGTGTCATCTAATGTCCTCATTAACATATATTAGAGGCTTTCTTTCCATTTATGAAGCCTTTTCAAAACCTCAGACACTAAAGGGGGGGACGAGGAGGAGGGATAAGAGCGACGAACACTGTGAGAACAAAACACAAATAATTGACTGATGTTACATCTGTGTCCCTGTGTTCATTAGCTGCAGACGGGGAAAGCCTTCCAGCTCCAGCTCCCTCAGGTGATCGACAGCTGTCGTGATGGGATTCCCTGCACCTGCAGGGTAACAGCCTGTAGCTCTTCTGGTGCATATACATCCTGTGCACGCCACACGAACAAATAGACGTGTGCATGGCGTCATAAGCACATGCAGGTGATCGCCGGAGAGACAGAGAGTGAGCCGAGAGGATGGAGACGCATTAAATGGAAACCTGGAAGACACATGACACCCGGCTGCATTTATTCATCCAGTTAGTCTCTATCTGAGGGGTTTCCCCTGCAGGAACACGACACCTCACAGAACATGTGTGCTAAAGTACAACTCAACGCTTGTATTTCACTTACCGGCCTTGGACCAGTTGCATAAACTTAGTTTAAGTCTTGGGGTTGTCAGGTTCGACTGGTGTAATGAAGCCTGTCTGTTGAATACATATTACTTCATTTGTGGGAGGAAAGTTAGTCACATCTGCTCCTTTCTAAGCATCGTTGTTATGGGAACAATCTGTGAGGACGTCAGTTACTGAGTACAACTGTTTATCCAGCAGACAGATTGTTCTGGGTGCGTTGATCTTCCGCCGCTAAGTTTCACTGTTTTCCTGATCTGTGTGTTATTTCACCCACAATGCATTGTGCGACGGGGAAGTCAATCACTCAGAGGGAAGCTTTATGCAACAGGTACATTTAAGTCTCTCCAGCAAGTCCAACTTAAAGTTATATTTAAGACAAAGACTAGTTCTCTTTTTATGCAACTGAAAAGTTAAGTTCCTGTGCAACAAAAATGCGTTTTGAAACATATTCTCTCACCGGTAACGTTTGATTTTCACGTAAAACAAATACGTTTCTAATCAAAGGTCACAGAAGACGGGTCAACAAACACGGGACTCTCACGCAGGAGATGAAACCAAAGGTCAGTGTTAACTTATTACAATTGACGTAAGTTAATTACATAACAAACGTTCTTGTGTGGGACGAAAATGAAAAATATTGCCAAACTCATCCTTCAACATCTATCATGAATGTGTAACTTTTCTGTGTTAGTTCTTTTAAAAAGAGTCCCGCTTTACTTTCACCTCATCTTACAGCCACTCTGTTATATTTTAGATGCGGCCACTTGGAGATGGCGGACACAAATCGGAGCGAAGCGATCGTCTCTGGGCTCCCTCTTATCAAAGCTCGGAGGGGAAGCAATTGAGTGGCACCATCTGCCCGTTCATCAACGCCACTCTTGGCGACCCCGACTCTGATGAGCTCGGAGTGTTGCTGGCATCCTGATAGGAGTAGGTAACCGTGTGTGAGTGCGTGTGCATCTGAGCATGTCTACTTTGGAGGCTTCGTAGTGATGAGCTGTGAGTCACTCTGTAGGTATAGAAGCAGGACGGAGCCGATGGCACCGAGAGACCGACGGTACAGACAGAGTTCAAGTGAGTCAGCAAATCCTACAGAGACTTCCGTCTCTTCACTCCACAAATACACACTTTAGCAGTCCTGCCAAACATTACTACTTCCATTCTATTATAGACGCTGGCAACCACAGCCTTAAAGGGCCCTGTCACACATATCCGTATGGCGGAAACGTGTACGAAAAATAGCTCACAATTTGTCAGCGTCCAAATCAAATCAAATCAAATCAAATGTATTTATATAGCCCAATATCACAAGTTATACATTTGTCTCAGTGTGCTTTACAGACTGTACAGGTTACGACACCCTCTGTCCTTAGACCCTCTGTCTTTAGACCCTCTGTCCTTAGACCCTCGCATCGCACAAGGAGAAACTTCCTAAAAGAAACCCCATAATTAAAGGGGAAACATGGAAGAAACCTCAGGGAGAGCAGCTGAGGAGGGATCCCTCTCCCAGGACGGACAGACGTGCAATAGATGTCGTGTGTACAGGATAAACAACATAGTACAAATACAACATTTGACGGAAATTATGTTGTGTTGAAAAAAGAGAAAGTTTGGATGAATCCAGGAAAATGTCAAAAAGGCTTCCCGGTGTCCAGCAGGACCAGGGCAGCAGGCGCAGCCACGATTCCTGATCCTGACGTAAACTTTATCAGTGGCAACCTGCCACATGAGACACAGAAACTCCGGGGATGATGCCCCGGATGATGAGTTAGTAACATACATTTACCTAAATGCATACAGATAGAGAGGGAGAAGAAGAGAGGGAGGGGAGGAGAGAGGAAGAGAAGGAAGAGAGCAGGGAGGTGTCCCCCGGCAGTCTAAGCCTAAAGCAGCATAACTAGGGGCTGATCCAGGGCAAACCTGAGCCAGCCCTAACTATAAGCTTTATCAAAAAGGAAAGTCTTTAGCCTACTCTTAAATGTGGAGAGGGTGTCTGCCTCCCGAACACAAACTGGAAGCTGGTTCCACTGGAGAGGAGCTTGATAGCTGAAGGCTCTGGCTCCCATTGTACTCTTAGAGACTCTAGGAACCACAAGTAACCCTGCAGTCTGGGAGCGTAATGCTCTAGTTGGTTTATAAGGTACTATGAGATCATTAAGATATGCTGGAGCCTGACCTTTAATTGATTTGTAAGTCAGGAGAAGGATTTTGAATTCTATTCTGTATTTTACCGGGAGCCAGTGCAGAGCAGCTAATACAGGAGTAATATGATCCCGTTTCCTTGTTCTTGTCAATACACGTGCCGCTGCATTTTGGATCAACTGAAGAGTCTTAAGCGACTTTTCAGGACAACCTGATAACAATGAGTTGCAGTAATCCAGCCTTGAAGTAACAAATGCATGGACTAGTTTTTCTGCATCATTTTGAGACAGGATGTTATTTTTGCAATGTTACGTAGATGAAAGAAGGCAGTCCTTGAGATTTGTTTTATGTGGGAGTTAAACGACAGAGCTTGATCAAAAATGACGCCAAGATTCCTTACAGTGGTGCTGGAGGCCAAATTAATACCATCCAGAGCTTCTATGTCATTAGAAAATGCGTTTCGGAGGCGTTTAGGGCCAAGTATAATAACTTCAGTTTTGTCTGTGTTTAACATCAAAAAGTTGCAGGACATCCAAGTTTTTATGTCCTTAAGGCATGCTTGAAGTTTAGCCAATTGATTGCTTTCATCTGGTTTAATTGATAGATATAATTGGGTACCATCCGCATAACAATGAAAGTTTATAGAGTGGTTCCTTATAATATTGCCCAAAGGAAGCATATATAAGGTGAATAGAATCGGTCCAAGTACAGAACCCTGTGGAACTCCAAGACTGACTTTGGCTGTCATGGAGGATTTATCGTTAACACATACAAATTGAGATCGCTCAGATAAATAGGACTTGAACCAGCTTAGTGCGGTTCCTTTTATGCCAACACAATGTTCCAGTCTCTGTAGTAGAATGTCCTGATGAACAGTGTGGAAAGCAGCACTGAGGTCTAACAAGACAAGAACAGAGACAAGTCCTTTGTCTGATGCCAATAGAAGGTCATTGGTAACTTTCACCAGTGCCGTCTCTGTGCTATGATGAACTCTAAATCCAGATTGAAAAACTTCAAATAAACTATTATGTAAAAAGTCACACAACTGTTTTGCGACTGCTTTCTCGAGGATCTTAGCGAGAAAGGGAAGGTTAGATATCGGCCTATAGTTGGCTAAAACCTCTGGATCAAGACTAGGCTTTTTAAGAAGTGGTTTTATTACAGCTGCTTTAAAGGATTTTGGTACGTAGCCAGATAATAGAGACAGGTTGATCATATTTAATAACGAAGGTGTTAATTAAGGGTAAAACTTCTTTAAACAGTTTAGTTGGAATCGGGTCTAAAAGACAGGTTGATGGTTTAGACGATGAGATTGTTGAAGTTAGTTGGTTAAGGTTGATTGGAGTAAAACAGTCTAGATATATTTCAGGAGTTACAGATGTTTTTAAAATTCCGGCGGTTGAAGTTAAGTCATTACCAATTGAGGTCAGGAGGAGATTAATTTTGTCTCTAATAATTATAATTTTATGGTTAAAGAAGCTCATAAAGTCGTCACTACTGAGAGATATAGGAACAGAAGGCTCTGTAGAGCTGTGGCTCTCTGTCAGCCTCAGTGCTGAACAGAAACCTGGGGTTGTTCTTATGTTCTTCTGTTAATGAAGAGTAATAAGCTGCTCTGGCATTACGGAGAGCCTTCTTATACGTTTTAAGATGATCTAACCAAACTAAACGAGATTCTTCCAATTTAGTGGAACGCCATTTACTCTCAAGATTTCTCGACTTTTGTTTTAGTTTGAGGATTTGTAAATTAAGCCACTGGAGCTTTCTTTTTCTGTTTTATGATCTTCTTCTTTAGAGGAGCGACAGAGTCGAGTGTTATTCGCAGTGAGGCTGCAGCGCTATCAACAAGATGATTGATTTGGGAGGGACTAAAGTTAGCATTGGAGTCCTCCATTATATTGATATTGAGTTCTGGTATTGAATTAAGTGCTGATGGAATCACTTCCTTAAATTTAGTCACAGCACTTTCAAATAAACATCAAGCGTAGGATGTTCTGCCTGCTGGCTTGTAGTCCAGTAACAGGACTTCAGAAGTTATTAAAATGTTCTGATAAAAGAGGATTATGTGGACACACTGATAAACTTTCAATTTCAACAAGATATACATATATACAAAAATATGGCGAATACAAAATATCGGCAACACGCTGGTGTACGTTGATATAAGGGAAGGTATAAGTAGTATTCGTTAAGAGCAGGCGGTGAATCCTACAGTCAATGTATTGATAACGAGTGGATAACCTATTCCTACCCGATGTTAAGATGATGCCTGATGACGGAGTAACTTATTAAACGTGTTTCTACGTAAAGCTAGCGTTCAGCATGTTAGCCGTTCTCCAGCATCATCATGACGTGAACCAGACGGCACTTTTCCAGCTCCGTTGGCCATAAGTTTTAAAGTTTTAAATAAGTAAGTGATACGCTATCAATGTTTGACATACGTATAATAATTCGTATGTATTCGTTATGTATACGTCAGCTACAACACCGCTGTGGAAAAGCTGGACGTATTTGAACTCACACATTTTGAGCTAATTTTCATATACGACGGCATGTTTCTGCCACGGAGCTGTGTGACAGGGCCGTGTGTCTGGCGTGTGTCTGGCGTGTTCGGCGTATCGTCTGCGTCCTTCAAACGTTCACAACTTACCCTTCATTTATATCAACGTACACCAGCGTATTACCGATATTTCGTATACGCCGGCATTCGTTTCTGCCATACGGATATGTGTGACAGGGCCTAAAGGAACAGTTCACCACAAAACCAAAACACATATGTTCCCTATTACTCATTTATCAATATAATTGTTTTGGTGTGAGTTTCCCGACACACACACACACACACACACACACACACACACACACACACACACACACACACACACACACACACACACACACACACACACACACACACACACACAGAGTCATTAAGTCGACATCTGTGATCACAAACATCAGGCTGTAATTGCTGCGTCCTCCATCCTGCTGCTGACGAGGGTTCAGGCTTGAACCGACACTCTGAGAGTCAAGTGGAGCGCTGAACACCTGCACCCCCGATCCAATACAATCGTCCTCATTTTGTGACGCTTTGATGTTTAATTTAGGTAAAACATGTGTCTGAAAGGTGTTGATTTAACTCTGTACAGGATCTTTGCACTGGCTTGCTGCTGTGCTTCTCAGGAAGGTGAAGTTCTGTCTCCAGTCTCCATATTTTAATAACTGTCCTCTGGATCGCCGTGAAATTGACAACGGATATTTAAAATCCCCAGACGATAAATCTCAAATACTTTGGTGATCCTCTGATTTTTCCTTTTGCACCACCATCAGGTCAAACATCTCAACATCTACTAACATGAATTTGCACAGGTTTGGGTTCATGTATTCATCGTGCACAGACTTTTGCTGATTCTCTGGCTTTTCCTTTTGCGTCACCACGAGATCAACTGTTTAGTTTTATAGAAATATCTCAACAACTATTGGAAGGATTACCGTTACATTTCACACGGATCCCCCAAGGATGAACTGTAATAACTTTGATCTCCTGACCTTTCATCTAACGCCATCAAAATTTCATTTTTGTCCAATACTTTGTGAACTAATGATACTAAAGCCTCAGCTGTACTAACTGCATTCAGCAAAAACCAGGACGTAAACATAGTTAACATCTGCTAAACATCATCATTGTAAGCATGTTAGTACAGCTTCACATTACTGTAGACTCTTGTTCTATATACAGATGATTGTCGCAGTAAATCTATAAATCATCATGTTATTGTGTCTCTTCTCAGTCGGATCGATGAAAAGAATCTGTGAACTGGTGCGTTAGATCTGATCTTAGATGTGAATGTATCCAAAACTAAAATAATAATCAGTTTGCCAACAGTTATTTATGGCGCAAGTTTCACATCTTAAATGTTAATTAATGGTAATTTAACCATCTGAGAGAATCAGTCTTTCATAGATCATTCATAATCATTCATAGACATCTGGACAGAGAGCTTAAAAGGTCAGAAAGCACCGCTTCAACCTCGGACAATGTTTTCTACGTCAAATCTGAATCTGAAAAGTAGTCAGAAACTACAGCTGTCAGATAAATGTGGCGGAGTCAAGAATATAAAGTAGAATAAAATGGAAGTAGTAAAGTACAAGTACCTCAAAATTGAAATTCCACAGACTACTTCTGTATGTAAGAGGACAAAGTAATGATAAGAGGGCGCACAAATGCAATGAAAGAAAAAGTGACGTGGCAAAGAGGTTGGCAGATTAGCGTCAGGACAAAGTGGCACTCTGCGTAGAAATATAAACTCAAGCACTTTGAAGATGGCGAGCTTCAGTGAGGGGGATGCAGGTGCAAGATAAGTAGAACGAGGACGTCGGGGAGGTGATCGAGGAAGCGATGATTCCTCATACAGAGATGGTTATATGCTCCCGTGGGACCACTGAGATCAAACAGATGAACAAGGACGTTACATTCACTGAGATTCATCTGTACACATGAAGTAATCCATAAACATGAAAGGGTTATTGTGTTACAGCTGTTAAACAGTCCCTCGAGGCAGCTGCACAGTCGGCGTGGGAACATCCATACTGTGTTTCATATGTGTCACAAGAGGTTGGAAATACACAGCACACATTCTTTTCTTTCCTCAGAAGATGGTTTAAAAGGAATTCTGACATTTTTATTTATACTCCTCATCCTTCCACTGATAATGGCTTCAAACAGGCCTGTCAGAAGCTCCACAGAAGAAGGACTGTGACAGATTTCACATTTAAAGGAGAAGGCGACTGCAGGACATCAGTATTCAGATGTGTGTGTCCTCTGGATCATCGCTCTGACTTTGCATCTATATTGCATGATCTTTGTAATGTCTCAGACTCTGTGGCTGATTTCATTACCAGTTGATCTTTAGCTTTGAGCCTCCGATTAATAAATATTAGGAGGATTATATTTCAGGGGATTGTAGCATGATATGGTTTATTATTGGGATGTGGAGCTTAGCTTTATGTTTTTAGTTTTTATTTAAAAATAATCTATTTTCTTGAGTTACTATTTTTTTTAAATTGGAACAAGCTCCCAATAATTTAAAATATATATATATTACAGGGAAAAGAAAGAAGAAAATATATTTCTGTTGCACAAAAGTATGTTTATTTCTTTGCTTTTTAATTTATATGAAATTAATTATTCATTTAATTAATTAAATTTATAATTTTTTGTCATTTTTTAGCAATCTCTGGCAAATTCAAATCGTATCTTCTTTTGTGCAGTACCAGATATTTCAACCTCTAAAATCTGTAAAAAGGAAAAATCACTTTATGGTTGAACTGCCACACAAAGGCTATAAGGGGGGGGGGGGGGGGGCAGCAGTCACATGTGCTTCATTGCTTCCATTTAAAGTGTCACAAGTCAAACGCTCAGGAGCCGCCGCTTTAATCCACAATCACTTCATTCGCTTGCAGAAAGCCATGAAACCATATTAGTAAGACTCCAAACCAAATAACAGCTTCTCCCTCTGTGCTCCCGTTGGAAGCGTTCAGCAGTGGTATTTGGCACTTCCTTTTAATCTCTGTACACTGCTGCCCATTGAGCCTCCTCAGGGGATGACAAGCTGCTGACACCAACACCCCTCCAACCCCCCTCTACCCGCCAAAAAAACCCTATGACCCGGAGAGACGTGCCAATGTTGGCATCATTTTGCAAAATGTCACCACAATGTGTTTTGGATTTGGGTTGCTGTGCGGCGTCATTGATAGACTCACCTCAGCTGTGGTTTGGCCCCGCGCTCCTCTTTGCTCTTTCTTTATTGCTCAGGTCAGCAAGACTCAGATGAATCAGTCCACTTACAGCTGAGGCGGGAGGAGACGAGATATAGAGGAGGCTCCGTATTCACATTGCCAGGCTGTATTTTTCTCTCCTGATCACAAACACCATCTCCATCAGCTGTGGGTTAGAGGGGATTGGTTTTATGCAATTATTTATTTTTGACTGCACAAACCTGCTTGATGGCGTGCTGAGTGCAACAGAAGCTCTTTGTTCGGCCAAACTGTTCAGACAAGACGGGGTGTGCAGAGCATCGTCCAGCACTACGAAGCATCCTGCTGCAGCAGACTCTGCCTCAGCAGGCTGGGATGTTGTAGAGAACTATTATTTAATAATTGCATAATGACTTTCTCTCTTTTTGCTTCACGATGTGTTCCCTCTCGAGTCCGAGCCAGCAGGAATGACATTTTGGGGGATTGCTTGTTAGTTTTCTTGCTGAGATTTAGATGACAAGATACTGAATGCTAAATATGCAGCTACATCCTTTGTTGTTTTTCTGTTTTTGTCAATGGAGTTTGGTGTCTTAGCAGAGAGCATAGATAATGAGGGCTGTCTGACAGCAAAGTGGTGAGAATATTCTAAATATAGTGTACACTTTAGCTGATATTGATTTTTTTAGTTGGCTAAAAGACATTTTGCTGCTGCCCCCGTCCACAGCAGTACATGCATCACTTTCTGTGGTGCTACCCCTGTCAATTTAGCCAAACTAAAAGCATGCCGACTTCCATCTACTGTAGGTAAAACACTGACTATGGATAAGTACCTCCTACAACCCCACTTCAAACAACCCAAACTATCCCTTTAATGTGTGTTATCTCTCGACTCGTCCCCTAAACTGCCACTTCCTGACTAATGGAGGCTGTAAACAGAAGCACACTCCGCTTCGGTCGGGATGAAATGACCTTAAAGTGCACATGTAAAGGTCATTGGTCAGCATGGTGATGGAGACTGAGCCAACATCCTAGCAGAAGGATGGCTACGGCTCGTACACCACCCTCCCCATGACACGTGCATTTTGAAAATGACAGCTGGCCATTACTGTGACGATCAAGCTGATGAAGACTTGAGTCGTGATAGCAATGATTATTAACACATAAAACTCCCCCATTTCATACACTCCTCTCTCATCAATCACAAATGATCCTTTATAAAACTCACATACGCTGCATTTGCTGACATTTTAAAGCCTAAACCTAAATACAGTGAAACTGCATTATCAATTATGTTTCGAAAGGACGTCTGAAACCACAAGTCTTTGCTGATTTATTTCAATTTAACAAATGCAGTTATTTTCAGCCAAACATTCATCTTTTACAGAACCTAACTAAGTAGCTTTGTTGCATTTTTTTATATGTTAACCACGTGTTTAAAACTACACCTGTAATCCAGAAAACATGTTATTGAGAATGCAGTTTAGTTGTAGGAGACAGGGTTTAAAAATGACTCCTGCAGAATAAACGGTGATGCACAGGCCTTTGTAGTAGATGCCATAAATACAGCAACAGTTTAAGCTCATTTCCCCTGCAAACTAAATGCTGTTGTCATCATCAATATGTTGTCTTGACAATGGATCAAATAACTGTATAATTTAGAAGGTAAAGAGCCGGATAAGCTCAGAGGAAAGAGAATGTTGGGTTTATAAATCAGACTCTAAATGAATGATAATGTTGTTCTGTGTCTGAATGTAGAAATAAGAAAGTTTGCTTATTTACACTCATGTCAACTTTATCAGGGGATGATATGTGAAGGTTTCTTTTAAAGCGAGTTGCCAAAAGATTAGTTAATGCAGGTTTAATGAAAAAGAAAATACAAAACCATTAACTTCAGATAAATGTAAAGAGACTCAAAGCTACAGACTAAAAGCTCTAATATTATGCAGTCCTCTTTTTTTCACCACAGTAAACAGCATCACCAGATTGTCCAAAGGCCAGTGTATGTTGAGAATCACTTTTATTAAGTCCCGCTGAAGGTTGAAGCTCACAAGACCTTTCAATGTCCTCCGTGTTCCGTAAATACAGGAGAGCATTGCATAACCTCCCTTCCTTGCATGACTCCACCTGTGAATGCATTTTAAATAAAGTCAGGAGGATTTTTGACCCTGACACACACATGGCTTGCATTTGGAAAACATGTATTATTATATGTTAGCGGTTTCAATTACAGTAAATGCTGCCGCACGATGAGGCTGATAAGTGGCGTTAGTGAGGCAGCTATTTAAAGTCAGCGTAGATGTGGTGTTGAATCACAGTGAGCAACAGAATTGAAGTCTTTCCAGTCACACAAGCATGGCCGGGGCTTTCTCTGAATGCAACTGAGTGAGTCATGTTGAGAGAATTCTTCATCTAAACAGTGGGCTGACATACTAGACAGTGTGTGTGTGTGTGTGTGTGTGTGTGTGTGTGTGTGTCTGTGTGTGTGTGTGTGTGTGTGTGTGTGTACATATGTGGGAGTCATCAGCTTACTTTCTCTTCCTTTGGATGGAAAAGGTGAAACGTACAAACAACAACCTACAACAACCACATGCATATGAAACTATACGCAGATGATCTCCCGTTATATATCTTCTCTCTCCGTGGAAGAGGTTGCACATAATGTTCAGATTATTTCTTTTATAGTAACAATAAGCTATAAAGTGAATCCGCCATCAAGAAAACAAAAGCACTATATTGTTCTTATAGACGAAAAGTGAAGGAGTTCAAGTTTTGATCGCGAGTGAGGGGACGATGGAGCGAGAGATTGGCCGGAGAATCGGAGCAGCGGGGGCGGTATTACATTTGCTTTACCGTGGTGACGAAAAGAGAGCTGAGCCAGAAGGCAAAGCTCTCGATCTAGCGGTCGATCTTCGTTCCTACCCTCACCTATGGTCATGAAGGGTCATGACCGAAAGAACAAGATCACGGGTGCAAGTGGCCGAAATGTGTTTTTGACGGGTGGCGTCTCCCTTAGAGATAGGGTGAGAAGCTCAGCCATCAGGAGAGACTCGGAGTAGAGCCGCTGCTCCTTTACGTTGAAAAGAGCCAGTTGAGGTGGTTCATCTAGTAAGGAGCCACCTGGACGCCTCCCTAGGGAGGTGTTCCAGGCACGTCCAGCTGGGAGGAGACCCCGGGGAAGACCCAGGACTCGGTGGAGAGATTATATCTCCTCACTGGGAACGCCTCAGGATCCCCCAGTCGGAGCTGGAGGATGTGGCCCGGAGAAGGGAAGATTGGGGTTCTTTACTGGAGCTGCTGCCCCCGCGACCCGACCCCGATGGATGGATGGATGGATGGATGGATAGATGGATGGATAGATGGATGGATGGATGGATGGATGGATGGATGGATGGATGGATAGATAGATGGATGGATGGATGGATGGATAGATGGATGGATGGATGAAAAGTGCAAGGCCTTTTTTCAGACCTGCTCCAAAAGGTAGTGGGTTCTTCTGTGGTTCGTGCTGCACCCTTCATCCAAGTTTCATGTGAATCGGGTCGGTAGTTTTTCTGTAATTGTTCTGACAAACTTAACAAACAAAACTGAAAACATGGTTTAATTCAACACACACATTCTCAGTCCAGTAGCTTCTGTGAGCACATTTAACATATCTGTGTGTATAACTGACAGTTTGTACTCTTTGACCTTGAACTTGTATTTTTTAAAGTTGAAATCCTCAAACTAGCAACAACTCTGACATATTATCGTGCTTTAAGTTGATATGGAGAACTTGATAGCGAACATTTATTATTATTATTATTTATTATTATTTATTTACACATTTAGCAGCTACAAACAACATTATCATTTGTTTGGAGTTGTGTTTGTGGACACCTGATGAATTAACATCCAATATTCTCTTTCTCTCCGCTGTTTCTGGTCACAAATGTTTTTTATATTTGAATTTGACACTAATTCGTTTTTTATTTATAGCACATTGACCTTCCCAGTCTGCCTCTCCATGTGCCCCTCATCATCCCACTCTAATGAAGCACAGGATGCAACCTCAACCCACACCTTTATATGTTTAGAGCTAATCAACTAATCCACAGCACCACAGCTGAGTGCACCTGCAGCAGAGCGTTGTTTCAGCAGAGTAAACATCGCTTCAAGGTCTCCTCCACCTGCCGTTTGGTGGAGCACACTTTTTTCTCTCTTTTCCGTGTTAAAAAGCAAAATATACAGTAGATCTATATCCACACAGGAAGTGTATACACATCTATATCCACACAGGAAGTGTATACATATTTATATCCACACAGGAAGTGTATACACATCTATATCCACACAGGAAGTGTATACACATCTATAGCCACACAGGAAGTGTATACACATCTATATCCACACAGGAAGTGTATACACATTTATATCCACACAGGAAGTGTATACACATTTATATCCACACAGGAAGTGTATACACATCTATATCCACACAGGAAGTGTATACATATTTATATCCACACAGGAAGTGTATACACATCTATATCCACACAGGAAGTGTATACACATCTATATCCACACAGGAAGTGTATACACATTTATATCCACACAGGAAGTGTATACACATTTATATCCACACAGGAAGTGTATACACATCTATATCCACACAGGAAGTGTATACATATTTATATCCACACAGGAAGTGTATACACATCTATATCCACACAGGAAGTGTATACACATCAATAGCCACACAGGAAGTGTATACACATCTATATCCACACAGGAAGTGTATACACATTTATATCCACACAGGAAGTGTATACACATTTATATCCACACAGGAAGTGTATACACATCTATATCCACACAGGAAGTGTATACACATTTATATCCACACAGGAAGTGAGGATATAGTTTTCTTTACTAATATCAATAACAACACTGCTTTAAACTGTCGGCTTCAACACAGACGTGCACGAGTTCTATAACTCTCTCTAGTTCTCTCACACAGTCATTTAACTTAGTTCTAAACACATTCAGTGTCAGATAGTCTGACCCCAATCTCTCCCTCCCTCCCTCCACCCTTCTCTCTCTCCCTCTCTTTCCCACCCTCTCCCTCTCTCCCTCCCTCCATCCCCCTCTCTCCGTCCCTCCATTCCTCTCTCTCTCTCCCTCCCTCCATCCTTCTCTCTCTCTCCCACCCTCTCCCTCTCTCTCTCCCTCCATCCCTCTCTCTCCTGCCCTCTCCCTCTCTCTCTCCCTCCATCCCCCTCTCTCCCTCCCTCCATCCCTCTCGCTCTCTCTCCCTCCATCCTTCTGTCTCTCTCCCACCCTCTCCCTCTCTCCGTCCCTCCATCCCTCTCTCTCCCTCCCTCCATCCCTCTCGCTCTCCCTCCATCCTTCTCTCTCTCTCCCACCCTCTCCCTCTCTCCGTCCCTCCATCCTCTCTTTCTCTCTCCCTCCATCCTTCTCTCTCTCCCACCCTCTCCCTCTCTCTGCCCCTCCATCCCTCTCTCTCCCTCCCTCATCCCTCTCTCTCTCTCTCACTCCATCCTTCTCTCTCTCTCTCTCCCTCCCTCCATCCTTCTCTCTCTCTCTCCCACCCTCTCTCCCTCCATCCCTCTCTCCCTCCCTCCATCCTCTCTCTCTCCTCATCCCTCTCTCTCTCTCCCTCCCTCCATCCCTCTCTCTCTCTCGCTCTTCTCCCCCCTCTCGCTCTCTCTCCCTCCCTCTCTCCCTCTTTGTCCCTTTCTCCCTCCATCCCTCTCTCCCCACCTCTCCCTCTCTCTCTCTCTCTCTCTCTCTCTCCCTCTCTCTCATCCTCCCCCCCTCTCTCTCTCTCCCTCCACCCTTCTCTCTCTACCTCTCTCTCCCTCCATCTCTCTCTCTCTCTCTCCCTCTATCCCTCTCTCTCTCTCTCCCTCCACCCTTCTCCCTCTCCCTCTCTCTCATCCTCCCCCCCCTCTCTCTCTCTCCACCCTTCTCTCTCCCTCCCTCCATCTCTCTCTCTCCCTCTATCCCTCTCTCTCCCTCCATCCCTCTCTCTCTCTCTCTCTCTCTCTCCTCTCTCTCCTCCCCTCCCTCCCATCTCTCTCTCTCTCTCGCCCTCTATCCCTCTCTCTCTCTCTCCCTCCATCCCTCTCTCTCTCTCCCTCTCCCCCTCTCGCTCTCTCTCCCTCCCTCTCTCTCTCTTTGTCCCTCTCCCTTTCTCCCTCCATCCTTCTCTCCCACCCTCTCCCTCCCCCTCTCCCACCCTCTCCCTCCCCCTCTCTCTCTCCCTCCCGCTCTCCTCTCTTCTCTCCTCCTCTCTCTCATTACCTCCCCCCTCTCTCTCTCTCCCTCCACACCCTGTCGCTCTCTCCCTCTCTCTCTCCTCCCCGCTCTCTCTCCCTCTCTCCATCTCCCATCCTCCCCCCTCGCTCTCTCATCTCTCCCTGCCCTCCATCCCTCTCTCTCTCTCCCTCCATCCATCCCTTCTCTCTCTCGCTTCTCTACTCCTCCCTCTCTTGCTCCTCTCTCCTCCCTCCTCTCTCTCGTTGGCCTCTCCCTTTCTCCTTCCATCCCTCTCAGCCCTCACGCCCACCCTCTCCCTCCATCCCTCTCGCTCGCGTTGCTCCTCTCGTCCCCCCCACCTCTCGCTCTCCTCCCTCTCCCTCCCGCTCTCTCTCCTCTCCTCCTTTCCTCCGCCATCTCTCTCTCCTCGCTCCCTCCATCCCTCTCTTCCCATCCATCCCTCTCTCTCCCACCCGCTTCCTCTCTCATCCCTCTTCTCCTCTCTCTCCTCCTCCTCCTCGTCATCTCCTCCTCTCCTCTCATCGCTAGTCTCTCTCTCCCCTCCTCTCTCCATCTCTCCCTCCAACCTTCTCTCTCTCTCTCTCTCTCTCTCTCTCTCACTCTCTCTCTCCCTCTCCCTCTCCCTCTCTCTCTCCCCTCTCTCTCTCTCCCTCCTCTCCCCCCCCCCCCTCCCATCAGTCTCTATGCTGAGCAGCCTCTCAGTGCCGGGCTGAAGCAGAAGGAGCGCTGTGGGCTCCACAGTTCAGGATCGCTGGAGCAGGACGCTGCTCAGCACACAGTCCGCTCAGGTTGATAACTGCAGCAGCAGCTCCTGTACAGCCCGCATGGAGATACCCCCACCCCCGACACCATGCACCTCTAAAAGCTCCAACACAACCGTCTTTTGTCTTGCCTGAGGGGGGAAAGTCTGCAAGATCACTTTCCTTAGACCGAGCGTCAAAGGATTTTTTTTCCTCCTTTCCTTTTTCGGCAACCCCGTTTCTGCTTTTTCCTTCCGCCTCTCGCAGTCTCGCATTTTGTGACTTTTTTTTTCTCCTTGGAAAAAGGCGCTGCTGTTTCCACGAGTCTACCTGCTCGCCCAGCACCCATGAATTCAGATATAAATGTGTACCTCGGCAGAGACAAAGGCATCATGCGGAAGAGAGCATTGCTCCTTCGGAAAGGTTGCAGCTTTGAGATTACCAGGTAGGTCCTCTTTCTTTCTCTCTCTCTTTCTTTTCATTGGGGGGGCGGTTTCTGTCTTGGACTACCCCAAAGAAAATGCAATCTCCTACATTGAAGTGGCACTGTCCATAAGGCCACACAATGAGTGTCTTTCACCTTGTGGATTGGGGATTTAGCCAGGATGTGCTGTGTGTATGTGCACATAGATTAGGAGCCCCACAAACCTAGAATGTATCTGAAGAGAGTGGAGTCAGATTTTAAAATTACATCCTTATTTCTTTTGTTCTTCTCATCATTTTTCATCTCAACACCATGCGCTCACAGTTCCTACCGGACTGTGGTGGGAAGCGTTACGCACGGATACATTTAGTCTGCACCTGACTCTGCAATGTTGACAAAGCTGCTTAGTGGCAGGACGTCGTCAATCGTCATTTTATAGCTACAATCTGGTTTTGATTGGGCAGACTGCTGTGCCTCAGGGCTGTCCAAGCATGCGCCATAGAGCGCTGAAAATATGCAGGTTTTAATTCCACCTACAGGACACATTCACCTGTGAGTGCACACACATCCTGAGGCGACAAACACATGAAGGCAGGGGGTCTCTGTGATAGATGGACCACATAATGTGCAGCTGATGTGACTTCTCAGCGTGGTATGACTGTTTTTTTGGCAAACCTCCTGGAGGTGTCTGAGATTTATTCTGTGCGCAGCTCCAACAGGATGACACTGGTTGTGTGTCCCGAGCTGTTTGGACATCCTGCCCTGCTCCCTGTGCGGTCCCCTGCTCTAATTTGTCAGTGGGTGTGCTGTGGATTGGACCCCTTTTACAGATTTCACACAGTTTCCTTCCTCTTCGCATAAAGACTCACTGTCCACGAGCTGAGCATCGTTTGTCAAGAGCATGTGATTGCAAGTGTGTTGGAGCACAAAGATGGAGCTGAGAGGTGTTTTCATTAAGCCTGCAACAAACCTGCAAATTATTTCCCCAGTTTTGAATGTCATGCACATGGTTTTGGACCAACTAACAATACATTTGTGGCAGTTTTAAGGTAAAGTTTTAGATGTCCAATTCAATATATCAGAGCCCGAGGGGACATACAGCAAAACAATTTTTAAACAGGAAGGAGATCCGAAATGTATTTAGGCCACTACAATAAAGGCTTTTTAAGATGACTTGTTCTCACACTTTAGAGGGCTTGACTCGCCTTCCTGTTTATCCACACACACACGTTTTCCAAGAGCACCTGGCACCTTCATTTACAGTTTAGTATACAGAGCAACCAGCTATCTTACTTTACGAATGTAAATGCTGTCTTCTAATCTTCACGTGGAGCTGACCATCTGTGTTTACTGGAGCACTGATGTTAACCGGGGCTGTAGTCCGTGTAACGTCACGTTAGTTTGTTTATTGGACTAAATACAAAGTTGCAGAATCTAGAAAACAACTCGCATATTCGACTTATCTTCCCGGTGGCGGCGCAGCCAGGAGAACAGCCCGCCGGGGAGGAGAGAAGTCGACAGAGTCGGCACTCTGCAGCCTCCTCCAGTCAGACGGAGCTCCAGTCAGCTGCTGAAGAGACTTGAGCTCAGCCAGAACCAGAACCAGCCCTGCAGTCACAGCTGCTGGACCTGTGTAACGGCAGCAACAGGGAGTCTGCAGTTCCCCGGTGCTCTGGCTGAACTCCAGCTAACTGCTAACTGAAGCTACGCCGACAGATATTCACTCAGAGAAACATCCTCCTGCAGCTGTGAGGACGAGGCGAGGTGGTGCGGCTGGTTCTCTCGTTTCTGCCACTTGTAATCCAATAAACAAACTATAAAACAGGAACAAGTCTGTAATATTTACAAGTCAGCTGTTCTTCTTCTCTCTGTACTGAGGGCAGCTGCAGCGACTCACTATCACCTCTAGAGGATCAAGTGGTATTACAGGCTGGACGGAGCGCAGCTAGCTGTTAGCATGCTAACTTCAGTAGATCTGCAACACACAGACGTCTTTAACGTCAACACGGTTACATCTTCACACTGTTGAGAATATTAGTTCATTGTATTAAGTTTAAATTATGGCACATCTTACACATAGAGCCTTTAAGAAAAAGTCTTATCAAAATAGCCGTTTAATTATTTTTAATGGATTAATCAACTAAGCATTGCAGCTCCAGTTTTCATTATCCTGATTGTCTATATTGTTCTGATCACATCACCTCCCCTTCTTCCACCTCCACTCTCATTTCCTGACTCTATTTCAGACAATCTGCGGAGGTGTACATGAAGTGCAAATTTACTCATGAATCTCGCTTCATTGCCCTCTTCGCTGATAACTTTGTCTCAGTGTGTGTGTGTGTGTGTGAGAGTGAGTCTCGTGTCGGCGATGTCTCTCCATCCTGGCTGCCAGGTCCCACCTTCCAAATCGAGACATGTACTGTATTCCGGGTGTACGCGGGGGCGAGATTTGGCCAGCTTTGTGCCAAGCACTTACTTTGAAATTACACATCTCTTCTAATTAGCTTGATTTATCCTGTGCGGTGAAGGAGCTTGTTCCTGGTCTGTGTGCTGGGGACCCAGAGTCACAGTGTAAGGCTTCCTGGCAGACTGTCTCTCAGACACAAGCAGTTTAACAGACGATCAATCAGAGCCGAGCCTGGAGTGCTACTGCATGGGGAAGTAGATTCTCCGTGATACTGAGGGGTTATGAAAGACACTTAAGGAAAAGGGCTGCGGAGAAGTCTGCGTATAATTCAATGCACTGCAGAGATGCATGAGCAAACAGAGACCACATATGTAGACTGTACACATAGTATGTAAGAAATGTGCTTTCTCATGCATAGCATCCTCACACACACACACACACACTGAAGTGTTTCCATATGTTTGCCTGTGGAAGTGTGTCATGAGTTAGTGTTATCTAGACATCGATCTGCCCTCTTGTTCTCCTGCAGACGATACTCCACTACAAGTAAAAGTACAGATTGTACAAAATGTAATTAAAGTTTTAAAAGTAAAAGATTTGACCTCTTTGGGTCTCACTTATGTAATGAAACAGCTAACGACTCATAGACATCTGAAATGTAACATGGACGCGTAGTAGTTCTGTTTATATGGTTGTATTTCATGTGTAGCTTCACTAGAATGAATGTAGGGGAGTAATAGGAGGACATTTTCCAAGTACTTCTCTCAAAATTATACTCAAATACTTGAGAAAATGTACTTTGTTACTTTCTCACTGAGATCTTAGAGTATGTAATGATTTACAAGATTATGTCAAACCTTGGCGAGAAGGTAATAATGTTTAATTCTCATGATCCGTGCTAATCTCCACTCGTTGATCTGCTTTGGGATGCACGCATCACATCACATTATTATTTCTGACTGTGTTTTGGACGCTGCTTCCTTGTGACTAAGCCTTATCTAACAAAGTCAGCGGACTGCCAGTTGGCAGATCTTCTCACTGACAGCAGGTCGCTGCAGAGTTGCAGGTGAAAGCAGAAAAGCTGGATGGACTACTGGAACCAATTGTTTGGTCATTGTTTCTCTGCTGTGTTGGTTGCAGGTGGTTTAACTGTAGTATCTGCAGTACAAACTGTATTCATACAGTTGTGTGTGTCCACTTTTAACGATGCATGTGTGTGTGTGTGCATGACGGCTGCCTCGTGTAGGCCTGTCCTGCGTCCGTTTGGAGCGTTGGTTGTGCACATCCTCAGAAATAAACGCAACTTGTTGCTTGTTGCGAATGCACAAACAAAAAGCATGTATATCTCCAGTTTTAGGGAGGACTGCTGCATAAGTGAAAATGTGACTTACGCAGCAAAGTGAGCAGCGCAAAATCTGATGGATTGCCTCCTTAAAACTGAACTGTCTGTGGGCACTTTGCATTGTGGGTAATAGAGGTGCCAGGCTTTGACAAGGAAGAAGAATGCATAGAATAAAAAAGACGACGACTAGTAACGCACTATTCACACTAATTATGACGTCAAATTGAATTACTCGAGTCTACACGAGAAACGCCCGGATGTAAACGGATTAGCAAGAATTTCCGAGTATGCGACATAAGCTTACTGGACATACTTGACTGCCCCACAATGCATTGCGTCTCTTCAGACTGGGCAACAGGAGAGATTTTGAGCCAGACTAAAAGCTGTCAATATGTCACTTAAGTTTTAATTTGTTTTCAGTCACTTAATCGTTCCTTCAGTAGACAGTATGCAGTACATGCTGATTAGTATGTAGTGCATGCTGATTAGTATGCAGTACATTCTGATTAGTATGTAGTACATGCTGATTAGTATGCACTGCATGCTGATTAGTATGCAGTGCATGCTGATTAGTATGCAGTGCATGCTGATTAGTATGCAGTGCATGCTGATTAGTATGCAGTACATGCTGATTAGTATGTAGTGCATGCTGATTAGTATGCACTGCATGCTGATTAGTATGCAGTGCATGCTGATTAGTATGCAGTGCATGCTGATTAGTATGCATGCTGATTAGTATGCAGTGCATGCTGATTAGTATGCAGTACATGCTGATTAGTATGCAGTACATGCTGATTAGTATGCAGTACATTTGATTAGTATGTAGTACATGCTGATTAGTATGCAGTGCATGCTGATTAGTATGCAGTACATGCTGATTAGTATGCAGTACATGCTGATTAGTATGCAGTGCATGCTCATTAGTATGCAGTACATGCTGATTAGTATGCAGTACATGCTGATTAGTATGCAGTGCATGCTGATTAGTATGCAGTACATGCTGATTAGTATGCAGTACATGCTGATTAGTATGCAGTGCATGCTGATTAGTATGCAGTGCATGCTGATTAATATGCAGTACATGCTGATTAGTATGCAGTACATGCTGATTAGTGTGCAGTACATGCTGATTAGTGTGCTGTACATGCTGATTAGTGTGCAGTACATGCTGATTAGTGTGCAGTACATGCTGATTAGTGTGCAGTACATACTGATTAGTGTGCAGTACATGCTGATTAGTGTGCAGTACATCCTGATTAGTATGCAGTACATGCTGATTAGTGTGCCGTACATGCTGATTAGTGTGCAGTACATGCTGATTAGTGTGCAGTACATACTGATTAGTGTGTAGTACATGCTGATTAGTATGCAGTACATGCTGATTAGTATGCAGTACATGCTGATTAGTATGCCGTACATGCTGATTAGTATGCAGTACATGCTGATTAGTATGCAGTACATGCTGATTAGTATGCAGTACATGCTGATTAGTATGCAGTACATGCTGATTAGTATGCAGTACATACTGATTAGTGTGCAGTACATGCTGATTAGTGTGAAGTACATACTGATTAGTGTGCAGTACATGCTGATTAGTGTGTAGTACATACTGATTAGTGTGTAGTACATGCTGATTAGTATGTAGTACATGCTGATTAGTATGCCGTACATGCTGATTAGTATGCAGTACATGCTGATTAGTATGCCGTACATGCTGATTAGTATGCAGTACATGCTGATTAGTGTGCAGTACATGCTGATTAGTGTGCAGTACATACTGATTAGTGTGTAGTACATACTGATTAGTGTGTAGTACATGCTGATTAGTATGCAGTACATACTGATTAGTATGCAGTACATACTGATTAGTGTGCAGTACATACTGATTAGTATGCAGTACATGCTGATTAATGTGTACTATATACTGATTAGTATGCAGTACATACTGATTAATGTGTACTATATACTGATTAGTATGCAGTGCATGCTGATTAATGTGTACTATATACTGATTAGTATGCCGTACATGCTGATTAGTGTGTACTATATACTGATTAGTATGCAGTGCATGCTGATTAATGTGTACTATATACTGATTAGTATGCCGTACATGCTGATTAATGTGTACTATATACTGATTAGTATGCCGTACATGCTGATTAGTGTGTACTATATACTGATTAGTATGCAGTGCATGCTGATTAATGTGTACTATATACTGATTAGTATGCAGTACATACTGATTAGTATGCTGTACATGCTGATTAGTATGCAGTACATGCTGATTAGTATGCAGTACATGCTGATTAGTGTGTAGTACATACTGATTAGTATGCAGTACATACTGATTAGTATGCTGTACATGCTGATTAGTATGCAGTACATGCTGATTAGTGTGTAGTACATACTGATTAGTATGCAGTACATGCTGATTAATGTGTACTATATACTGATTAGTATGCCGTACATGCTGATTAGTATGCAGTACATACTGATTAGTGTGTAGTACATAATGATTAGTGTGTGATTTTGAACACAGACAATTTCTCTGGTTCTGCTGCATCAATTTTGGACCTTTTTTTAATATTTAAACTGTCCACCATTAATCTAAAAATGTTACAGAAGGAGAACTTTTAAAGAAATGTAAGTTTATCATACTGGTGCATAAAAACAAGCACACACAACTTCAGGCTTCTTTCCTGTTGAGTCTTGACAGGAGAGTCTGGACGTCCTCCAGGAACAACAAATCATAAACTATTCAACGACTTTCCACATTAACTTTCATAACAATGGTAGCATACCAACTCTGCCTGTTACTGAACTGTCAGCTCTGGTCTGTCTCACACCTCTCGACTAATAGTGTGTGAATGAGATCAGGCTGCACGGTGACACTTGAAGGAGCCAAGAAACCCCAAGCTCGGCTCCGACCAAACAAACATAACTAGAGACAAAAGCAAAGTCTGTAGTCCGAAGCAACAACATACAAACACTGGAGGAAGATTTGATCAGATGAAGCCAGAATCAAACATCAGAAAAAGTCAGCACCGATGTTTTTTTAATGGCGACATCAGCAAATTCTGATGCGGTGGAAACTAACCTCATTGCATGGAGTCTTTGTGCTCGCTTGTCAATAACAGAACATTTGTAGTTCATTTTAGGAAAGGTATGCGCTGGCAGAGAAGCCCATTTATCATCGGGCTAACGCGGTTCAACGTGTGATTAGAACTTGTTAATATAGTTTAATTTTGTAACGCAGACCTAACACATTCATGGAGATAAGGAGGCTTGTTCACAGGAAGGAGAGATTAGGTTTGACGGCTGGGATTAGTTTGCTTTGAAATGTGTGCTGTTCATTAATCAATACAACTCCTCCTTTGCTTTTACAGTCCACGCATGCCTCCATGAACAAAAAGCTTCTCATAAAGCAGCGATAACTTCACCCTGCAGCCGCATTAACGGAGCACAAATAGATCCTGCAGCCGCCGAAACTCTGAGAGACTCTTACTCACTCTTCCTCCTCTCTCCCTGAACTCCTCACTTCAGAGGTCATTTGAGTGTGTTAGCTTTGAAATGCTATCAGTGTGTTCATTAACCTCTCCCGCTGCCAAACCCACAATGTTTTGTGACTGCTGTTGCCAGGGGCTTTGCCTGCTTGTCAGATTGGCACAAGACTGCAGCCAGATGTAGCTGAAGTGCTGCATTAAGGTGCTTTGCAAAGCGACGGACGAGGCAGTTTTGAGCATATGTGCCTTTTAAAGAGAGAGGAAGGAAATATGTATTAGGGTTCGTCCTCTTGTGGTTTTCACAGCTTTTACAGTAGGCTTCAAAGCAGCATGTGAATGAAGAACATGTGTTTTGAATGTCAGACATGTTTTCTATGTTTTTTAAATCTAAGAACGCACTAACATGGACAGGATCATATCGAGTGTAAGGCTGTGCTGATGGGGTCTCCCTCTGCGTGACAGTCTGTCATAAAGCCCCTAGCGGGGAATTGAAATGATGGATTTACTGACATTTTTGCTGACTTAAGGGCACTCCTCTGCTTCGCATACTGTGAACTCATTTAACTCTCACACACACACACATGAGACGCATATCCCACACACACAGATGTGTACTGGTAGTTGTGTTTGCATTAGATAAGAGGAAAGCAGCGTAGGCGGGTTTAATTTGACATTTGAAAGATTATTTGCATTTTATTTCTCACTATAGTTACGTTTTCTTCGTGGTTTAGGTTGAAATTACGTTTTACGACTAATGCTAGGACTATCTTATTGCTAACTTAATCCTAGATTAAAAACTCAGCATTAACCAACGCTGACCCGAGTGACATCACTTGAGGCAATTCATCGTATATCACACAGCTTCCTCCAAAAGGCTTCATGCTACTTTTATTCTCACACTTTAAATTGTAATTTAGAAAACACATTTATTATTATTATTATTTTTATTAGTTTAGTATTTTGTCGCTCATGGTGTTAAAACAACACATTACGTGAATTTTCCCAGTCGGGAACTACTTTTTCCCGATTATTCTGACACCACATGAATGCAGCACAGATGCCCGATCTCGCAATGGCAACAAAAGTGAGAACTAATTTGAGTATTCCTGTGATTCCAAGATTCATGAGTTCTTCTTTGGCCCATGCTTCATCTTTCCAACAAGTGTCATGAAAAGTTCTGAAACACAACCCTCCTTGGACAACGCTGAGGTTCCCACTCTGAGCGATTTATTTCTTCATAGCATGCTTAAAATGTCCTGAGTTTTGTTATTGGAAGTCTATTTGATTCAATTGCAGCCATTACATTTTTGATATGTAATCGTTTTAGCAACAATGTTGCTCCCAGGAATTATGATTTCATGTACAGCGTTGGTGCAATATTGTTGCACTTGTCTGATTTCCATAGAAGGTTTGTAGCTGGGAAATAGAACTAGTGTGCTGCTTGTGCTCAGCCGTACAGTCCGTCCCTCAGTGAGGTCTGATAAACACTGGACTGTAATCACTCCCATATGTGGCTGCATAGCTCAACACAACCCGGCACAGTTCAGCCCTGCGCACAATGCAGCGCACCAGGCTCATTTAGACAGAAAAAATAGATTCAAATTACTGGAAAAAGGAAAAGAAAAGAAAGAATCCTTCGCTTGATTACAACCCTATGTAAACGTCTTCTCTTCGACTCGCACATCTGCTTCCATTTAAGGCTCTAAGACGCATACCTACACATTAAAATACACTGCGCACTGCTCCGGGAAAGCTTGGAGGCTGGAAAAAACATTTCCCATTATAGTTGGCTGCAGACAGCCTTGTGTACAGTTGTACTTAAAGCAAGGTATCGAGCAAAAGCCACATTCTGGGGAGTGTTTTCTTTTGTCTTAAAGTTGTAAACCACAGTTACAGTCAATGTCAAGGATGACGCAAAAAAAGAAGCGTGTGTTGAAGTATGAAAGATGAAAGGAAGTGTGCACAGTGTGAGCACAGTCTGTGTGTACACTGCTGGCTGCCCACTGCCCCCGTCACAACCCTGAGAGAGCGATCCAGGAGAGACAGGAGGAAATGGAGCCTGTGAAGGGTTACTGTTGTACATTTTTACCCTGTGGTTTTTAAAGGGAGGCCAGCCAAAAGAAACCTCCTCTTGGTTAGAGAGTGAGCAGCAGAAAGAAAGGGTGGAAGAGATGGAAGTGCAGATTGAAAGAACTCGTAGAAACTATCTAGGAAGGGTCTATTTTCTGCACAGGTTGTAGAGAAGTGGCTCAAATGAAGTAGTTGAAGTGTTGGACATTCTTCAAATAATCACTGGGAGTTTCCCCAACTGTAGGCCTCTTACAGTTGTAACAGTATATGCAGTATATTGCATGTTTTCTATTTCTTCTGCGCCATCTGAATTTAATTTCCTGTTTTCCATCTTGGCTTTTCAGGTTGTTGTTTTTTTTATGTAGAAAAAATTAGCGTGAAATGTGTGAACGTGCACAATTAAATGCATCTTCCAGTAGTGAGTGACACAAAGTATTTATAGATATTTAAATGTATACAGATGCTTATGTCTCATGACATGTTTCTGATTCATCAAATAAGAAACTAAAGTGGATATAATGTTGTTTTCTGGGATGGGAACACGCATACAGAACCACATACAAAAATGCATTTGACTGTTTTACGGATAACTTATTGAAAAACAAACATAGCCTACATGCTAATAGAACATGCTACTGTAACATGCTAATATAACATGCTAATATGACATGCTACTGTAACATGCTAATATAACATGCTACTGTAACATGCTAATATAACATTCTACTGTAACATGCTACTGTAACATGCTACTGTAACATGGTACTGTAACATGCTACTGTAACATGCTACTGTAAATATGCTAATATAACATGCTACTGTAACATACTACTGTAACATGCTAATATAACATGCTACTGTAACATGCTATTGTAACATGCTACTGTAACATGCTAATATAACATTCTACTGTAACATGCTATTGTAACATGCTATTGTAACATGCTAATATAACATGCTACTGTAACATGCTAATATAACATGCTACTGTAACATGCTAATATAACATACTACTGTAACATGCTACTGTAACATGCTAATATAACATGCTAATATAACATGCTACTGTAACATGCTACTCTAACAAGCTACTGTAACATGCTACTGTAACAAGCTACTGTAACATGCTAATATAACATGCTACTGTAACATGCTAATGTAACATGCTACTGTAACATGCTACTGTAACATGCTAATATAACATGCTACTGTAACATGCTACTGTAACATGGTACTGTAACATGCTACTGTAACATGCTAATATAACATGCTACTGTAACATGCTACTGTAACATGCTACTGTAACATGGTACTGTAACATGCTACTGTAACATGCTAATATAACATGCTACTGTAACATGCTACTGTAACATGCTACTGTAACATGGTACTGT
The DNA here is from genome assembly GCF_900634415.1 of Cottoperca gobio. NCBI lineage: Eukaryota > Metazoa > Chordata > Actinopteri > Perciformes > Bovichtidae > Cottoperca > Cottoperca gobio. The sequence goes on along the minus strand of NC_041366.1, from coordinate 20,859,040 downwards.
AACATGCTACTGTAACATGCTAATATAACATGCTACTGTAACATGCTAATATAACATGCTACTGTAACATGCTACTGTAACATGGTACTGTAACATGCTACTGTAACATGCTACTGTAACATGCTACTGTAACATGCCCTGATGATGCTGTCAGATGAAAATTTTAAGTATCCACACATTTATTACTATTACTGCTCGGCTGCCAGCATGTGAAACCAAAATACAAGCATGTGCATGAATCTCCAAAAAAGCATAATTAATTGTTTAAAGACTTCGGCTATTTTTCATTTTCTACACATATTTCTAAACTGTGATTTTCTATTTGCCCTGTTTCTACAATCAGAGGCAGTTTCATCAATCCCCCACACCTACACCGTCCCTTCAGAATCACATATATTTTAAGCCAAGAATGATTCATATTTGCCATTTATGATTGTACGAGCAGATTTATGGAACAGGAGAGAATAACACACACACACACACACACACACACACACGCACACACACACACACACACACACACACACACACACACACACACACACACACACACACACTGTGTTTCTTTTGCAAAGGCAGGAAATGTGTTTCAGGAACAAAAGTCTGAGAAACCAGGAAATACAGACTGAGGTTCCAAATGTGTATTTGAAAATGACTGAGGAGAAACAGTTTCCATGTGTGTGTTTCCATTTCTAATGCAGATGTCACTTGTTTTTCTGCACAAATCTGTTTTTCTTTGTGCTTTTATACTTCATTTAATTGATCAATCTTCCAGAAAACTGGATATAATAGCAGAGGGTTGATATTTCTGCATCTATACATGATATAAATAACATATTGTTGAGATACAATACATACATTATTCTTTTGTTTAATTGTGATAACAGTTATAACCACAAGAGGGCAGACTCTCCCTGTAAAAGCAGCGCTGTGACCATATGTTGGAGTGGTAATACAAATATATAAAAAGCATACACACTTGGGATCTTTGTGCGTGTAGTTTGAGCGTTTTAATTGTGAGAAACTGAATCTGAGGAGCTGCAGAGACATTGACGGTGTGAGTTGTTTGTCAGCAGGTGAATCTCTGGTGCAGTACGTTCCCACTTTCCCACTAGGAGGAGTCGGTGCATTAAGAAGCGGTGACATTTCTGTGCAGAGCAGCTCGACTCGAGAAGCTTCGGCTCAGGGTTTCACTCAGAAAACATTTCTTTGTGTTCTCTAACAACGGAAATTGCTGTTATTGCATCGCCTTATTTTATTCAGGATTAAAGTGCAGTGTCCAAAAACATGTGCAAAAAGAGAACACACACATATACACACAGCATGTAGCCAAAGGGGCGAAGGGCAGAGTGGTGGACAGAGCCGGTCTGACCGCGACAGACGAAAGGTTAATTCTGCTGATCACATTTAATGAGAGTGCCATCATCAATCGCTGCAGCCTGACACGGTGACATTTTGCAGAGGCCACACGGTGACCTGCTGGCATTTAGGGGACGCACGAGAAACAAACAGGCTGAGGACTGAATCCAAATCATCTGCACGTGTGTGTGTGTGTGTGTGTGTGTGTGTGTGTGTGTGTGTGCTTGTGTGTGTAAGTCAGAGAATATGTGCTCACTGAAAAGTACATCCAGAGGTTTAAACTCTTAAGAGTGTGTAGAAGAAGTACTCAGATCCTTTACGTAATTAAAACACAGCAATGTGAAGAATATACTCCACTCTTGATTGGTTGATTTATCATTTTGTCTATAAAATGTCAAAGAAAGAGTGCAAACAGCCCAAGATGATGTAATCAAATTGCTTTTTTTGTACGAGCAATAGCCCAAAACAAAACAATTCTTAGTTTCATTGTATGTACGACAAAGAAAAGCATCAAAACTCTAGTCTGTTGCTATAACCAGTGAATATTTGGCGTTTTTGCTTTAAAAAAACCAAAAAATTATTAATAGAATAATCAACTAGTTGTTGCATAAAGTCCTGCATAACCCTAAGTACATAATTAATAACAGCAAAATGCACTTAAATGAATTAAACTTCTAGTACTTGGAAGTGTAGCGAGTTTGAACTACTTTAAATACACACAGGTACTTCAGTCCAGTGTCTCTCTACCAGACGTGTGCAGAGAAACGAGAGCTGCAGACTCAACGAGACGTGATGTTGGTCGTTGTAGATGTTTCACTTCTCTTTTTGATCGTTGTGCATCTTTCTAGACGTCTTTTCGGTCTGTATGTGACTCTGGGCCCGTGCCACAGGGTCACAAGATGAATCAGAGGGGTTGTGAGAGGATGAATGTGCACATGTGGTGTCCTTCATTCATGTGTCTCTTGTTTTCTCTTTTCTTTTGAAAGTTTGGAGGTTTGGAGTTTGGAGTAAAGCAGCACAACATATAAAAACTACTCAAGTGAAGTACCTTGAAAGTGTACTTAAGTACGTTCCTCTATGTGTTCTTGAACTCACCGTTCTGCTGCTTCTACTTGTCCAGTGTGTTGAATCGTGTCGTAATCAAATGAAGCGGTTTATCCGTAGCTTCCTCCTGCAGGTTACATATTATCCAGGCAGCGAAGCTTCATCAATGGAAGGTAACATCACTGCAGCGCTTTTGATTTGCATGTTGTATCTGGATGTGTTGCAGATAAAAACCCTGCTGTGTTGATGCTTCTGCGTCAGACACTTTGCATTTTACACATACATAATAATAATAATACATCTAGTTCAAGACTTGACTGGATCCAGTGGGATTCTGTGTCAGTAGCTGCACATCTGATCGCATTGTGCGCTCTCACACATGCACCGGAACAGAGGCTTTGTTTATCCCACGCGTGGGAAAGGTGCCGTGGTCAGACTTGGTGAGACTTAAAGGCCGGAGTGGCAGCTGTCCAGAGAGAAGGCGGCGCAGCTCCGAGGGATTAGCACACTATCCCGGGCTGCTGAGGCTAACATGCTCGTGCGTACACACTCGCATTGTGTGAACCTGCATGCGCACCCCCAACCCTCACTGGCACGGACACATGGATTGAACCCACGCACTATAATGCTTACACCTACATTTATAACCTGATCTTTGACGTTTGCATTTGTCTGGGGAATGCAAAGCCTGGGATAGTCTACCACTGCTGTGTCCCACACACACACACACACACACACACACACACACACACTCTTATAAACTCACACAACTCGTGCAGGATAACACAAGTCTCATTTATGCAGTCGTACGCTCACTACTTCCTAAACACATGCATTCTCTTTAGACTTTTAGAAACGCTGCATCATTTTGGGGTTTTATTCCTTAATGCACAATATAGTGACACAAACTGTAGTTTGAGTTAATCCAAGTTTAAATCTAATTCTCTTTCAAATAAAAGGATCAGTTTATGAAAAAGAATCGATAAGTTGTTCTTTTATCATAATAAATCCTAAGTTTTCAGTTCCCTGGTTTACAGCCGTGCTGCTTCTCAGTTCAGGGTTCAAAGCAGAACCTGTTGCAGCGTCAGAGGAATCCTTAAAGTTACTTTCACTCTTTTCAAACATCGTGCTTACAGACGAATAAACGTGTTAAATGCATTTGCAGAGATGTATGTTGTGCACATGGTACAGAGTATTCTTCTCACATCGCTACAGCATCTGTGTTTGGAATAATACACTGAGAGCTGCTCCTGAAAGCATGGTGGAGCTTCTAGTGGTCAAAACCTCCACAGGGTATCTTTGTATGTTCGAAGTGGTTAATACTATCTTTGATCAGCTCTCTGCGGGATTATTGAGTTTTGCATCCTCCACAGTTTACTTTCATTTCTGCTATTCTTGCTACAGTCTGCAGGTCTCTGAAATGTTAATCCAATAAAATAAAAGTGTTTTCAGGAGTTTATCTTCCATGTTGTTTACATTTTTAGACACATTTTATGGATTAAATGATTCATTTGAATCCAAAATCAAAATTAAAGCTAGAACTGAAACAATATTTGGATTGATAGATTAGTGCATAAACATTTCAAGTCTTTTTCTTTTTAAGCGAAAACTAAATAATTTCACTTTTTCAAATGTGAATCTCTCAATATTAAAATTTTTAAAGTCTTCTATGATAGAAAATGTCAAATATATTTGTTTTTTTTAGGGTTGGTTGAATAAAAGCTATTTTAAGACCTTGGGGTTAGGGGAATTTGGGATTTTAGGACAATTAATTGAGAAAATAAACATTAAACCCGCCTAACAGTTGCATTACCTCTCCGCGGTTTTGACGTATCACAAATACATCTGCGTGAACAGGAGGATGGAGCGGATGGACGTGACGTCAACGTTGTGTTATTTTAATGTACAACGTTAACCACCTTGTTACAACTGGGACCATAGTCCCTCGAAGCGTAATTGAGAATGCAGTTTAGTTGTACGGAAACGTCATTTTGTAGGAAACTGGGAGATTAAGAGACATCAGAAAAGACTCAGGACGAATCTGAAGCTCCTCGACCTCATTAAAGACCTTTGAACAGGAAGTCTTCCCCTCTGACTTCCTGTGTTACAGAGCGGCTTCACAGGCGACCGTTAAAAACCAGAAGCCCTTCTGCAAAGGTGTCAGTGTGACAATGGGTGTTTATGCAACATGTATGAATGTCTCTGTGTGTGTGTGTGTGTGTGTGTGTGTGTGTGTGTGTGTGTGTGTGTGTGCCTGGGGCTCTTAATTAGAGGCGGGGGCGTTCAGGTATCTCAGGTTGATTGTTTGAAACTCGATCCCGACGTGAGAAGACGAGGGCTTTATTTTCAGAGCTGTCTTTTGAAAAGGAGTTCTTTCATTTCTTCAGGCTGTTGCGGGTCTCAGCTGCATTTCAACTCGAGCTATTTTTAAAAGGTAGTCGCATTCGGAGGGAAACAGTCATGTGTGGTGGAAGCTTTTTGTGTTTCCCTGTGGTGTGGCGTGCCACAGAGGGGGGGGTTCTACTGATTAATAATGGATGAGCAGCTGAGTGCCGTGTAGCCTGAGCCGAGCATTCTTTCACTCTTTCATGTCGTGTGTGTGTGTGTGTGTGTGTGTGTGTGTGTGTGTGTGTGTGTGTATTGAGCTGGAGAAACAGGCTGTGGCTTGGCTATTGTGAAGGTATCACATTTACCTGAGCTCACATTTCACCTGCTATTCTTTGTGGGCAGAGAATAAAAAATTAAAGTCTGTTTTGACATGTTTTTGCCACATATCTTCCTTTTCTTCACGTGTCCTCCCCCTCACATGCTCAGTACTTTCTTTCCATGTGTGCTCCATCCTGTTTATTCCACTTTGTGACAAGTGATGATGAGTATGAGTCTCTCGTAGTAACACACCTTTGAGAAGCATCACCTGTACCTGCAGCTCCTCTGCACTGCACAGAAGCTTCACAGTGAGCTTGTTGTTTAGATGTGCAGCAACCTACATGTTTTACTTTGCTCTTACCGCTCTTAAAGTCTCGTTTTCTTTCCCAAGCAGTGGTTTTAACAAAGGAAGCTCTTAAAAAGCCACTGTATGCTACACCTGCTCTGCTGCAGATGGCAGACAGACACAGTTGGCGTCTTGCTGCTGAACATAGAGGAGCATTTAGCAGCTAAAGAGCCGGATCTTTCCCTCAGGAGTGGATCGAAACCAAGATATACAAGCAGTGGAAAATCAGTCGGAGCTCACTGGTGGACACATTCAGTAACAGAGACACTGTTTCTAAATGATCTTAAAGCTAGAGTAAGCAGTTATCTGCAAAAGGGGAAAAACAAGGCACCTGTACGAGCAGTTTGAACCTTTTCAACTGTTCTTTCTTTGCTTTGGAATTATTCTCTCTTGACCTTCCCGTTACTTACTTAATAAAGCTTCTTATGTTTTTACGATGAAGCCCTCTAATGATGACATGCTGTGATGCGAGGCTCGAGCAAGCTAAAATATCCTCTAAGCGTTTCGGAGACGGAGAGAAAATGCTGCTGATGGTTTAGTCTTCTGCTAAACGTCTCTGAAATGACCTGCGACTCAGAAAACTCTCCCGTCACGGGCTGAAAACAGAGAAGTGCAGAAGTCTGCTTCTGTTATTTATGCATCTTTGCCTGAAGAAAAACTGCCTACCCCAGCTTTAAACCTAGTTTGACTTATTTATATATCCGTATTAAGCTGCCGATGTATACGTCTGGTAATAACAACGCTTTATGGTCATTTCCATATTGTGTTGCCTTCATCATATGTGCAAACCTCACTTTCTACATACAGTACGGAGTTTTAATGAAGCCAGAAGAAAATCGCTTTAAAGGGAAAACGTAGATGATGTATTTATTATTTTTATGCGTGCAGCATCGGGGTGTGCAGGAGAAACACGAGTGGATGTTTGTTGTGGCGCGCCGTCACTCTGTTACTCTAATAAATGTGGCAGCTGTGTAATAAGTCTCACATCTGCTGTGTCTCCAGGACACACACAGTGTTGAATACGTCCATGGGAGGCAGAATCGTGCGTTTTGAAAGAGGTTAACAGAGAGACAAGAGAGTGAGAGATAAAAAGAAGAGGGCGGCTGCATGAATGACCTCATTATTGCCTGGACCTGCTGTTGAGTGGGATTATGGGTAGACTCTGGAGAGCACATAAGAGTGATTGATTGGTGAGGATCTGAGAGGCCAAAGAAACACAAAGATCACTTTCTTCTTAAAGAGAAACTGGTAATACGTCATTTTATATCGTTTTTAATTAGCAAATAATTTACTGACACTCAGTTATAAGCAAGAAGGACATATGGGTTGCCAGGTTGTGTAAAACTCCTTTGATTGGTTGGACTGTTAAAATCAATTAATTAACAAATGTGTTAACATTTAACGCTGCAGACGTGACGGATTAAAATCGTTTTATCGATGACATACTCGTATTTTTAACTTTAAACTCATTAGGAAGAGGGGGATATATTGATTGATGAATTACCCACATTTATATCTGCATATAGGCCTATTAAGAGAGGTCTGCCAAAAGATATTGTTCACAACCTGGCAACACAAAAATTCTAATTAATGGTTTGTTAACTATTAATAAAGTAATTAGTAACAACTTGTACTGTTTAAATGGTGACTTATTAGTACCGAGCATTTGATTGATTTCAAAATAAAAGCTGATTTGCTGTTAATAATTGGACATTATGGGATGCACAGCTCACTCCCAGGCTACATTTCCGGTCTTTCTCTGCTCCGAACTGAGCAGGGATCACATTTGAGAGCAGAAAAAAACCTAAATGCATGTTTACATTTCCTTCACACTTCCTCTCAGTGCTCACAGCGGAGGATGTGATGCGAACCTGCAGCCTCAGTCCTGCACCTGACATCACTTTGTGCTCCAGGATATTGAAACTGTAGAGACGCTTCACGTAATTGACGGTGATGTAACAGCAACTCAAAGAAGGAAAAAACTAAAACTGATAAGAATAATCTGCTCTGAATGGTGCCTTTTACTCTGCAGAGCCCCCAGCAACAAATTGTGGTGGATTGAAATGCACCATTAGAGAGAGAGAGAGGGGGGGGGAGAGAGAGAGAGAGAGAGAGAGAGAGAGAGAGAGAGAGAGAGAGAGAGAGAGAGAGAGAGAGAAAGAGAGAGAGAGAGAGAGGAGAGAGAGAGAGTGAGAGAGAGAGTAGAGAGATAGAGATGAGAGAGAGAGAGAGAGAGATAGAGAGAGAGAGAGAGAGACAGAGAGAGACAGAGAGACAGAGAGGGGGAGAGATCACACAGTAAACACAGCTTCTGTGGCACAGAGCCGTTCCGCTTCATCATCATGCTGTGACCAGTTGCGCGCTGAGACCGGAGCCAAAAAAAGAGTCGCGACCACCAACCGGGTTTTGATCAGCTGTTTGTCGGACTTTGCGCTGCAGTGATGTTCCTGCGCTCCTAACCACAGGAGATCCAGACAGAGAAGGAAAAGAGCAGCCGGTTTGTTGTCGACTTGTCCGCTGGACTGACATCGCATGGGGACATGAACAGTGTGGATCAAGCCTCTAACAAACTGTTGACTTTCAATCATCGGTAAAAAAACAAAAAGAACAAACAAAAGAATCATCCTCTTACCTGTGTTTCTGCATGCCACCTGTCATCTGTTGAATGCATAGCTCTCTGCCGTCGCTCTGCCTGATCCCTGCAGCACTATTTTATTATGCAGCCACGAGCAAATGAGACGAAGCTGAAGACACCTGCTCCGGTGTGCACAGTAACCCATTAGCTGGTGCGTAAAGTGCCTTATTGAATCTCAGATTGGCTGATAACGTTTGCAAGAATCGACGCTTTGGGTCGAGTTGTGATGCTTGTCTAGTTATGTATGAAGTGCATAATGTATTGATCTTTTTTCTGTTTACTCTGGGATGGCAGGCAAACTGAGCGCCACTGAATCCACAAGTCTCCAGTGTGGAAGTCCTGACGCTCCTCGACTCTTTCAGCCACAACAGCTTTTAATGGAACCACAGCGCTGTTTTATGCGCAGCAGTTGTCGCCAGTTTTCTGAATTGTAAAAAAGGGGTTGATCCGTCTGTGAGGATATTGCTAATTAATTGATGTGTCCCTTTCCCCCCTCCCCCCCCACCCCCTCGGAGAGCAGATTTTTCAGTATGTGCACGGAACATTATGAATTATGCATGACATGCTTTTCAGTAGAGGAGCATGCAGCTCTGCCTGTATGTATGACAGCGACAGAATAACTCACGCGGCCACACTCAAGGCAGGCAAAGGGTTTAAACTGTGCAGCTGAGTTCAGATTTAGTCCAATGTTACTCATTTCCAGCCTCTTATGTTGATCTGAAAATGCCATGCTGCAGCTCTTTAGCAGCAGGAGGCTGGGGCTGCAGTGACACTTGAACAGAGAGATCATATAGTGAACATAAAGCTCTTATGGCACAGATACTCCTCCTTTCAATGCTGCACCAGTCGTGTGGAGAGGGAGGAGAGCAAAAGATGTCCGTGAAATGTTCATGAAATGCCCCAATGACTTGTTTTTTACGGGTTGTTTTGACACATGTTGGCTTTTTTCTCTGTTTTGTGTGAGATTCATCGCTCTGATAGAAAAGTGTTGGGCTGCACCCTCTCATTCGGCTAATTGGTTGTTTTGAACTTAGTGTTTTGTGCTGAATGACTTATTTCCATGAGCACATCTCTGGTAAACACAGTATTTAAAGTGGTGCATGATTCTTTGTGGAGATCTGTTGATTAAATTAAATGGAATAGTGTGTATTAGTGGAGGGCAGCCCGACCACAAATCTGTAACTGTAACACGGTTACAGTCTTGGCGCATTTATCCGATATATTCAAATTGGATAAAAATGGTTTAAATCCCCAAAAGATTTAGCAAAGTCCCCAAATATCTGCAGTCGTTCCCTAACTGCAGCAGAAAACAGTTGACTGGCATTTAAATGATTTAGTTTGGCACGTGTGTGAGACAGAAAAGCTGTTGAATATTTGATGAATTCTGAACGATTGTCCTTTTTAAACGTTGCATTGTGACTCTCAAGAGTCGAGTGTGAGCTTTTCTACGGCTGTAAGCATCAAGGTCTTTTGGTGCATTTGCTTTTCTTTCTAACACGATCTCAAAAAGATCAAGTTTATGGAGTGCTATACGAGTTTAAAGAGTCTTACAGTATTGAACTGAATGATAAAAGGATTTTCTTTTTTACTGGAGCAGCACTGAGGTTTAGTATGTCGGCTGGCTGTGTGATTTATTCTTCACATTTCACTGTACGGAGCCTTTCAGTGCCCACTGTCCATTGTCTTGTGACAGAAACCACAATTTGTAACCTTTCCCGCGCTCCATTACTGAGGGCAGCAGCTGAGTAATGAATATAAATTCTACGTATTTTCTGTTTCAGAGCTATTTCTCTTTGGTCCAAGCTTTCAAAGTAATGTTTCTTTGGCTAACAGCCATTAAGCTGCTGGAAAGTGACTGAACCGTTACAGCGCGGAGTTCAAGTTATGATGTCCGAACATATGGGCGGCTTTGAACGCAGGACAATAGTTCCAGCTGTGTTATATCTCTAATATACGTCGATGTTACCTTAACATGTAATCCATCACTCTTTTATTATTACAAGACTTAAAGGGCCAGTGTCAAGTATTTAGGGGGCTCTGTTAGCAGAAATGGAATATAATATTCACAACTATGTTTTCATTGGTGTACAATCACCTGAAACAAAACAGTGTGTGCCCTGCACAGGGAGCAGGTCCTCAAGCACGGAGTCCGCCGTGTTGCACAGCCATGCTTCTACAGGAGCTCAGAGTGGACAAACTAAGCACGGTTGTAGAGACGCTCTCGCGCGTTTGTACGTTACCTGAAGGCCACCGTAGTTCTCTGGCACGTTTTTCAAACTGTGGTAACGCCGTTGCGTTGTTCCTAAAGTAGTGTTATGGTTAGGATGGCCTCAGCGAGGCAAAGGTTCTGAAATATAGCACGACGTCACCGCGCTTTTGGTCTGACACCAACTCTTACACACTGTCCCTTTAAGAGTCTAAAGCCTTGCTAGCAGCTCTGTCAACCTGTACTTTCAGTAGGCACAGCTTTTAGCTAAAGGCTAACATGCTCACAATGCTAATGCTAACATGCTGATGTTCAGCAGGTATAATATTTACCATGTTCACCATCTTATTTTTGTGTGTTGTAACATTTTCTAATCAGCACTAAACACAAAGTACAGCTGAAGCTGATGGGAATGCAATTACTGACATTTAGTCATAAAGCATCCCACATATTGGCATTGCATGAAAGGTTAAGGGGTTAATGTATCATCTTGGGAACATGAATCTCTGCACCAAATTTCAAGGCAATCCATCCAATAGTTGTTGAGATATTCAGTGTGGACTATCTGAGTAGTCACGCAGCCAGCATTGTATATAATAAAGAATATAAAATGGCGTTATAGTATCAATTCTCTTTAACTCTATTAAGAATGAGCTGAATAATTAATTAAAATAACTCTTGGATCAAACTAGCAAAGCAAGTTTCAATCCTTAGATGTTTCTATAGTTTATGAAACAAGAACTCCTGACGGGGTGAACGAGCTCACACTGTACATTCAGTGTCTTTGTTGCTGCTTTGATCTGAATACGTCGCTTCCGCTGCTCTCAGGTACAGGTTCCTCATCACACTCGAGGCACTTTCCTTGCACCTCTTTAATAGCACAGCTTTTTGGTCTCCCAGAAACCGCCTTGTGCACAAATGGTTCACCACCTCCCCTGCATGTGTTAAAATATCTCGTTTTTAAAGCGAAAGAGCCGGCCTTCTCCTTTGGGAGTCATACAGCCAAGTTGTGTGCTTTTTAAAACATATTTGTGTGCAAGTGACGGCTTTGATGCACGTACTTACGCTCTGCTTGGTCTCTGGTGGCGGTGATTCAGGAGAACCACCGCCACCAGAGCGATGTTGATGATGCTACATGCAATTTCAAAACAAAAACCTTTCATCATTATTGCCTTTTCAGTTCAGCCCTAGAATATAATGTCCATCCATCAATACCTTTTTAAACATCCCAAGAAGCCTTTTATTTGAGACGAGCTCCACGAGGAGATGGAGGGGTTTTCATTAGGAAGCTGGGTGCGGTGGTATCACTTAATCTTCCCACCACGAATCCCTCTCATGACCCGCTCTCGGAGGAAAGGTGAAGGGTAGGAAAGATAGCAGCCTCGGTGCAGAGAAGAAAGTGGGAGCACGTAAAGGTAAAAGCTGTGATGGAGCACATGTGGTGATCCCACCCAAATCACCCGTATGAAGGGGGAAGAAAGTGGGTGAGGGAGAAGTGATTGATACATCCTGGAGCACGGACGCACTTTAAAATGCGTCCCTTAAGCTTGAGTGTACATTATGTATTAACAGCCCCACTCTGCAGAGAGCAACCTGCCCAGAGAGGGAAGACTTAGTGGGGGATGTGATCCAGAGAGGAAGCAGAGAGCATGCAGGTCTCTAACAACACTGCACTATGTAATAACTAGACGTAATACATGTTCACTGTATTAATGAATCACGCCCACATTCTTTAATCAACAGCCTGAATGCAACATTAAAATCAATTATTTCATGGAAATATAATAATAAATAAATGATGTAATGACGAGATTTATTCATAAAAATTGTTGTAGCATAACAACAACGTTTATTATATATTATATTTATAAAATATACTTCCATAATGCATAATGTATTATTACAGTTTTTATAAACAAAGCGCATTTTGTACCAACCACTTTAATATTTAATAATTTATTACAAACTGCAGTGAAATGTATTCATGCTGGTTTCTTTTTACAAAATGCAGCAGATTACACAATTATTTATTCATTTGTTATTACTCAACGAAGTGAAAATGTATTACATTTAGTCGGATTACTACGTTATACGTTGTGCTGAGCACCATCGTGAAGATGTGCAAACACGCACCATGTGCACACACACACACACACGGTTCAGTGACATGAGTGAGGTGAAGTATGGGTGGAGCTCGGGTGGAGCTCGGGTGGAGCTCGGGTGTTATGATAAAGTAAAACAATCATTTGGATCGGGGTAAATGCACAAGAATGAATTGTGTACAGCAACACGGATTGGTCCTTTTGTGTTGGTCAGTTGTGTGTGCACATTTTCAGCCGTTCAATATTAGCCTTGTGCCTCTGGGAGCAGATGATCTCTGTCACAGTGAGTCTTACACTGATGGTGGAAACATATTTGTAATTCATTTGAATGCTTCTTTAGTTAGATTTAAGATAGTCAAAGTAGCTGTGAGACTTTGCACTCACTGCTAACGTCGTGACAGTCGAGGCTGACGATGAAAGGTCATGGGCTCGCTGTGTTTCCTGTGTTTGATATGTGTTTCATAAACTTCTAACTCCAGCTGTTTTTCATACTTGCAGTAAAAGACATGTGTAACTTGTTCTTGTATCTGATGTGTGTTTAGTCTCTTTCTATGTATTAGTGATTGTATATACTCTGCGTGCGCATTTGGCAATTTGACCAGCAGTCCGCTCTCCCTGACAGTCTTCATCTATCACTGTGGCCTAATTTAATCAGAAGCCACGTCTCAATCAGAAGTGGGGTTGGCCGCCGCTCCCGGCCAGTCACCATGCCACCAGCAGCTCCGCTACGCCGACAAACACTCAGACAGGAGGAAGAGAAAGAGAGAAAAAGAGGAAGAGGAGAGGGAGAGAAATAAAGAACGCAGGGTGAACAAAGTGGACTGGAAGAAAAGCAGCAACTGCCACAGTTTATGTATGTGTGTGTTGTGTGATGGAGGACAAGCGGGCCATGTGTCTGACCATGCATTTGTGTTGCAGCTCTGCCTCGGAGGACTTGGGCTGCAGGCGTGGAGACTTCAGCAGGAAACACTATGGTTCGGTGGAGCTGGTGAGTCCCACCCACAAAGCACTCATCTGTCTGTAGCTGTCTTTTGTGTCTCAGCGTGACCGTCTCCTCATCCTCTTTCACTTTATCTTCCTCCTTGAATCTTCTCCTCGTGATCTCCCCTCCCTTTCTGCCCCTCTCTGTTTTTGCCTCCCCCTCTTTTCTGTTGGCATGGACGGACAACAGAGGGGCACTGATGAGTCATGACGTACTGGGTGTGGTCCAGCGATGTGCTTGGCCGATGTGGATCACAACGGGAGCTCCACTTCCAGTGTTGCAGGATTCTGTTGCCTTCAAAGTTAATTTGTTTTGTTTTGACGCTGCTGGTGTAAAGCTGCAGCACAGTGTGTGTCTTTGTCGTTGATTACTAGGCTGTTGAGTCATTGTTGCTTTAGGGAAGTGTGTGTGTGTGAGTGTACATCCCTCCACTGCGCACTGAGTCTGTGCATCCCGATAGCCCAGAGGGACAGGAAGTCCTAGGGTTTCACACTGCAATCGTTTTTCCTACCAGAGACATATTGTGGGTTTGTCCACGAGTGCACACACCACGTGTGTGACAGATTAGTGTTGAGGAGAAACCACATGCTGTCTATCAGCACTAGCAGACTGACACTACTCACAATGCTGCTGTATGGGGTGTGTGTGTGTGTGTGTGTGTGTGTGTGTGTGTGTGTGTGTGTGTGTGTGAGAAGGAGAGACAGAGTAGCAGTTTCCAAACACAGGACGAGTTCACCGACAGCCTCAGAGTTTGTCGCCTCTGCTTCACTTTGATCTACGGTCTAATACGAGCTGAATGTTTACATTTACTGTCAGAAGAAATATGAATGTAGCGTGAAGTTAGCTCCACTTAACTTTGTTTGGAACAAGCAAGAAAGTGTGTGACTTGGCACTGACATGGTCCTGCTGATGGCGACGACACATCAGAAGGTTTGGGCTCTTAGGTGGACTTTGAATGAAAGAAACAGTTGGGAAACTAGAAGTGCTATGGAAGGATTGCTCATTTAGAGCTAGCATTTTATTGTCGTAATTAGCAAGAATACGTCAAATCAAGTCAATTTATACCAAAACCAAACTCTCACAAACCTTCATATTATTTCCTGTATGAGATGGTTTTAAGACATGGCTGTTCCTGAAGGGATACAAGTGCGCGTGGCTTGTTTCAGAGAAGTGGATAATGCAGAATTAATGGCGGGGCTTGATAAACCCAGGTTGATCTTCAGAAATAACCTCAGGGAAGATAAGCACATGATGCCAAGCTTACGTTTGAGCAATTATCTTTGCTTCTCGACTCGACTGTTTCTCTGTTTGATCCAGAATTGCTCGTGTGAACACACAAGTGTTTTTGTCAACTCTGGCTCTCACGCTGTTCAAGGCTGCGTGTCTCCAGGGGAGGTTTGTGCAAAGGTCAGGGACGAGTCTGTGCAAATTCAGGTCATGATGCCTTTTAGCCAACAAGCAGCTCTTTGTGTTGACGGGCTTTTATCTGTGTGCTCACAGAGTCTGTCCAATGTGAAGTGGGCAAGATTAGGAAAGTGTCATTTTACTCTCATATTAGATAAATGTTTGTCTCCCTTTGAAGACGTTTAGCCTCCTGCTGATATATTGGTATTATGATTTAGATAAATAATCTAAAAAACACAAAACATTTCAACTCTAAGATGCTTCGAACATTATCTTGGTCACAGTTGAAAACGTTTTATGTTGCGTTGATTGTTAATAAGTTGTTGAGAATCGGTCGATAATTGATTATTAGGTGTCTAGAAAAGTCTTAAAAAGACTTTAAATCTACTAAATGTAATTTATATCAGAGCTTGTAAAAGTCTGAATTCATAAGATATTTATCTAAATAAATCTGACCTTCGAAAAGTAAATTAATTTAACTGTTAAATTATATTTAATGTTGGAAAACCTTCTGCTGGGATCTAAACTGCTGGATAAATATTAAATAATGTTATTATTCTGATATATTGTAATAATCTCTGCTTAGAATTTGACAAATTTAGTTTTGTATTTCTTTATGTTTTTGTCCTAGAAAGGTGTTAATATCATTATATTTAATTGCACATGTGTCTCCACATGTTGTAGAGAATATAAGATATATTATTAAGGCAAACACTCCACTGTAAGCAGTATGTTTGTAAAGTCAACGGTAAAACTTCACCAGAGTTGATGATAAAAATGCTTTTTCTTGCCGTACTTCTGAGGGAAAGTTGGCGTATAAACCTCATTATTACAAATCAACTCTGTGTGTTGTCGCTCTGTACACACTGACTCAGTGTATTCCAGCGTGTTGAAGAACATGTTTTCAACACAAGTGGGAGAGTCAGATTCAAAGCAGTCTGTTTTATTTTTGGCATCTTTGTAGCAGTGACTAATAACAGGAGGCACCTCCACAGACACTGTGGTGGTGGTATGATTCACTCACACACACACACACACACACACACACACACACACACACACACACACACACACACACACACACATACACACACCTTCTGACACTATAGAAGTGTAAAGGATCCGGTTACTTTATGGAGTAGAAGTGGATTCAGGTAACCTGAAGTTGTAACTGCAAAGCTCCTGAGACATCCTTTGCTTTCAGTAAATCTATCCTTCTGCGTGTTTGCATCACATCTTCAGAATGATGCTAAACCACGGCAGCCGCCCAGCGAGGATGTACTTCGGCTTTAAATGCTAATGTCAGCATGCTCGCAGTGATGACGCACACAAAGGGAGGCAGATGGTACAGCCCATTCATCGAATGCCAACCTCCATGGTGGCACCCAAGGAAAAGTCAGAGGATCCTTAAAGTCCTCAGGATTCATTCTCTGGGAGACATGAACGTCTGTAAGAAATGTTCTGACCATCCATCCAATAATCGTTGAGATATTTCAACTCGGAGGTAAGCCTTCACTCTGAGCTAATCAGGAGCTCAGTGTGTGGGACTCACTGCTTCACTGGAACATGCTGAAAGTTATCCTGAATAAAAGGGAGAGTGTGGAGAATCAGTGTGTGTGTGTGAGGTTCCTATTAACCTGTGTGTCAGAACACACACTCTCTGTTCAAACACATAGATGGAGACAAACATCTCCCACCCTCACGTCACTTCTGTGACAACTCCTCGCTCTACTTTTTTTTTTTTACAGTTAATTGAATTGTCTTTATTTGAGTCCCTCACATGAAGGCGGCGCTGGCTGTCTCCAGATCTGTGTGGTACACTACACAGGAAGACAAAGAAGTTTGAGGATTGAGGGACGAAACCCTTCAAACACACACACTCATTTTGACTGTGTGTGTGTGTGTGCGTGTGTGTGTGTGTGTGTGGCGCCATGTGCATGTCAGAGCAGTGAAGACGAAGGCGATAAATGTTAGCAGCATTACCAGAAAGATGTTTGTGTTCACCTCTTCACACCTTAATCATTTAGCTACTTTACCTAAATAACGGGTTCAAAACTATAAAATGCTTAAATTATTGATATGAATTCTGAAAACTGACTTCTAGATAGAAGACGTATCACTCTGTTGAAGTTGTTGGGACTACAAAGACACTGTACAGGTGTTACAGAGCGAAGCTTTGGTTGCAGAGCGCACACACACCAACAGCTGTTTGTCGTTTAAACCTGTGAAAGCGAGAGATATTATTAATAATATATTCCTTTAAATGCAATATTGTCCACTTGGGAAACAATCTTTCCCTTTTCAATCCTTTTAGTTCTCTTCAAGAAGGTGCTGAGGCTGCAGAACACACAGCCTGGTGTTTGGGTTCCTCGTTTGACCCAAACGAGGCCAGAGTAGGCGCCTCGTAACACTTTTTGGTACGTGTTCGGCCTTTTAAAACAATTGGTGTGCTTCAAAACGTGCGTGTCAAGTGCTTTCAGTTGGGGATTGATCCTGCTGTGTGTGTGTGTGTGTGTGTGTGTGTGTGTGTGTGTGTGTGTGTGTGTGTGTGTGAGGAGCACAGTGTTGAGAGGTCAGCTGTCAGTCTTGCACAGTGACTGGTGAGCAGACGGCTCCTCTCCCACCTGCCGACCAGTGTTACTGTCATTGTCGCACTGAATTTATTCCCTTTTCTCAGCGTATGTGCAAGTGGCAATTACAAGATCATGGCAGTTTGAGTTTTGGTGTGTGTTTTAATTTGAAACGCACTGTGCAACTTTCTTAGCTTCCTCTGAGATGCGGGCTTACGATCTGGCACCTGTTTGCTACGTTTCTAAGCTAGGTTGACGTCCGGAAAAGAAAACAGAAAGAAGATCTCTGCAGACACAGACACACACACTTCTAGAGGGTCAACAGAGTTAGTGCTAACTAAGCTAACATTAAATCAAATCAAATCAAATGTATTTACATAGCCCAATATCACAAATTATACATTTGTCTTTACAGACTGTACAGGTTACGACACCCTCTGTCCTTAGACCCTCTGTCCTTAGACCCTCTGTCCTTAGACCCTCTGTCCTTAGACCCTCGCGTCGCACAAGGAAAAACTTCCTAAAAGAAACCCCAAAATTAAAGGGGGAAACATGGAAGAAACCTCAGGGAGAGACTGAGGAGGGATCCCTCTCCCAGGACGGACAGACGTGCAATAGATGTCGTGTGTACAGGATAAACAACATAGTACAAATACAACATTTGACAGAAATGATGTTGTGTTGAAAAAGAGAAAGTTTGGATGAATCCAGGAAAATGTAAAAAAGGCTTCCCGGTGTCCAGCAGGACCAGGGCAGCAGGCGCAGCCACGATTCATGATCCTGACGTAAACTTTATCAGAGGCAACCTGCCACATGAGAGACAGACACTCCGGGGATGATGCCCCGGATGATGAGTTAGTAACATAAATTTACATAAATGCATACAGATAGAGAGGGAGAAGAAGAGAGGGAGGGGAGGAGAGAGGAAGAGAAGGAAGAGAGCAGGGAGGTGTCCCCCGGCAGTCTAAGCCTATAGCAGCATAACTAGGGGCTGATCCAGGGCAAACCTGAGCCAGCCCTAACTATAAGCTTTATCAAAAAGGAAAGTCTTTAGCCTACTCTTAAATGTGGAGAGGGTGTCTGCCTCCTGAACACAAACTGGAAACATTTGCAACGTAAGCTACTGGTCATACAGACAGAGTCAAGCTTTAGCAGCAAAAGCCGTGAGTGTGTTGCACCTGCGTTTTATCCCTCAGTACAGCTACGTTTCATTCGTAAAATGACTTTTTTGGTTTTAATTTATTAAACAGATCATGACACTTATGGCGTTGAGGTTTCTTGAATAACTCTTGAGAAAATAGATTTTAAAATGTCAGCTTGTTTTTTAATACAGTTTATGGCCAATAATGTTAGAAAGTGGGGTGATTTTTAGGGCTGAAACGATTAGTTAATTAATAATTTAATGGATGAGAATTATTTTGATAAATAATTATTCTTTCCATTTCAATCGGTCAAATTTTTCTAAATTTTCACCACCAAACGGTTATTAGATTGAAGGAGAAGATAATTGGTAGATTAATTGATAATGAGCTGCATTAGTTGCAGCTCTACAATGAATCATGCATTAAGACTTGTGGGCTTCACATCATTCACATGCTTAGGTTTAGTTAGCTCAACTCATACACACACACACACACACACACACACACACACACACACACACACACACACAGGTTTCTGAACAGGGAACTAGATCCACAGAGGTTTGCTATTGGACGACTGCAGTGTTTTCACAGTGTTACTTTGGGTGTTGCTCGTCACAAGAACACACACGTTAGTGCAAACCGAAGACACTAACTCACCAGCTGCTCTTTTACAGTTTGACATGCAGATGTTTTGCTCCGTTGTCGTGTCTGTGAAGCTAATGATCGCAGGGTTTTCAATGAGAACCCCTCTCGTCTTTTATTGCTATCTTTACTTAGAGGTTGTTAAGTTTAGCTGTTTTAGCTCAATGTTCTGTTTGAGACGTTAGTGAAGCTGCAGGCCTTGGATCTGGTGCTAACGCTGATTGTAGCTCCTCTAAAATGTTTATTTCTTGTTTGTTTTTTGTTTTATTTCTCATTTTCTTTAGACACAGCCGTGCTGTCAGCTATGCACACCCTGTACACGTTTCTAAAGACAAAGTGCTGTATGTAAGATTCTTGAAAATGAATTTGCATCCTTGAATTTAATAGATTGTTATCCTGAAGGCACGCATGAGCTCTCTGGGTGTCTAGAAGAAAAGCCCGGCTTGTTATTGTAACCAGTATCACATCTGACCTGGAGCATGAAACACGCAGAGTCTACGTCATCGTGGGTGCTTATCTAAACGACGTAAGATTAAACTGCATCTCTGGCTCTTGTCTCTCCATCTGTCCCTCCTCCTCCCATTTTCTCTGATACATAAGTAATAGTGTAATAAAGCAGCTGATGCATGGCGCTCTGCGATCCCTGGCTTCACTGCAGCATCACGAGGGTCTTAGAGCTGCTGCACCTCAGCACCGTGACTCCTGGGTGGGTGGATGCCTTTAGTCCCAGTCGTTAGATTAGCCAGTGTTGCCTTCATACAAATGGGCAGATTATGGATGTGCTGCTGTTGTTAGCTGGATTTGTCCGAGCCGCAGGCAGCTTTAATGCTAATCAGGTGTAGTCAATGGCTACATGACAATAAGCCGCGTTCCAGATGTTGTTTGTCTTTTGATTTACAATTTTCACCTCTAATTTTCTCCTTCACAGGTAGTCGGTTTGTCTACAGCAGCATCGTGCAGTAAACGTCTTTATTAGCATTGCAGCAGTGTTTCAGGGCATGAAAGGGATATATATATATATATATATATATATATATATATAGCTCTATAGATATAGATCTATGGATATATATATATATATATATATATATCTATAGATATAGATCTATAGATATAGATCTATAGAGCTATATATATATATATATATATCTATAGATATAGATCTATAGATATAGATCTATAGATATATACATTTATATATATATATATATAGATATATATATCCATATAGATATTTATATATATATATATAGATATATATATCCATATAGATATTTATATATATATATATATAGATATATATATCCATATAGATATATATATATAGATATATATATATATCCATATATATATATATATATATATATAGATATATATATCCATATAGATATTTATATATATATATATATATAGATATATATATCCATATAGATATTTATATATATATATATATAGATATATATATATCTATATATATATATATATATATATATATATATATATATATATATATATCTATATCTATATATATATATATAGATATATATATATATATATATCTATATATATATATATATAGATATAGATATCTATAGATATATATATATATATATATATATATATATATATATATATATATATATATATATCTATAGATATAGATATCTATATCTATATATATATAGATATATATATATCTATATCTATATATATTTATATAGACATTTTATTATTGTCAAAAAAACAATTTAAAACACAATGGACTTCTGCGTTAGGTTCAGAATAATAACATTACATATTTGTTCTCAGCACTCGGTGATCTGCGTTGCCATGTTTCACTTCCTCCTCTTAATGCAGCAGCTGTAGTATTTTTATTTCATCTGTCTGAGTCATCGTGACCTGTGTGACTCTCTGAGATGTTTATGTCTCTACAGCTCAGTGTGCAACCTTTTAATGATAACTCTCATGATCTCATCTCTACCCCACACACACACACACACACACACACACACACACACACACACACACACACACACACACACACACACACACAAAATGAAAATAAATATATTTGGGTTTTCAAGACCTTTAAATACATCACCTTGGACTTCCCCATGGATTTTATAGACCGAGCGATTCTTCGTTTGATTTAGTAAATAATTGGCAGAGTATTTGATAATGGAAATAATATTTGTTTGCATGATTTAATGCTAAAAGAGGCTAAAGCTACACAACCCTGGCAAGAAGTTTGCATCCTTAAACAGTTGATGATTGATGTAAGACACAGAAACAGTGTTGTGTTGCAGTGAGGAGCAAGTTAGCCATAGCATAACCACACCTGCTCATGTGACCGTGTTTAGATGTGTACTATATAATGTTTGTATTTTCAGCCTGAGCTTCACTTTGAAAGGATTTGTTGATGAGAAAGACTTTGGCAGGTGAAGCGACATCACAGCTGGTTAAGCTGCTATTTTTACCCTATACAGCAACAAGTTGCCTCCCACACGCTGGATCCTCCAGTCTTCAACGCGCTCTTTACTCAGGCTCCACAAACACTCACCAACATCTGGCTGTTAGTGGGAAAAGTTATCGGCTCCAGCTCTGATCGGCATTGATGGAAACATTTTTTACTACATTTTTAAACTACAAAACATACAATTAATCTGCTCTCCTGACTACGTTTACAGAAACAGTCATTTTACCTCGCTGATCATCGTAAAGACACACGCCGCCTGCATGTTCGCGCTAACTCTGGTGGAAACAAGGTATTACATATCTTGTAGAGCAGGGGGGTCAAACTCATTTTAGTTCAGGGGCCACATGCGGGCCGGACCAGTAACATCACAGCATAATAACCTGTAAATAACCACAAATGTTTCCCTTCGTTTTAGTGCAAAAAAATACAAATATATTCTTACAAAACATTATGAACAACCTGAAATGTCTTAAGAATAAAAGGAACAATTTCAACAATATGTGTGTTACAACGTACAGATCAGTGTATCTACAAAGGCACAACACATTTCATCACAGGTATCTGGAACAGTATTTTACTTTATGATCAAAACAACACATTTTTACACTTTGCAAAGTCATCCCGCGGGCCGGGCTGGACCCTCTGGCGGGCCGGTTTTGGCCCCCGGGCCGCATGTTTGACACCCCTGCTGTAGAGTAACAATACAAGCTAGTTAGCCAGGCAGCATTTGCGTCTGACGTTATAGCCGACAAACATCTTTTGTTCTTTACACTTCTGCTCTTGAGTTTTTGTTTTTTGTGTTTGCATGTAGAGAAATATAAAATACCAGATTCCTCTGGATTGGATCTTATTTTCCTGCCTCCTCGCTTCTTCTTCTTTTCTGCTTCTATTCATCTCCTCCCAAATCTTCCTCTTTTCTTTCATCCCTCCCTCATCTTCTCTCTGACTTTGCACCTGCCTAGCCCCCCCCCCCCTCCATCCCTCCTCCCCCTCTGCTCACTTCCTCTCTCGCCCTGCCTTCCTGCAGGATTGTGAGTGTGCATGAACAGGCCCACTGATGAGATCAATTATCTATCAGCAGTCACAAAAGTATTGATTTAATACCCCAACACACACACACACACACACACACACACACACACACACACACACACACGCACACACACACACGCATCTCTCTCTGCACTGCAGCGCTCTTTTGTCTCGTGGGCCTTGGGGAAATCAGAGGCTCTCTGAGTACGCCGTGAGCTCGATTGTGTTTGTGAAATGTTCAAGTCACGGCCTAAAATGGGAGCTGTTTAAGTGTGTGTGTAAGAGAGCGGGAGAGTGTGCGTGTGTGTGCATCTCTTCTCCGTCTATAAAGCTTGAAAGCCTTGTTCCTCTCCCATGGGGTGAGGCATCGTGGAGACGGCTATTATTCTTTTATCATTGGGCTTCTTGTTGTCATTACACATCGCTCCTTCCCTCTCTTCCTCAGCGACCTCATCCTTCATACCGTCCCCCTCCCTCTATACGTTGATCTCCTGCCCTATCCTTCCACAGTTGCTCCCCGACAGAGGTGAGGTGTTTTATAGGTTGTTTGTTAAAGCGTAGAAGCATAACAGGCTGCCCCCTTTCTCCCCCGTTTCCTCTTCCCCGCCTCCCCCGGCTCACAGGGGAATCGTTGGAGTGCAGCTTTTCCTTGTTTGCCACTCTTCTGTTGCATGATTTAAAAGCAGTGGCTGCGTGATGTGTGTGTGTGTGTGTGTGTGTGTGTGTGTGTGTGTGTGTGTGTGTGTGTGTGTGTGCACATATAGACTCCCCACAGTGCTTGATGGCTCCTTTCTCCTGCTATTTTTCATTCTTTCATCCAAAAACTGCTAGAAAAGCTATTCATACACAGCAGCACAACCACTTACCTAAACGCACATTTAATAAAAAATGTCACACTTTGTTGTTCACACACACACACACACACACACACACACACACACACACACACACACACACACACACACGGTCACTAGGAAGGCGGTGCAGTGCTCTGTCTGAACGCTGCATTGCTTTCCCCTCCATTATCCTGCAATTGGACAGTTAATGTTGCAGGAGGGCAGAGAAATGGAGGAAGATAGAGGCCCATAGCTTCGACGTTTACTTTCCATTTTCCGCTCACAGATCTTAACAGAAAGCTCATTCACTCACATATAAACACTGCAGAACATATATTTGTTTTCAGGCCTATTAATATGCATATGAAAGGAGAGAAGGCAGTGTTTCCTGCAGCCTCTCCTCACACGCAGCCAATTACTGCACAGAAACCTCTCTGTCGTTTATCAGAGCCTCACACCTGCAGTAAACATGGCTGGATTGTATTATCTCAATATATACAGTGTGCCGTGGGGAGGAAATGCAGCCGGCGCTTTACTTGTGTGGGTTTGTGCAATTTACGTCGTATTAATGAGAATGTATTTGTTTTTTTAAATCAGTTTTATTGCGATGTGGAAAACATACACATTAGTAACGCTTTTGATAGATTTTAATGACATAAAATGGCTCATTTGGGTTAATATTTTAGATAAAAGTATACAATCATATCATTACAGTAAGAATCCTTTGAGAGACGGTTAATAATCGTATTAAAATTAAACAATTAGTTGATCGTCACAGAAAGATGGGACTATTTTGACATTCTTTCAAACAAAAATACCAAATATTCTCCTAGATATGATTTGAAAGAATGCAGATAACTAATATAAAGCAGTGTCTTGTATGTGGGCCAAACGTTTAGCATGATATAAGAACAAACCTTTTATTTAAGTGCTACAGTATGTAAATATGTATAAACCACATGCAGAATCTCATTTAAGAGCTGTAATCTCGCAGCTACAGTCCTGCATATCAGATTTAATTTAGCATAAACAATAAAGTCAGCGTGACAGTTATTAATCACTTTATTCAGAATATAAAGCTCTCGTCTTTCCTCCTCGCTGCCCAGAGGAATGTTCTGAATGGACTCTCGCTCTCTCTCTCTCTCCACGATAAGTGCTCGCTCATCACTTTCCGTCTGTCGTCTAATGAGGCGCCGAAGCCAAACTCACAAACACGCCTTAGTTTTGTTGTGTCGGCCGTTCACAATCTGCCGTTACATTTCTCGTTGTGCAGGAGCTGTGACGCTGTCGGACGTTCAGTCCTGGTTTTGATCATATTGGGGATATCATGGAAGATGAGACGCCCGGTTCTTCATGTCCCGGTGTGCATGATCACAAGAACATCCAGCTTTCTGATCGTCTGCCTGCAGGCGCGTCTTTGATTCCATCTCAGCTGCCGACCTGAGCAGCTGATGGGGAACACAGTTTGTGTCTCCATCTCGTCACTGGGAATAAAAAACGAGCGACAAAACAATTTAGTGAAGGATCTGAAGCCAGGCTTTCCCTTTATTTCTGCATGTTTAATTATAATGTAACACAATAATCATCAATATCGTTATTTACCATCATATTTTCTGATTAACTGGTGAGAACGATCCTGCTAAACACAAAACCTCCAGAGAAAATAAGTCGGATGTTCGACTTAAATATTTGTTATTCGACAGTGAAACACAAAATTAAAAGTGTTTTCTCTCTCATTTCATTTAGAGCTGCAACAATTACGTTTATTAATCGATTCACCTGCAACTATTTAGTACATTTTCCCGCCTCTTGCATGTAAAGACCTCCTGCTGTCTTTGTTTTAAACCGCTGTAAAGTGAAAGACGTTTAATGACGTCGCCCAGGATCCAGACACTGGGACATGTTTCCTCTATTCTCTGACATTTACTGGACTAAACTATTAATCTGGACAACAATCTGCAGATTAAAAAGATCCTTGAGTTGCAGTTTCATTGTGTCTGTGTTCCCAGAGGTCAGAAACAAAAAGTGCATGTTTCCATCCTCTTCTTGCTTTGGCTCCTTCAGAGCATTTCAGGCCATCTGGACGTCTCACAGCGAGCGCAGGGACACGCAGCCAAGTCTTTGTAAATACGCATGTCGGCAGAGCAGAGACCTCTACCGGCGAGCGGAGCAAAGATGCAGCACGGCGGTCAAAGAGCAGAGGGTAAAGACGCAGAGAAGAGAGGCGGGAGGAGAAACGGCAACGAGGGTGCAGAGACTCTGCGGTCCGTTGCCTGGCAACAAAACATCATTCAGTGCGGTGGTGTTCAGGGGGATGAAGAGGTTTAGATGGGGGGGGGGGGGGTTAGAAGATGTCCGCAAGGGTGAGAAGAAGGTGGCAAAGCATTAATTTATGGAGATATCAGTGTTGCAGCTTCTACAACAAAGCGGAAGTTCAGATACAAGATGTCAGTGTTGCAGAATATTCAAATGCTGCAGATAAAGATTAGGCTTCTCTAAGATTAGTATTTTATTATATATATTATTTGTAGAAGTGGTGTCTGCGTAGGATCATTTCTGACTCGTGTGATCCAATTACATCAGAATCTATTACACGTCCGAAGCTTCATTGAAAAACCTCAATAAAAGCTTCAAATGGAAAAGAAACCAGACATTTGTTGCAGCACGTAGCGTTTGCTCCACAGAAAAGAACATGTAAACTTTGACCCAGACATGCACACACACCCAGGGGTCAAAAGAAATCCATGTACCAGCCAAATATAACACATGTCTATATAGCAAACCGCTAGCGTAGCAAAAATGAACACCTGAATCTCATGCAAATTACAGTATTTCCCAAAATGTGGAATCATTTCTTCAAGTACTTACAGAGAATATGTTCTGTCCTTACTCTTCCTCTATCATTAACTGTCCCAATTCGCTCTCATAATGTAAAATAAAGTAGAGCGAGGAGAGTCAGCTACAGACAGATAATTGGGGAGATAAGTAGAGGGTGCCACATGTGAGAAAGAAAAAAGAAAATACAGCATAAAAGCAGTGAAGGGAGTCATTGTGAAGACATGAAGACTCTGAGGACAGACATGTCTGTCAGTCGTGCTGCGGCTGTCACATGGAGGTGATGAGTCCGCCTTGGTTCCTTTTTTCCCTCCACGATGATATCCGGCTCTAATGTATTTATGACCTGCTTATTGCTGTCTGCCACAAGTCATGCTGTGTCACATGTCTAATTTAAACATGTCTCCCTCTCGTTCTGTCTCTCTGTCTCCCTATCAGCTAATTTCCAGTGACGCAGATGGGGCCATTCAGAGGGCAGGACGCTTCAGGGTGGAGAATGGCTCGTCAGATGAGGTCCAAACAATATAACACCCGTCCACTCGCCCTACACGCCCTCACTAACCCTCCCCAAAGTGACAGAATGTGTCTAATTCTGCTCGTTTTTGAGGACATAGATGAAGACACATTACTTTTATTAAACAATATGTCATTTATTAACAGTAACTTAAAGGAATAGTCTAACGTTTGATATGTATTTGAGCTAAGAATTAATACAATTAAGCAATCAGACATTTGGAAAGTCAGTGTTGTGCTCACAATTCATAAACATAAGCCTGTGACGAGGGGTCGCACTGCTTCACTCTAAGAGGTCACAAACACTAGATTATTATATTTACTCGCAAAAATATGAATAAAACTAAATAAAGAAAGTGCAGAAAACCTGCTTTAGTTTTCTCTGATATTTGATAAATGCACCAGCATGGGTGTCTGCCCCAGTGCTCATAGAATAAATAACTTATTTGTGAATACTGAATCATGTCGTCTCCGTGTACAAAAAGTCTTTCCATCTTCACCAGATCTCATGATGTCATTGTCCCGAGACTCATAACCAGCTTCCTGTATTATGTCCTTAAAGTTATATTATTATACAAGAGGAACATGGCAACTTTCTTCTCATGTGTCTCCTGAAAAAACGCAGCGACAGTGTCCTTTGTGGTCCGCTGTCCTCATGTGATTTGCTTTTGTCTCACATCTCGGTAAAGATTATTCACATCATGACAAAACAATAACAGCACAAACTCTGACTGCAGCTCTGACTGCAGCTCTGACTGTCTGAGTATTTTAATCATTACTGAAGCGTTGTGTAACAGTTCTCCACAGAGAAGACCGCTGTGACTCAAGCTGTGTGTGTGTGTGTGTGTGTGTGTGTGTGTGTGTGTGTGTGTGTGTGTGTGTGTGTGTGTGCGTGTGTGTGTGTGTGTGTGTATGTGTGTGTGTTACAAACAGGCCTTGGACTACACGCCAGGAACCTGGAGGAGAACCGATGTCCATCTGGAGAATCCAGAGTACCACACCAGATGGTTCTTTAAATACTTCCTGGGAAAAGGTCAGTGCTGCTCTGTTGTGCTCGGTTAAAAACACACACACACACACACACACACACACACACACACACACACACACACACATGGAGTAAGTGTGAGATGGAGAGAGAAACACATAGGGCCGACACCTTCTGGTCGATTGGCTGATTGATGACCAAATTCTCATTCGCCCGACAACTTTCATAAGAAGAAAAACGCTTCTTAATCTATTCTTTCCGGGCCGGGAGGGTTGTGTGTCAGGGAGACGCAGCAACCACTCGGAGCGAGCACACACACACACACACACACACACACACACACACACACACACACACACACAGTATGTTTGCTTCCTGGCGTCTGTAGTTCATCATTTAAGTATAAAATAATCCGATTTTAAAGGTATTTAATATGCTATAATAATTTAAGCGCACTGCGGTCTATGTAGTTCTTCTAGAGATAACGTGCAAATATCTCTTCTTCGATTGGTTGAAGAGTTGGTAGAGTTGCTTTGGTTGCAGCCCTGGAAGCACAGTGTGTGTGAGCTGCAGCTGAATGTGCTCCCTGGTTCACGGGACGCTTCTTATCTCGTGAAGTCAGCCTTGTCCGTACTCTGCACCGCTCTCCATTCAAGGCCGAAACTTGTTAGCGTCCAGCCGTACCCCCAGCGAGAGTCTCAACCGCACTCCATCAATCGCCTCCAACAGATAACACAATTAAGATGTTGACTTCTGAAATGAGCCGGCGCTCTGCAGCAGGAGCCGTTCACAGGACCAGTCTTTGTGATTGTTAGATAAATACATTAGGAATGGTCTCCTGCCACTTTCACCTCTCTGACCCTCGTCCTTCTCGCCCTGCCCGTTCTCAGGCGACGCAGAAAGCCGTGCAACAACAGATCATTGTCCGCGTTTCTTTACCGCGACTCGAAGCAGGAGGGAACGCCTTCAGCTCTAAAGGTTGAAAGGAGATGAAACACCCAGGTGAATGGAGATAATTGTGAAGGGAATTTTAGGACGGCTGGAGATTTTCTCCTCCAGCCGGGGTCTAATCACGGTGCGGCATGGGCAGTTTAAAATGTCGCCACGTCTCCAGAAAGTTGGCTCGACCTGTTTGGACTGCAGCTGAGCCATCTGTGTCTCACAGCCTGAGCAGAGCCGACTGCATCGCACAACACAACACGTTACGAACTGCAGGCCAATTATTCCAACACGAGCACTTCCTGTCTAATGAAGCATCCAATACAAACACTTGAATCCTCAATGTCTCGATGATTAAGTGAAGAAGAACACAGTTTGACTTAGGTGTGAAGACTTGACCTGATTAATTACGACGTGCGTTTGAGAAAAGCTCAAGTCAATCATTTTAACCCAACCATGCAAAGTCAGTGCTCACCTGAAGCATGGACACGTGGTTAATGGAGAGTGAAGAGAGCTACAAGATGGAAGAGAGAGAAAGAAGGCAGCCATGCAGGAAGAGATCGTGTCCAGCATTGTTTCTGGGGATGTTTCCCTGTCAAGCGAAGAAGAAGAAGAAGAAGAAGAGGCATGAATGTGTGACTCTGAGATCTTTGTCTGTGACCATGTCACACACAGAAACCTGCCGATGGGGGGAAACATTGAAAGAATAGGAGGACAAAACGGCAGGAGAGGAGAGCGAGGGTATGTACGTGTAACTGTATCTGTGTATTCTCTCCGTCTCCCTCAGTCCACCAGAACTACGTGGGCACAGACGCGGAGAAGAATCCCTTCTACCTGTCAGTCGTCCTCTCAGACCAGAACAACCAGCGGGTTCCTCAGTACAGAGCCATCCTCTGGAGAAAGACGGTGAGATCTGCACACTGGAGCAAGACTGACATCCTAATAGGACAGTTTGTCACATCTATGGATGAGCTTCTGTGTGTTGCACTTACTTTGGCTTATTTGAAGCTGTTGTTCTGCACAATGATTTCACCTGTTTTAAAGTACTTGCAAGATTGTTGTATCCTCATGATAGTTTGCACTTAAGTACCGCTAAATGTAATGTAATGTTACACCTCAAGGATACACACGATGCATTTATTCACATAACTTTTGTTTGTTTACGAGAACTCTCCACGGGGCACCTTTTTAAATACAATCATAAGATGTTATTATTGGCCGAGCCGTTGTAAAATACTCTATAAACACACAGCTGTGACCGCATGACATCAGTGTTGCTGCTGCTAAACAATTGATTGTGTTGTTCATTTGGATTTACTGTGTGGCCTAAGTGTGGATGAG
The DNA here is from genome assembly GCF_900634415.1 of Cottoperca gobio. Taxonomy (NCBI): domain Eukaryota; kingdom Metazoa; phylum Chordata; class Actinopteri; order Perciformes; family Bovichtidae; genus Cottoperca; species Cottoperca gobio. Next base: position 20,828,999 of record NC_041366.1, on the reverse strand, counting down.
TGGTGGAAAGAGATGATGGAGGAGGAAGATAAAAATGAAAAGAGACGCGCTGAAATAACTGAGACACCCCTGAGCTGTTCTGAAATCAATGTAAACTCCGTCTCTCGTGGCTCGTTGCAGAAGTGCAGAAGTATTAAAAGCTAAATGTGTTTAAACTATCAGAAGTACTGGTTCTGCAGAAAAGTGGCTGCTTTGACTGAATAGACATTACATCACTATTATAATGTTAATTCTGATGTATCAGTGTGTACGTAGCTTGTGGAGTCGTGAGATTATTAGTGTCGTATAAAACAGTTTATATAAGTCTCTCAGATAAATACAACATGGTGGAGAAGATGCATGAAGTACTTTCTGCCTCTCAGGATCTTCCCCCATCAGAAGGGAAGGTCCTGAAGTTTCAATCTGAACATTTTCTATTGGAGTTCACAGTCGCTACTTTTTCTGTTTATCTAAATATGAGACGGCACAAAATTGAATCTTGAAGCAATATGCTTCTCCACTTTTGAGACACTGTGTGTGTGTGTGTGTGTGTGTGTGTGTGTGTGTGTGTGTGTGTGTGTGTGTGTGTGTGTGTGTGTGTGTGTGTGTGTGTGTGTGAGAGAGAGATATGCATGTTTGTCGTGTGGTGACTCAGCTTCATGACCAAGATAGCTTGGATTTAATTTGGGCCTCCAGCCTCGTCTGGAACCCGATTAGGGTGGTGCACCTCCGCTGCCTGATCACATTGATTTGTCTTGTTTCCGTCAAACTGGTACAGGATGTTATTGTTGTTGTTGTTGTTGTTGAGCAGAACAACTTTGTTGGCCTTGAACTGCTCCGGTTTAATTTGGTCCTCTGTGATTATTCTATGACTGATTGAAAACATATGCTGTGACTTCATGTTGGTTGATAGAGTTTGCAAGATATTGGTTTATAAATGAGCAACAGGTTGGAGGAAGTGGAGAGGAGATTTGTAATCTGTGATCTGTGTCCTTCTTGTTTGCTCAGGGCACTCTGAAGATCAGCCTCCCCTACAGCCCGACCAAAACACTATCGGTCAAGTCCATCCTAAGGTGAGAAGTGCAGCCTGGAGCTCTGCAGACACACTCTGTACATCACATGTATGAGAGTTAGTATTGTGTTGTCTCATGCTGCTGCTCAGACATAAAGACTTGCACACAGAGACGTGGCTGACGGCAAACCAGATATATATATATATATATATATATATATATATATATATATATATATATATATGTGTGTTGCACTGTGTAGGTGCACGCATATGTGCCACCTTGTGTTATTCTAACAAAACATCATGCCTATATGAAGATATTAAAGTACAGTGTGGTACGATATGTTGTTAGAATAAGATACAGACGTGCAGCTTTTTCTCAAAATATCTTTGCGTCTACACACCAGTGGAACATGCAGTGAAGCCAACATCCTCCTCACTTATATGAGCAGCTCTTACACGGCCTTTCATATAGTGCAGGTATGAAGAATGTATTATTTTCCCCCTTTATTCTCCAATTTGTTCATTGACATGTAAATAATTTGGACATACTAACAAATACAAAGACACAAATGAATAACAGGGGACAGCATGTAAAATAAATGAAGAAAGAAAGAAGGAGAAAAGAAAAGCAGGATGGAGAGAAAAACATTTTCTATTTGTGAAGAATTGAAATGTCATTTGTTTTTATCCGCCATCAGTTTATTTTATTTTATTTATCATTTTGTCGGAAAAATGTTTTGCAAATTTTGGAAAATGGCCATTATAAATGTTCAGTGCCCAAGTGGACGTAATCATTTTAGCTTGTTTTGAAAAAGATATTTAAATGTTCGATAGTGTATGAAAGAAATCCTCACATTTGAGAAGCTGGAACCGGACTTTATTTTACCAGCACTGTCGTATAAAAGAAGCCCAATCGCTCGGAAAATCTGGCAACACGTATCTCCGACATTATGTTTCCAGTAGCAGATTTTGTGAGTGACGGGTCACGAGATATAACGAGAAGCGTGCAGCAGAAGATTGGAGATTATGAACTCCTCCGGCTCGGACGGAGAATGAATGAGGACAAATGGGACAAGCAGGATGAGAAATCCCCTGTATCAGGTCTCGCTCATTTTTCTGTGCAACCCTTCAGGCCATTTGTCTCCCATCGATCCTAAACACCCCTTTCTCTTGTTTTCCATTATTACTTCCTCCTGTTCCTCCCCCTCCCTCCCTTACTCCCAGTGCTATGAACATGGACAGGTTTGAGAAAGGCCCCAGGGAGATCCTCAACCCGGAGATACAGAAGGTGAGATTCAGAGCAAATGAAATGTAGCACAGGTCCGTTTCATGCCGGGCCTGATCCGCTGCATACACACAGTATACTGTCCTCAGGCTGCTCAGTGTTTGTAATAATTATTATGTTCTCTGTTCTCAGGATCTGCTGGTGTTGGAGGAACAAGAGGTATTTTAGATTCTGTATTGTCTTGAATCTTACAGGAAGAAAACATATTAATTATATGTCCCTTTCTATATCTTCTAATGTAATTGTACAGCAGATGCACGCTATTAATACCGCCTTTGTGTCGAGTAAATACTCCCTCTGTGTATCGTTATGCAAAGACTGATCATTTTGCACCTTTTTAAAATACCTTTTGTGTGCATCATCTTTCTTACAATAGCAGCAAGTGTAAATGATTTCATAATTTTAACCCAGCTATAATTTTATAGGGTTCTGTCAACTTTAAATTTGGCGTCCTGTTTGCCAAAGACGGACAGCTGACAGATGACGAGATGTTTAGCAATGGTAAATCCCTCTCACTTTATTTCAGCGTCCAAACTAAAAAGGATAGTTTGAGAAATGCTTTGAAATGTTTAGATGAGAAGATCGACACCATTTTCATATGTGTCCGTTGGAAGCAGCAGCTAACTTTAGCTTAGCATTGAGAAATCTGCCAACCGGCACGTAACCCTCCCCCCTTATGTCTTTTTTACATGTTTCTTGTACATATCAACCAAACAAAATATAACATGTTAATAAATCAGCTTAGCCATGTGGATTTTATTACTTTGATACAGAGCCAGGAGCCATCTGTTTTCACACGCTTCATATTTAGTGTACAAACATGTAGCGGTATCACTCTTCTCATCTAACTCCCGGCAAGAAAGAGAATAAGAGTATTTCCCAAAACTATCCCTGTATCAAAACAGACTGTAATGCAATACATAAAAAGATATCTGCAAAGTCATAAGTCCTGTGTTTGTTGCAGAGACGGGGAGTGAAAGCTTCGATAAGTTTCTCAATCTGCTGGGTGATTCCATTACGCTGCAGGGATGGGCAGGTTACCGCGGAGGGCTAGACACCAAGAGTAAGAGAGCTCACATCCGCTGATTTACAACATCATTTTAAAGTGAAAGGCTTTTGAATATCTCTATTCTCTTTGTCTTCGTCTGTCTCCGTCCACCTGCAGATGACACTACAGGAATTAACTCCATCTACACAGTGTATCAGGGTCATGAGCTCATGTTCCATGTGTCCACCATGTTACCCTACTCTAAAGAGAACAAACAGCAGGTGGGTGTCTGCATGTGCATTGTTTTCTGAGTGACAGTCCACTACTATGGACCAGAATGGAATATTTCAACAATTGGATTGACATGAAATGTGGTTCAGACGTTCAGGATCCCCAGAGGATGAATCTGATATACCGTGACAATCCCCTGACTTGTCCTCTAGCGCCACCTTGAGGCTTACATTTGTGGTTATGAGTGGAAGTTTGCCATTGGACATACATGTTCCCCTGAGGTTTATGACTAATACCTGCAAAACTAACGACTAGCCTCAGCTGTACTCTGTGTTTAGTGCTAATTAGCGAATGTTAGCATGCTAATACCCTAAGTTTAGATAATGAACATGGTAAACATCATACCTGCTGAACATTTGCAACGTTTGCATCGACATTGTGAGCGTGTTAGCATGCTGACGTTTGCATTCAGCTCAGTACAGCCTCACAGAGCCACTCGCCGGGTCGTAGGCTCTTCGGCTGCATTCACACCAAGTCAGTCGCTTGCAGCAATTAGCTCCGGGGGTGTGCGGCGGCGTTGGAGTGTCACTTAAATGGCCCATTTAACATGGCAGGGTTGCAAAGCTCTGGATGGTCGAGTAAGTAATTTACCACCTGATACTGTCAGCTCACCTGGTAGAGCAGGAACCCTGTGTACTAAGTCCTTACTACAGCGGTCCAGGTTCGTATCCGATCTCTGGCCCCATTGCTTCATGTCTCCCCCTTTCCAGTCTTTCTTAAACTGTCCTAATAAATCAAAAAAGCAAAAGAAATACACCCTCTGGTTGTGCTTTACTCTGGTATGAGAGAAATGGCAGAAACTCTAATTGCACATCAGTCACAGGTCTTCATCTCGCTGTAATTTAGCAGAGAAAAGACTCCACTTTAACATGGCGCTGATAGGAAGCCAGTACAATGGCAGCCAACTTGGCAAAATGTGCTCACTAAAGGAAGACAAGCAGAAGAAAGGACGCCAATGCTTTACTGTAGAGCTCCATTCTGTAATGCCAATATTAGTGAGTATGATTTAAAAGGGTTACTGCTTAGCATATCTGACACATAATTGGATTTCTTCTTAAGATAAAAAAAACGTAAAGACATTCTGGCGGTCAATAATGAGGAACAGTCTGTGCATGTGAGTGCGACTGCTGCGCTGTCGTCCACCTGAGAGAATAAAACTGTGTAATAGGGAAGAATATGATTGTATTTCACACCTGAGTCGCTCTGAGATGTAAAGTAGTGTTATTATCACCACAAGTGTTGGATGCTATAATTTGCTATGTGTATAGACTTACTGGTAGTAAGAAGTACAGTCTGAGGTTAATGCTACAAGGATTTATCCTCTTTGGATCATGAGTGTTCAGTAATCTCAGGCCTGTTTGTAGCTTTATAAGAAGGCTCACAGTGTTAAATGGTTCTTCCTCTGAGGAGCATGAAAAGATTGACAACAAAATGTGTTTTAGATTTCAAAATGTATTGTGCACAAGAGGAGATTATGACTGGGTGTTGGCACTAAAGCTTAAAGGATTCATCCTCTTCTTTTATTCTACGTGGACACATTAGTATCAGTTGTGTCTTGGTATTTTTACACCTTGATTAGAGCTTCATTGTCTGAGGACTATGATTTGATGGGAACACAAGCCGAGAGGTCGTAGTTATTATGATGTCTCTCTAATGAATCAAGCAAACTAGAGAAGGAAAAACGAAGTGCAGGAGATGCTCGTTGTTGCTGCCTCTGAAGTTTTGAAATCAAAGACTTGAAATGATTGCCGCTTCTGAAGGTGTTTATGGTGTCGAGAGCTTAGAAGATGTTTGTTGTGAGAAAGACAACCTCTCCCACAGCTGCTCTAAGTCCATGCAGCCCATAGTGATGCAGACTCATTAACCGTAAAGCTCCTATAATTAATATTTGTATATACACAGTGGATGAAATGACATGTAATATGAAAGATGTCGTTCATAATCACCAACTCTATAGTCCCCCTCAGCTCTGTGGAGTCTCATTGTTTTGGTTTTACTGTGTTGATTGACTCTCTCAGCTCTCATCACTACAGGCAGCTGTTTGAGTGAAAAAGCTCAGATAAACACATTTACAGCACCAAATGAAATTGTTGTGAAAGGTACAGGTGCATGCTGGTGTTGTAAAAACAACCTGAAGTTAGTTATCGTAGTTTGGCACGCTGTTTGTTAACACAGATAGCAACAGTGTGAGACTTCTACGTAAAAGTAAACATCCGCCAGGGAAAGCTCTCTGTTCGCAGTATCGGCTGCTGGAGTTTTGGTTTGTGTTGCGACTTTCCTGCAGGTGAGCTCGCCCCATCTCCCCCGTGACCGAGATGCGCTCTCTTTATTTATTGCATCCTTCCTCTAAACGCCGAGTTTGTTTTTCATCTGTGGCGTCCACTCCAGATAGCTGCTGCTTCGCTCTCTCCCGTATGGTAATTACTCTCAAGAGTGGATATTGTCCTTAAATTCATCAGGGGCAAAGAAACACGACTCCAACTGAACGCTCATTTTGCTCTGTGTCTGCTGGATGTGTAAATAGGCAATTGTGTGCTAACTCCTTCTAACTTTATAAGGTTATATATCAACGTTGTGTTTACGGTTTGTTGCTGTGCCCCTAAGTGACCATAAAATCAATTAATCCAGGTTTAAAGACTTCCTCCTGCCTCCCATGAATCACTGTACTGAGGTTAGTTTTCTCCTCACCTTGTGTCTCTTGTGTCTGTCCAGGTGGAGAGAAAGAGACACATTGGAAATGACATTGTTACCATAGTATTCCAGGAAGGGGATGACGCATCGTCGTCCTTCAAGCCGTCTATGATTAGATCGCACTTCACCCGTATCCTTCACATGGACAATGATTGTCAGAGAAATGAAGTGGTAATCAGCGACATGTTCAGAAGTTACTGAGCAGACACCACCTCAGCGCTGGAACATGAAGACACATGGCTTTCTGTTGTGTCTCCTGTATAATCAGTGTTTCCTTCACTTCACGTCCAGATATTTTTGCATTAGTTAGGTATAATAGCCAGAATGACAGTTACAGGTGAGTGCTTTGATTAAAGCTTTCCAGACTTTCTATACCTACTTAGTCCTCTTGATTTGATTTAAGGGAAAATGTACCATCTTTTATGTGAATGTCCAATCAGTGTTGATAGTAAAAGTAGTGGATTGAGATAATAAAATCCTAATTGAGTGCTGTATTGTCCAAGAAGATGCTAAATGTGATGTTCTTCCTGCATCAGGTGACGTAGTTGGCTGCAGGGAAGAACCACAAACTATTTCAACTTTGATTTCTACTCTCCGCCTCTGGGTCAGCAGGCGGCACTCGTGCTTTAGATGCCGCTCAAAAACAGACCGTCCTTGTTCTCTTCGCTTTCATTGCAAACCTCATACGTTTAACAGCTGAGAACATGGCATCCCAAAACACAAGTGCAGAGGTTGTTGTGTTTGTGCCGTATTTATCTGAGCCAGAGTTTACGGCCGAAGAAATGCAGCAGAGAGAGTCCAGAGCTGCGTTAGCCGTGCAGGAGGATATGGCCGCAACAGAAGTTTGCACGCAATGCATCCTGGTACATGTAGGCATGTACCTGCCGGCACAACTCAGCGAGCAGGAAACTCAGCTTTCTCAGTCAGTAAAGCTCTAAGGAGTTCTTGGCTTTCCATCGTCACTGATTGGACATTTACGTAGGAGGATGATGAGTAGTTGACTTCACTATACTGTGTGATGCTCTTCATCCTTTGTAAGTGTAAGAGAGACGCTACATGTCTGTTCTTTGTCGCAGGTTGAAGATATTCTCAGAGGAGAGCGTTCCACTGTTTGGACCCCCGCTCCCATCTCCGCCTGTATTTACTGATCACCAAGAATTCAGGGACTTTTTATTAGTCAAATGTAAGAAAAGAAAAACGTATTTAAATATAACCAATACATTCATCTTCCCTATTTCCTGTTTTTGTAATCTTGCTTATTCTCCTGCAGTAATCAATGGAGAGAAAGCCACACTGGAGACGCCAACGTTTGCCCAGAAGCGCCAGCGGACCCTTGACATGTTGATCCGCTCGCTCTACCAAGACCTCATGCCGGACCTGCACAAGGTACGGCTGCACTGCTGTCTCCAGACTCTTGCTAATTCTTGGATGGACGTACTTTTCGACCGCGTTGTCTCCTCTGTCTCCTCCTTGTCACTTTTCCACTGCAGCCATCAGTCTGCCTCTGCATACTGCACCACACTGGACTGGATACTACTGCAATGCTGACTTTCTCAGCAGGGCTCTGTCTCCTCACATCTTTTCTGATCTTAATTCTATTGTTTTCTTCCCCTCTGTTCACTGTTGCTCCTAACACCATTTACTTCTCACTGCTGCTGTTCTCACCCCCTGCCAGGGTTAGTCTCTAAGACCCCTTTCTGCTTTCTCTTTCCCTTTTGTGTGTGTATGCGCGTGTGTGTGTGTGTGTGTGTGTGTTGGTGTTCCACGTTTAGGTTCCTTTTTCTCCCCAGAACATGTTAAACCGGCGGTCCTTCAGCGATGTGCTGCCAGAGTCTCCAAAGTCGGCACGCAAGAAGGAGGAGGCACGGCAGGCCGAATTTGTCAGAATAGGGCAGGTAAGGAAGTACGCACACACACGCACGCACGCACACACACACACACACACACACACACACACACACACACACACACACACACACACACACAGTATTACAAGTAAACCAGAGAAACACCCACCTGTACACACACATGGAAGCCAGGATACACACCCAGACAAAGGTAGGCACACAAACACACCATGCACATGTAAACACAGATTATTGGTATCATTGAGCATAATATCAGCGTTAAACTATCATCTAACTGCTCAGGAACATAATTATATATATATATTTTGTAAAATAAATCATATTCACCTTTTGTAGTTGCCTCAATGATTAAATCAATATCTTAAAAACGGAAGAAATCCTCTTTTATGTACTATATATTTATTTACTGTATCATTCATGCTAAACTCTTAAAGGTTTGTAGTATTTCTCAGTGACTTCAAGAATAACAAGTTCAATATACATAAAAAATAAAATCCTGATACATGAATAAAATGATTTTTTTCCCACACTATCTACCAGCGCTTGTGCATTTCTCAATTTTGACTCAATGATGAACCAAATAGAGAAACTGCGGTTGTAACAGAAGCATCTCTCAGATCTGTGACTTTTTACTCTGATGAAGTGTGAAGTGAGTGAACTGGACACCTGCTGACAGCTGGCATAACTATAATCATACGCAAACAAAGTCTGAAAACACAAAGTGTGAAGAACTGTCTGGTGCTGGACCGACATGACCTCTGGCATTATGGGAATAAGTAGTTTCTGGTTGTTCTTTGGATAATAGATATTCTTTGGCCTGTTGTGAACCAGACGAGTATTAAACATTGTTCTTGATACTCGCTTTACCCTCAAACCAAAATAAGATTTTGTTCAGCTGAGAAACAGTAGAAGAAATCAGATTAGCAAATCCAGAGCCTTTCCTTAAACACTTCTAAACACACGTGTTCAAGCTTCTGTCTTTGTTTGTTACCTTCATCCCTTGTTGTTGCTGGTGTTACTGTTTTCTCCTGTCGCTCTCTGCCCAGAAACACAAAGCCAAGGCATCGACACGTCGTGCTGTAAAGCGTGAAAACAAAGCAAGGTAGACGTGTCGAGTCTTTGATTATCCACTGTTGCAGAGACGAGGCGTTTATCCTAAACTAAACTGACTCCGTCGACGTGCGATGCGTTCATGTTGTCGTGGGTCAGAATATGTATTTTCTTATGGATAGTACACATCACCGCCAGCCCGTTGTTCTGTTGGGTGGTATTGATTTCATTACCTCCAGATTGCCTGTGTATGCAGATATGTAAATAGGAAATGCCTGACTGTGCAGCTTGGATGGAAATTGTCAATCTGATCAAATTGTTGCAGCTTGAGCGTCGGTGCAAACTGTGTTCTGCCTTTTATTTAATGTATTATGACTTTATGAGTCTTTCCTGAACAAGCGTGGACACCGGGACTCAACAAGAGCAGGCATGTTATTAGAGATGGAATAAAAACTGTTGTCCTTCCATGTGTATGCACGGTTCACATGCAGCACACACTCCTGTGTCTCATGCAGAGTCCATGTGCTCTACATATTGTTTAAATATCAAACACGTTAGGGACCGGTTACTTTAAGTGTAGGTTTAAAATGCAGGCAACCTAAAGTGACACATTTTGCATGGTTCTGGATTTTTCAAGGGGGTGGAAATCAAGGCCTTGAAAGTTATTGAAAAGTGCTTGAATTTATATATTTTATGTAAGAATATAATTTTCTTACTCATTGTTTTGCTGTTCACACATTCAAGCCTCTTTCTCTTTGTAATTGTTGTCTGTGAGCTAGTTCTCATATAAACAGATCTCAGGGTGTCACAGTAATGCTGTATGCTGTGTTGGGTCCTTGAATTTGAAGGAATTGGGCCTGGAAAATCTATGCAACTTTACATATTGTATTTTTAACTTCACTACGTTTGTCCGGCAGCTGTATTTACTTCTCAGATTAAGATGGTACATTAAAAACATGAGAATCTTTGCATTGTTGAAGATTAAACCAGTGGTTCTCAATCTTTTTCACCCAATAAAATGAAAGCTGTGTGTCGTTGGGGATTTCAATCAGTTGTTAGCAGCAATTTCTCCTCTAATCTCCTCATAAAGTTTCATTTAAATAACTGTTTAAGGCCCAAAGATGTAATATTAGCCAATATTTCATTACATTTATGAAGCAGAATGTAGTTTCTTCCTGCAGTGATCCTTTGGAGGGAGACCAAACCCGAAGTTTACAACTACTGAACTAAAATACCAACAATAAGTGTACATAAAGTTGTTAAAGCTACCTCCACCTCAACTTACACATTGTTTCATCTGTGTTGACGCTCTAATATCGTCACATGCATGATAACGTTTTTGTACTCTTACGTTAGCTGCATCGTGTGCTGGAGTAGTTTCTCTCATCACTTACATTCTTACTCTTTATTTAAGTGTCTGAGTCCTTCGTCCAGCACTGCAAGCCAGAGCATACACGATAGCTGTTGTGTCACATCTGATGCCACTTTGTTTTTTAGGCTCTGAAGCTGAAGACCATCGTGAGAGGAGACGCCCCAACGAGCCTCGTCACCACCGGCCTGTGCAGAAAAGAGGTTTGAGACGTTACTCTGCACAAAACCTTTATCTTAACAAGTCATTTAATCTCTTACAGAATCTAAAAACATTTAGTTTAACGGACGTTTGCTTTTAGTCGTATTTAGAACATGTTGCACTTCAGCCTCAAAATAAGTATGACAACAACAAAGACTTTTGAACCTGTTATTAAGTCATAAACTCAGGACAGAGAACATTGTTGGTTAGAATATTTCTTTTTTATATTTTCCCACAGCAAGTGGATCTTAATTCCAATATGTCTCTTTGTACATCTCCGTGTTTGTTTGCATGTGCATGTTTGCTGTAGCCATGGGAGTCCCAGTCGTTCAGCAGCACATTCCCCTACGAGATCGTGTGTGCCGACTCCTGGGGTCAGTCTCTGCTGGCTGCCACCGACGCGGCGGGGGTCATGCTGCTGGATGGTGAGGTCCTTAATCGATATCTCCCTATGTCCTCTCAAATAAAGGCATCATCCATATCCGTTCAATAGAAAGCCATGGCTAACAGCTAACATGATGATGATAATGATGTTGTCCAACGTTTCAGGCCCTGATCCAGCTTTGTCCAACGCTGGTGAGTGCCACGCAGTCGATCCTCGCGCATCTTTCTTTAGTTTAACAAATGTTTTAACCTCAGCTGTGACATATGTTTTTTATTGAGATGTTTGCGTCGTGTTTCAGAGACGCAGTCTGTGGCCCCAGTGCAGGTGTTTGACAGAACCATGGTGGTGAAGCAGGTGCACGTTCTCGAGCCTCAGGACCTGCTCATCACCAGGGCGGACAAAGGTAGGCCCCCCCCCCCCACTCCCTGCAGCATCCTCTCGTTCATTCTTCATTTCAGCAGTATTTACAGCTCGTCTTCTTTCTCCTTATTCCCATTCCTCCCTCTTATTTTTCATCTCTGTCGTCTGTCTGTGTTGTTTTGTACATGCTTACCCTTTCCACCTCCGTTGGCCCAGAGAGCACATTGATCTCCGGCTGTGATGACCTATAGAGAACCAATCCCTGTAGAGGTTGCGTGTGTGTGTATACAAAAGAGTGTGTGTCTGTTTATCCTGCAGGACCCTACAAGCGTTAAATAACACAAATAGTATATACAGTTGCTGTGGATTAACAAATGTCTTTAGGATTCCTCCCATGTTTGCCTCAACCAGAAGAGCATGTCATTAATTACCCTGCAGATGATTAGCTAACCCTCATATTGACAAACAGGGTTGACTCGGTTTTGATAGTGATTATGTGATGGCAGCGCAAACATTTGTCACGACTGTGTGTGGGCTTTGATTAAAGCTTCTGAGAGAGCTGGAGCCTTAAGAAGCCTTCTAGTAATCCTCCTGCAGTACAACCCCATTGTTTGGCCGTGGGAGGATGCTATAAAGGAGACGGCAAATTAAGAGTAACCTTCATGCAAAACAGAAGTGGCTTTTGTTTTGTTTCCCAGGGAAGGACGCTCGGCTCTATGTGTACCGACTCAGCACGCTCAAGAGAGGCCTGGAGGAGAAGCAGCTCGTCAGGAGCAAGTGTGACAGCCGCGAGAATAAACTGGAGAAAACTAAAGGTAAAGAATAAACAACAGTGTCGCACATACTGTAAATTAAAGCCTTCAACAAAGAAGAGAAATATATCCTTTCATCTAGAGAAATGTGCTGTGATTCAGGCCCCACATTCACATTTCTGCTCGCTGCAATTATTTCTCCTGTTCACACTGGCCATTAAGAGATCTCCTCCTAATGCACTGAGACATGTCCGCCTAAAGCAAGATATTGTGACCTTCATGAGCGGTGCAAACACACAGCCTCTGACCCACTGCTGGTGTCATGCCAGCTGTCTGTACTGGATGCATTGATCTGTGGGATGATGCCAGGGAACAGCACCTGCAGCGCAGCACACGTCCAATGTACTGTCTGTCTCTTTGTCCCAGGCTGTCATTTGTACTCCATCAACACCCACCACGGCTCAGAGCTAAGGATAGTAGCAGCCATCAGGAACAAACTCCTCCTCATTACCAGGAAACATCCACGTTTCGAGGGCCTCAGCGCCGTCGCCCCGGGAGCTGACTCCCCGGTGGAGGAGTTTCAGTACATACGGGTACGACAAACTCTACATGAGCCAATACAATAATGGATGTTGGATAGAATAATGAATTCAACAGTGAATGAATGAATAGGATAATTGAATGTTAATTCCCTTTTTAAAGCAATTGGGGGAATTATAAAATGTAAATTGCACGAATTTCATTAGAAAAATGTACGACATGTGCTACTTCTGGGGATCTAGATTATATTATATCAAGTCTGCACACACAGACATGCATATTTTTAGATTTATATTGATATAATTATTCTTCATCGTGAATAAACCTCCAATAAATCCGCTTAGAAATCAGAAAACAAAACCTCCAGATGTCTGCACATCTCTGCGTACACGGCGTGCTGTTAATAGTTAAGCATACTTTTAATGCTGCTAATTTGCCAAAATGTCAACAAATACAAATCGGGTCTCAAGTTTGTCTACAAGTAAAATGAAAATGAAAATAAGAGTGTAATAGTAAGAATAAAAAAGAGTGAATTATGTTATGATGATGATGATGATGATGATGATGATGATGATGATGATGATGATGAATCACGCGCGTACTGGCTTAACTACGTACTTATTTAACCCCAAACCACGATCTTTTTCTAAAGCTTACCAAGTTTTACATTCACAACGTGAAACAGTCATATATGTATGCAGTCCATATTTTCCATTACAGTATTTAAACCAATCCATGTGTGCACCATCAGGAGATCTGTCTGTGTGACCCGCCCGTGGTGATGGCGCTGGTGGACGGGCCGACGGGGGAAAATGACAATATGATCTGTGTGGCCTATAAACATCAGTTTGACCTGATCAATGAGAGCACTGGAGATGCCTACCGGCTACATCATGTCGACGCCAACAGGGTGAGGCACACACACACACACACACACACACACACATTCTGTTATGTTTGCTAGAGTCGAGCAGAACTGAGACTCAGTTAGTGGCTTTATTTATCTGCTGATTGTCAGGCTGCTTGAGTGAATCAACACGTTGTCATTCACACCAGCTGGCGAATGAATGAGTAGGCTGGAGGATGAACAGCTGTTCTAATAAACCATCTTATTCTGCTTTGACCAGTTCTCCTTTGAAAGAGTAAACTAAATCAGTAACTGGATGGTTACCCAGAATCTGGAGCGTATGTGACGTGGCTTTATTTGTCAGAAACTGTCTCTCACACGTGACCTTTGAAATTAATCCCTCTGTCTCTGCCTGCAGGTCAATTTTGTAGCAGCCATTGATGTTTATGAAGACGGGGAGGCGGGTCTGCTGCTGTGCTACAACTGTGAGTCTCACTTTAGCTCTGAACATCTCCCATGTTATTTGACTTAGAGCTGCAACGATGAGGCGATCAACTATTTTCATAAGCAATTAGTTGTTAAAGTCTGTTTTATATCATATTAAAGTGAATTTATTTGACTTTTAAAGGATTTTGAGAAAATGGGATCAATAATCAATAATGAAAATAATCGTTAGCCCTAACTTGATTTAGCTGAGCCTGAATGTTTGTCCTCTGCCACTGCACCTTTCTGGAATAAAAACGGCTCCATTAAGAGTCAGACATGGATTTTAGGATATGTCTGGATACACGGACAAATAGATGTCAAATCTCACTAAACACACACAAAGAAACATAAGAAAGTAAATCATTTGATTGTCAAGTTGAACCTGTTTCCTGTGTGTCTTGCAGATATTTGCTCCTATAAGAAGGTGTGTCCGTTTAACGGCTCCACGCCGATGATCCAGTCCAACACGTCCGATTTCCACTTCAGCTGGAACCAGATGCCCAACGCTATCGGTAGGTTACCACGGCAACAACGCTCGGGCCCCACCCAGCCCATGCTGCTGGCCTGTCGCCATGGAAACACCGTGTGTAGCCACAAGCGTCCAGTGTGATTATTAGTGTGCGTGTGCGTGTGTGTGTGTGTGTGGGAGTTTTTATGAAAAGCAAATACAATTGCTGCTGAACCTGTGAACCTGACCCAATTACACACACACACACACACACACACACACACACACACACACACACACACACACACACACACACACACACACACACACACACACACACACACAGAAACATATTGGAGAGCCTCAGTCTAAAAGCAACAGTTAAACTCTAATCAATATTTTTATATAACAAAAACGCCTCAAATTTAGAACAAATAGTTTAAAAACATTTGCTTTTCGTTCTATTTAAACTCTGTATTTCTGCACAGTTGCAGAGAAAGATTAGGCTACGTTAATATTATTAGTATTAGTAGAAACATACAATGATTTGCAAAATTCACAAAATATTTTTGCTTCGTTTGTTGCTTTTAAAAATAACATTTTCACTTACGTGTAGCAACCTGCCTCAAAACTGACGAGTTATATTCATTAAAGAAAGTTAATTTATAAAATAAATAACTAAATCATTTAATCTGATGAATCATTTTATTTAAATTGAGGATTTATTTCTTATTTTTAGGATGACGTCGTCATATTTTAGTGTCTTTCAGCTCTTTTCGTTTTTATTGCCCCTATTTTGGCTCACGGTCCCTGCTCCCATCAACCTCATTTCCAGGTGTTTTCTGCAGGCATTCACCCACCGTGCACCCAGAGACTAGCTGCTGAACAATGTGACTTCAATTCATCACAACTTGTGAAATGAATGCTAATGTTGCTCCGCATCTGCAGGTTGTGTAAATGAGCAACTGTTTGCACCTAGTGCAGGAGGACAAAAACTCTTCTCTTCCTTTCCACTTGCTCCTGTCAGACCTCTGAATGTTTTACAGAGGCTTCTTTTACTTGTCGACACTGTCGTCCATGCTGTGCCGCAGTTGGCTCTCACCTTGTTGTACATTTCACATCGACCGGAGGAGAAGGGGAAGCGTCCGGGAGATGCTCAGCCGGGCTGCTGCGCCTCTCAATGTTCTGCATAAATCATCGGCTAATGATGGCTTTTGTGGGAGTCGAGCAGCATTTCTACTCCCTGGTTTCATTATGTGCTCATGTTGTCTTTGCAGTGTGTGCATTTCCTTACATCCTGGCCTTCACAACGGACTCCATTGAGATCCGACTGGTGGTCAACGGGAACCTTGTGTACACATCCGTAGTCCCGGAGCTACAGTTGGCTGCTTCACGGGTCAGTATGATTGACAGCTTCATCATGTCCCATGCCCTGCAACTTTGTAATCATTTATTGTATACTTTACTTTATTTGTATAGCACCTTTGATGCACAGAATGTGAAAATGTGTGTTGCTATAAATCATAAAAGATTAAAAAGATATGTTTCGAGATGTCGTTTAAAGCCGTCCGCTGAGTCAGCAAGTCTAATATATAAAGGTTGTACTAAAAGTAGCATCCTGAAAGGTTTTCGGGGTAAAAGAGCAGCTGTGGAGGATCTTGTGTTTCTTAGAGCATCATGAAACAATAGGGAGTCTGTGATCTGGACTTTAAATCAATTCTTTAAAGACTTTAAAGATACAGAGAGCTGAAAACTAGGAGTTTTATCATTTCTTACTTGTAGTTTTTGTTATAACCCTCGCTGCAGCTTTGGGAATGATCTGTAGGTTTGATGACTCGACTGTCTGGATCAGAAGAGATCTCACCTTCACTATATTGTGCAAATGATAAAAGACGATTATGGTCAATACATTAAGAGGTTTACTACTTGTGGATTTAAAACTGGTGAAAAGTTTGGTGATAAGGAAGTAGAAATGCATTATGGGTGAACCTACACTTTCGTAAACACAAGTAGCCGTCTCACCTCTAATTTCAATCCCTGTTGTGTCTGTAGTGTCCTCATTTCTTCTCTGTGTCTTTTCGTCCCACAGTCGGACATCTATTTTGTGTCGTCGGCTCCGGTGAGCTCAGCCTCCAACTGCAGTTCCAGAGACACCAGTTCCCAGAGTTCCCCGCAAACGCCCACCGGCTACGAGATGCCCGTGTTCCCTTCGCCGCTGGGCGACGGTAAGCCCCGGTGCACAGCGAAAGCACCAGAGGGTGTTGATATTAGAAGCTTCGGTATTAAAGGTTTTCAATTGTCAACGTCGCCTACAGACCTGTTTGACTTTGGATGCTGCCAAGTTAGCCTAAAGCTCCAGGTCCATTTACATAAGCCGCAGCTAGAGTTCTTTCTTTCTCACAGTTGAATCATGTGTCGTATTCTAGGGCAGAGTATTTCATTTCATTAATCTCCCCTATCATTGTTACCTCATCCTTTCTCACTGTGCAGTACTGACATGATGTCCTCTTTGTTGGCACTGGGAAAGATCCAGATCCTCAAAGTCTTTGCAAAGCTTACTTTTACTGTTTATAACAAGTAAAATAATACATATTTTAGCCTATTACCGACCATTTTCCACAGGTTTCAGATTAATCTCCAGCCCTGCAGCCATTTATTTCAGTATAATATGAAAATGAATTTGCAGCTACTTTAAAGTGTCTGGAAACTATAAAGTATTTCTCTATAACATTAAATATTCATGGTTAAATAAAATAAAAAACATCCAGCCTGACAGAAAACTTGGAAGGGCTTTAAAACACAATAAAAATAATGAATGTAATATTTTTAGTGTTTTATTTGTTCTTGGATTATTGTTGGAAACGTTACCTGCTGGTGTGTTCAAGGACCAGCAGGTACTGTACCCTGATGAGTTTTTTTTATTGTTTTGGACAACAATAGAGTTCTGTGGCGCAGAGGAATACATTAAATCAGGCTTTGGTTATACAGGAAATGCATAATAATAAGAAAATGGTTGGCAGTTATGTAAATGTAATTTGTAGCTAAAGGACTGAAATGTTAAAAAGCATCGCTATGATCCTTCCAGGTCTTACAAATCACAAATTACAAAAAGAGGAACAGACTATTCACCCACATACCGTCAGCACCGTCACAGTCCTCGGAGGAAGAGCTTTCAAGGATGATTGAGGATCAATACGTGCACCCCCCTCCTCCATCTTTTATTGTGTATTTGACCATCCGGAGTCTCCCCTCCCCCCGTGGCTGACCTCTTCCACGTTGACACAACTGTCTCATATTTGTGATGCACATCTGTCGTTAATGGTATACAGGTTTGTCATTCAGACTGATGGATCATGGCAATGTCGACCTCTCGTTGTTAGACTTTCCACATGTTAAAAGGGACACAAAGTCATCCTCAGATGCACTTGTAATTCTGACGGCTGCGGGGAAGGACGAGGCTTGAGGAAAAACAATTATTAAAATGTCCTGGTTGTGTGCAGCACGAAGGCAGACAGTGTCTGCTTTCCTGTGGGTATTTACAGGTCCCATTAAGGCTAACAGGGAGGAAGGTTTGACTGTCGCTGCCGCAATTAGCCGAGGACGGGCTTTATGCTTTTAGGCCGGTTCGGGTAATCATTTCTCTCGAAGGGATTCTTTCCTGTTTTAGCTTGTTATGCATATGATTCTGCATCACTGGGAGCGGTACATCTAACAGAACCCACTGTGTTTGTATGTGTGTGTGTGTGTTCAGTTTTGTGTAACCCTCTTCTTCATCCCTGGTTCAGATTCTATACGGATCCCCTATGGTACCAAGCTTTCCCTGTACATGTCTAAGGATGCCGAAGGTACTGCAGGATTCTCCCACAACTCGTCCTCAGTTCATAAAAGATAATGCTCATAATGCTGCCCCACTGACATGCACATGCTCCCAGAGTGTACCACCCTGTCTGCTCCGAGGCGGCATGTTGACTTGAACGTTGGTTGAATGTTAAGTGAACATTATGTCTTCCCCATCCCCCTTCTTCTAATTAAAGAATTAGTGCGAGGGGAGAGGGAGAGGGAGGGGGGAAAGGTGATAGAGTGCAAAGTGAAAAAGTGAGGCAGAGGAGATAACGTCGATCAAGAAGGAGTTTTAAAATTACAGCAGGGAAGAGATGCGGAGAAGGTATGCATGAGAGCGAGAGGAGAGGGAGGGGTTGTGTACAAGCAGAAGGTTGGGAGAGAAGGGGGGAGAAAAGGGAAAGAGGGAAGGAGAAGACACGTCTGCCGCAGCATGATTTACAGATTGCACTGTCGCCATGGAGACTTTTGTCAGCCCTCTCTTCGATCCAAAGTGGTAGTCCAAACGGTGGTGCCACAATCTGGGGGTGAGGGAGGAAGTGGGGGAGGCTGAAAACGGTGGGGGAGAGAGGTAGAAGGGGTGCTGACAAAAATCCCATCCTCTAACTGCCTGTGCGCCTGCCGTATCTGCTCCTTGGGGAGGGTTTCATCTGATGTAATCGCATCAGTAATGTGAACAAGATGCTGGTACTGATGTGGCTGCAAGCCGCCACCTACCTCCACTGGCTTAAACACACGCCAAAGACCTGCAGCAAAACATCCCTCTGCTGCGGAGAATTTGACTTCAATTAGTGCTGAAAACAACCCTCAATATTCATATTTGATTCATTTGCCGGTGTGATGCAGTGTGACACTTCCCCTGGTCCAGAAGCGCATGTGGAATATACTGATCTCTGTGATTATATATTCCGAATAACTGCATGCTTTTCCCCCCTCACATTATTGCCATTTTCACTGTGTGACAGCGCAGGTACAGGAGAGAGGATCTGTAACAACACGAACACAGTGTACCTGTCAAACATCCGCTGTGACCCTCTATTTGTCTCCGTGGCTCTTTGCTCACCTCTCACCCGCTGACATTTCAGATGAGACAATCCTCTTTGTGCGGCGTAGCCTCCACATTGATTCATCCATGTTACTATCAGCCTGCCTCAAAAGGAGCAGAGTGTGCCTGCTGAACTGCAATACTGCTCCCCAATGGCACAATTGGTCACTGCAGGTTGGCACACTGCAGATTGTGCCGTTTGAAAAACTCCAAACATCCATTTATTGTGTCCCAAACAGACTTTAAGCGTTTATAGTCTCCCCTGAATAATAGATGGTCTGCTATAAATGGCTGAACAGTTACATCACATTAGCTCTCTGTAGTAAGGATGATTAATTTTAAGATCACATGCTGTTTCAGTAAATAGGACTATTAATCACTTTAGAGTGTCTTCATTTGAATATGGAGGTTTAGTTTTATTATATCAGCTCATCAACCTCCAGACTCAAAGTCACAAATAAGGTCATTTTGCTACTTTTTTAGATTGATTCTCCGAGCCAGTCGTTGTTTACGATTAATTTTTACTGTGCTATGAAAATCAACTTGACACTCGCTCGAGGTTAGTTACCCATCATAATAAACAGCCAGGCCAGTGTCTGTTTTGAAAACTTCCTCTATTGGTGCATTCAAGGACTCTTTTTAAATACATGAAATGACAGCTTCCCGTCATGCTTTCAACAACATCTACAGTATGTTTGCTTGCTGTTTGTGTAGTGAGTTTGATGTTCCATCAACTCCATCAGTAGTAGAGGGTCCTTGAATGCACCACCACAAGGGTTTCAAAGGAATAGTTTGACTTTTTGGGAAATATAGTTATTCCCAGATTAAATGAGAAGGTTGATCTCATGTCTATCCAGTAAAGATGAAGATATATAAAAAGTTATCTTAGTTTAGTTTAGCCTAAAGAAGCAGAGGGAACCAGTTAGCTTAGTGTAGCTTAGCCTAAAGAAGCAGGGGAAACAGCTAGCTTAGTTTAGCTTAGCCTAAAGAAGCAGAGGGAACCAGTTAGCTTAGTTTAGCTTAGCCTAAAGAAGCAGGGGAAACAGCTAGCTTAGTTTAGCTTATCCTAAATAAGCAGGGGAAACAGCTAGCTTAGTTTAGCTTAGCCTAAAGAAGCAGGGGAAACAGCTAGCTTAGTTTAGCTTAGCCTAAAGAAGCAGGGGGAACCAGTTAGCTTAGTTTAGCTTATCCTAAATAAGCAGGGGAAACAGCTAGCTTAGTTTAGCTTAGCCTAAAGAAGAAGGGGAAACTGTTAACTTAGTTTAGCTTATTAGTAGTTAGCTGTGTTAAGAGTCAGAGAGGTAAGCAGCTGAGAAATATCACCAGACATAAGTGAGAGTGGTATCCATTTTCTCATCTAACCCTCGGAAAGAATTCAAATAAACATATTTCCCAAAACGTCACACTATTTTGAGAAATAGTCACTACTCTCAGTTAGGTTATTTTAGCAAAAATAATAATAAAAGTGCTTCATACATTTCTCATTAACTGCCACACATCTCACCATTTATATGCGTCTCTTTTCCGACACTCTATTCCCATCTTTGTTTTCATGTTTTGTCCCCTTCCTCTTTCTGACATTTACCCGCTGTTCTCTCCTTCCATCACCCTTCTCGTCATCTGGGTTTCTTCCATGCAGGTGAATCAGCATGTAAGCACATGTTCAGGATCCCTCTGTGCAACTTGGTGGGCCGCAGCATCGAAAGACCCCTCAAGTCCCCTCTGGTCAACAAGGTGCTGACGACGCCGGCCCCCGCCATGGTGCCCCCGACTGCTCTCATCTCCGCAACACACTCGCTTTCCCTGTCCCGCATGGAGATCAAGGAGATAGCCAGCCGCACACGGAAGGAGCTGCTTGGTAAACACTAAATAACTAATTTACTTTAAGTTAATTTTATTAATCCGGTTATCTTAGCTTAGCATAAAGACTGGAAACAGCTAGCCTGGCTCTGTCAAAAGAAAAAACATTTTTAATTATTATTCTTAAAATCCATTTATATACCAAGGCTTTCTCCTTACACTTAATTTATTTAATTAATTGTTTTGAATTATTATTATTATTTATTAATTAGAGTTAATTAGTATTAGAGGTGCTAGTAGGGGGGGTTTGTTACCCTCGGAAAGAGCCACGCTAGACTCTGCTTCCAGACTTTATGCTAAGCTAACTGGCTGCTAGCTGTGACAGTGGTTTTGATCGTTTCTTCATCTAACTCTCGGGAATCAAACGTATTTCCCGAAGTGTTGAACTATTCCTTTAACTCTTGTACATTTTCTCTTACACACCAACTAAGGCTTGACAGAGGAACCAAGTGGGAAGTCAGACAGTGGGACAGTCAAACCGAGGAAGATGAGCAAGAAGAACACAGACGAAGACCCCAAAGCACGAGCACTGACGTCAACAAACAGCGACAGGTGATCACACACACACACACACACACACACACACACACACACACACACACACACACACACACACACACATTTAACAGTTTCATGATGTGATCCGAGCTCGAGTCATGTATTTCTGTGCACAACAGGTTAGCCTCAGAGTCTGTTGAGACAGACCTGGACGTCCAGCTGCAATGTTCGTCCAGTTCGGAGGCCGAGCCGGAGAAGGGGGTCCTACTCGCGGAGAGCCCGCCTCTCGCCAGCGCGTTCGCCCTCTCCAAATCCTTCGAAGAAGATGTCCTGGACCTAAAGTGAAGACAATCCCACCGTGCACTTCTCTGCCCACCCACTCCCATACTGTCACCATTATGTTATTGTTTTGGTTGGTTTGCTTTTAATTTGTTGTTTGTTTGAATTCTTTTTTCTTGTTTTCCCCCTCCCGTGTTTATATCCCTGTATCTTGGGTCTCCCCATTCATCAGACAAGATGGGTGCAGTGGGAGTTCGAACATGTGTCTGTGTGCGTTTGTTTCCGCGAGCAGTCTCTCAGCCGGTGTGTGTGTTGGGTGTTTGTGTTGCCCCGGAGCAAATAACCCAAAGAGGCACCGAGGCTGTGTAAGCTGCCATGGTTTATTCAGAGTTCTGCCTTCAGATAATGTTAAAGGTTTGATCACAAACCACAAACTGAATGTAAATCTGCGCACCGAGGCACAACAGAAATCTCGGCGTTCACAATGCCCTCTGAAGTTGCTAGAGCTTAATATGTGTTGTATATTATGTGATTATTTCCAATTTCACTTTGTTGTATGATATGCATATGTATGTGTACATCTGTTTATACATGAACATGCATACACAGTGACAGGCATGTAAGCCTGTCATGCCTGTGATGCATATTTATAGATATATTATAAAAATCCATTTTATTCCCATATTTAGTAAAAGTATGATGTTTTATGCTCTCTGCACATATTAGTCCTTATTCTTCTCCTTATTCACAGTATACAGGTAGACAGGGCTGGAGGCAAAGTCTCCCACAAGTGCCATTTCCCAGCATCCTCCACTGAACTCCACCTCTAACAGCCACCGTATTCTGGTGTCTGACAGTAGCAGCCATGATTGTAGTCCTCGTCAGATTACTATGGTGTCCCACATCTCCATTCAGTTTGGATAAATTCACTTACACACTCTCTCTAAGCCACATGCACTCAACATTTTACCCCATGAGAATGAAATCTGCATGACCTGCCTTTTCCACATGTATTGACATTTCTGCACATTTCTTTGGAAACCATGAGGTCTGCAACATCATACCAAACATAGTGTGATAAAGCAAATCGCAACCTGAGACGGCAGAATAAGTGTGGATGTTTTACTAGACTGTCCTGTGTGATGGCGTGAGACGATGGTACAGCAAAGGAATTATAGACAAAAACTGAAAATACAAAACCAGAAGTTTGTCATAAAGTAAAAAGTGTGACATTTTTCTTTAATTGTCGTCTGTTTCTGTGTGTGGAAGGAGCAAAATAATAATTAATTTTGAAGTGGCCCCAATTATTGAAACAGTAAACCGTTTAAAATACACACAGAAAACATAATCTGAATTTAGATAATTGTCCCTTTAATTAGAATTAACTAACTAAAACTGAAAAGCATAACAAATAACAATATAAAATAAATAATCCTGGTATAGATTCACAAGCAATGCTGGTTTTTATTTCAGGTGTCCATTAAAAGTCTGATTCTCAGCTGGGACACCTGGACGAGGCACAGCTATGAATTATGGGACAATTCACAGGAGACCGGGGACACTTTTCTTTCTTTCCCGTCCCATGTGTCCATTCATAAACTGCCTGGGAAAGAACAAGTAACTTTTTTATTCCCGCTTGTTCCAGTTTGTCTCTTGCATCCTGACTTTCTTTATTATACTGAGACTCTAACAGGGTGAACTCAAAGTGGTGCGCCCGAGATGTAGCTTTGCATTTCCATGAAGTTGGAGGACTCTTAGGAAATGTCTGAAGCCCAGGGTAGTCAGTTTGCAGAACTTTCCTTTAAAACTAAATGTTCAGCTCATTGACGACATTATCCAAATGATCGTGTTACCAAATTATTGTTTGTATCTTTAATACTATCCGAAATATTTAGCGTTTTTCGGGAACATTCAGAGTTAGAGTGGGTAACTCTTCTCTCTTTAACTTCTCTTCTTCATGCACCATGTTTCCCTAAAGTGTAGAAGAATCTGAGCAAACTGATTTACACACTTCGCACTCTGAGTCTCAAAGTGACAGGAGAGCCGCTCGATTGCCCCGTTGACTCCAATGTTAACTGAGACCGGAAATTTCAGGAACAAAAAAACGAAAAAGGGACTTTTTGTTGAGCTTGTTCTATTTCCCATAGTTTTGACACCACAAACACAAAGTCCTCTCTCTCTCTCTTTCACGATGTCAAAAAACTAGATTTACGCTCATGCTGATCTCTGTGGTGTCGCAGTAGCTTTATTTTTTATATTTTAACTGCTATTTCACCTCCTTTCATGCCTTCTTACACACACACACAGACACACACACACACACACACACACAAAGCAAGTCACAGCCCTTCAAACAAGGAATTAACACACATGCATGTTCACGTGCACTGAAGGAGAAACGCATGCCTACATGTTTAAATGACAATACACTGGCACATACTTCTCTCATAAGGCTTTAAGGTTGTGCAACACATGTTTTAGTGATGACAGTAACACACACACACACACACACACACACACACACTGTTAGACATCAGCTTTATCTTTTTCCTATTATTACAACTCTTCATACTCTGTTCAGCTGCTCCCATCCATCCATCAATACAAGTCCAGCTTCCAGCTCTTCAAGCCGCTCACCTGCAGCTGTACGTGAAACTACAGCGTCAGCTTTTTTCCCTGCAGTTGCATTCTCCAGTATAAATATATTTCTCCTCTGCACTGACGAAGTTGCATCAGTCATGTGTGAATCTAACATGAAACAGGGAAAATGTTCTCAGTAACGAACACGAGACAGTCAGTACAACCAAAAGAGAAAGCTTTAAGGATCCACTGGCAACACACTGGGAGCAGTGGTTCTCTGCTGGTGTGGGAATGAGAGCGCCTCGACGCGGCGTGTTCACAACACAGCAGCCTTCACATCTTGCATGAGTCTCTTTTCTCCTGCCTGTCAGTGTGAACCCCTCCAACTCTATAACTCAACTCAGAACAACTAAAAAGGGAAGAAGAAGAAGAGCAGGATGGGGGGGGGGGGGTTACTTTAGTGTGTGTTCCTCTGAATGAGTGTGGGATGCCTGGCAGTTACAGTTTGAGACACTGCTTCTCCCTCTTACGATGTTCCTACTTCTCCTGTATCTCTGTCTCTCCGTTCCGACCTCCCCTTGGCATTTTCACTGTTTTTTTTGTTTTGTTTTTTTTGTATTTGAATCTATATTTACTGTTTAGACTGTTGCTGAACCTCTCTGTGATATCAAAATGAAAGAAAATTAACAAAAAAAACACCAAGTGTCTTAAAATATTGTATCGCCATCGTTTTTAATGCCAAGTACTACTTGTAAATGTGTGTGTATCAAATGTGGCCTCAAATGAAACTGAACTATATTATTATGATTATTATTTGAGCAATTATTTTAAACAAGTGCTGTAGACCACTGCTGTGAAAGTAGTCGATTCTGTTCATTGATATGTAATAAATATTTATGAAATTTGAACTGTTTGACTATTTTTTCTCTTCTTCTCCTAATTACACATCTAAGTGTGTGTGTGCAGCTCACACACACACTTCCCACGCATGCACACACACTACATTATTGTATGCTGCTTCATGTTTTCTTTCTTGTTTGTTTACTTTTGTTGATTATATGATTTTAGTATTTGCTTGTAAAGTTTAATGAGAATCTTTTTAGAAGCTTCTAGGTTGTTGTTTTTGTCTCACCTGCACAACTTGCTTCTTTTGTTTTATTTTTGTTGTGCTGCTTTGGATTTATTGTGCCTTCTTTCTGGTTCACCCTCAAAAATCATCAATAAAGTCCAACACATCCAGAACTCCGCTGCCCGTCTTCTCACCCACTCCCACATCACCCCCGTCCTCTACAAGCTCCACTGGCAGAGAATCCAGTACAAGATCCTCCTCATGACCTACACAGCCCTCCATAACCTGACTGACCTCCACAGACACACTCCACTCTGCTGCTGCTAACCTCCTGTCCCCCGCCATCCGGACCAATCTCAAATCCTGGGGGGGCAGAGACTTCTGGAACGCTCCACCTCAAACCCTTACAGACTCCTCCTCACTCACCACATTCAAATCATCACTTAAGACTCACCTGTTCAGCACGGCCTTCAATCACTGACCGCCTCTTCTCTTTGTGTCACTCTGTCAAGCGTCGTTGAGTTAGGAAAGCGCCATACGAGTCTAATATATTATTATTATTACAAACAAACACAAATCTAATATTTCGCACGGGAAATGTTGAACTCTGTAGGACTGCTCTGTGTCTGAGCTGCGTTGTTTATCCAGACAAACACATTAAATCAGTAGATCAGAAGTTCTTTTATCTGCTCATGAACACCTAATATTTCTCTCTGCTGCTAACAATATGGAAACAGAATGGTCACATTGACACATCGTTATCATAAATGTATTTATTATAGTCGCTTTAAGTGAAGGATCGGAATAATTCTTCCACTGAAGTGCATTAGTGCTGATTGTGGCCACAAGGTGGGGATAAATAATGATGGAACTGCACTTACAATCACAGAAAAAGGTTTTCTTACTGATTGGAGCTCTTCCACTTACTGTGCTTTCTTGTTATGGCCTACACACCTTCTGAACAATGGACCACAGCCGCCAATATCAACTGTTCTCTCGACGGGGAGCGACCCGGGGCGCAACGTAAACACCTGATCTCATGAAAAGAGGGGAAGAAAAGGAGAAAGTAACATTTTTAGTTTGTCAAATCAGATGGTAGTCTGAGATATGTGTGTGTGTGAGTGTGAGTCAGGTTCATTCACTCGGTGGAGAAGAGAGAGCGACAAAGAGTGGAAAAGTGAGTCGTATAGGAAAGAGGCCTTGTTTTCTTTTACCCTGAAGGTACAGACAGGTTGAGACGACCCCACCGCTGACGCATACAGGATATAGTCACACCCCTGTGTCCTTGATATGTCATTAGCTTTAGGTTTCGCACAGATCATATGTATTGCTAATGCTTATTCACTCAAAGCAGAGGATTAGGGTTTTCCAGTCCTCCCACGTTCTCGGGGTTTGTTACTTTCCTTTTGTTTGGAATAAAAACTCCATAATCACAAGACCTCGCAGCTCTGTAATTTCAAGTTGAGTCATTACTGGAAATGGGATTACTGGAATTATTACTTGGAGACAAATATAAGTCACATAGGAATGAGAAAAAACCGAGCGATGTAATAACAAAAAAAACCCAATGCATGATGCAACAGGTGATTTGGGACATGCAGACCACACATGCTGTAATCAAGTTCAGTATGAATGCATGACTGAGCGCTCTGCTGTCTGTCTGCTGTCCCAGCACCATCCCGGCCCCTCAGGATATGACCGTGAACATGCAGCACAGCCAAAGGTCTTACATAAGAAGTGGAGGAATGCTGGAGCTTTGCCACGGACTTCTGGATCAGCTCACTCTTACACACAAACACACACACACACACACAAAGTGAGGCCCGGTCCCCTTAAAGGAGCAGTTCACCCCCAAAATCAAAAAGACATATTTTTCCTCTTACATGTAGTGTTATTATTTAAGTGTTGGAGATATCAGCTGTAGAGATGTCGGCCTTCTCTACAAAATAAAGGAACTACATGGCACTCGGCTTGTGGAGCTCAAATTGCCCAAAAAAGTCATTTGAAAAACTCCACAACAATTTCTCTTTTCAGAAATCACGACCCGGTTACTCGTGATTATCCACAGATCAGTTTCATGCAGGAACTACTTTCTTTCTATTTGTCTTTCTTCCTCCTGCGCAGTCATACGGTTGGCGGATGTAGAAAATAGTTCCTACATGAAGCTGCTCACAACAAGGTCTGTAGAGTATCACGAGTAACCGGGTCGTGATTTCTGGAAACGGACATCAAGGTTTAGTCCCATTATTGTGTAGAGAAGGTCGACATCTCTACGGACGATATCTCCAACACTCGGCGACTCACACTAAAACAATCAAGGTTTATAAATAGCTCTACAGGGAAGAGGAAATATATGTAATTTTGATTTTGTGGTGAACTGTCCCTTTAACACCAGAACAAGTCAACACTCTGCTGAATTACTGAATCAACACACAAGCAAACTTGGTTTCATGTGTTAATTGTTTTATTGCCTCCAAAATGCATCTGGGGGTTCAAAAACATCACTGTATACATTAAATTGAATAATAAATTATTATTGCAATACTTTAAAAGTAGCCTCGAAATATGTTTTCACAGATAAGTGAGTTTTATTCTCAGTCCAAACTCAGTGTTAGGATTCCTTTCTTCTTCCCTAAAATGTTAACCTGAGTGATATGTTCACACACACAGTAAAAGCATCAAACTGTATTTCACTCAGTGGTCTTAAATGTCTCGACACGTCATCCGTCATCATGCTGTTTGTTGAACATCCACGCATGAAGCAGCTGAAGCCCCGGGGGATACAACACCACATGAATGGTGGTCTGAGTTGTGTGTAAACACAAAATGGGAGCAAAGAGGGGAATATGTCAACGTGGCTTTTAAACTAAATGTCCACAACTGTCTGTCGGGGGAGTTTTAAATTCAATCAGGTCATTTCAACAAAACGAGCAACAAACTTCATTTGCATTTTAAATAGTACAGTACAAGATGTCAACTTCAAATGACTTTTAGGACATTCTCACATTTAAATGTTGTAAATAAAACAATAAAAATACTGACAGTATCTCACAACCCCCAGCTATGGTGTTATCACACAGCTTAATATTGCACTCTGACACTGACTGTCTTGTACGCTCTCCCTCCCAGAAAGCCTCTCCTGCATCCTCCTGAAAAATGTCACAGATTGAAATCTTTCTTGCCAGAACAGCATCTCTAGCTCAGTCCCTCATTGCCTGGATGTTCAGGCATACGCTGCGACTGCAATGAGGATCTGCAGAGCCATAGAGAGACAAGGTATCTGTGCGACGGTGTAGGCCAGAGAGCGGGTCGGTGCTCGCAGGGCAAACAGGTAGGCGATGCTGTGCAGCACACGAGCCATGAGGAAGACCAGGAAGTGGAGACGGGCCACGGTCAGTGAGGGTCCAGTCATGGAGTAGATAGCACCCAGGAAGAGGAAGGGGAGGATGTTCTCTATGTCGTTAATATGAGCTCTGTAGGGGAGAAAAGGAGATTCAGTCACACATGTACACCTCACATGAATCTGTTTTCAATATCCTGTAAAGTTGTGACTCAGTGGAGGGATGATGACACAGAATAAAGTAACTTTCCTGGGGAATTGGTTAACTGGAGGGGGAAACATCCTTGCTCATCCAACACTGTGGATTCTGTAATTCCTCAGTAAGATGAGTTATCAGTTCATCTCACACGCATCACACAGCAGCAGACTTTTTCCTGTTGGCAGCCGGGTCAGACTGCTTGTTAGCCGCACTATTGTTCTGCTTCCCGACTGGAATCTGCTTTAAAATAATATTATCCTAGGAATCCTGCACTGCTGACAGTTCTTGCAGAAACAGCACATTAAAAACAAAAAGGCTATATGAGAAGATCATGTTGAAGAGACTCACAAATGAAGGAATAACAAAGACAAGTTTCTTTCGAAAAAGGATTTGTCTGGAACTTTGAATGCTCAGTTGTTTCCCGGATGGTCCAGGAGAGAAAACAGAGGGGAAAGTTTTTACAGTGCCGTCCTCACTGCTGTCACGGATCATTATCTAACAAGTTAAAACAAAGCAGAGAAGCACGTCTCCTCCAGGCTGCCAGCTTTTATTGAATACCCAAAGGATCTCACTGAAGAGTTGCATCTAAATGGAAACATTTCAAAGCTATTCTCGAATAAGTATTGGAAAAAACATGTTTGGTCTTTAACATGCAAAGCCGTAAAGCCACAAAGAACCGAAGCTTCTATAAAAAACGTTTTTAACAGAAAGGAATCAGACTTATGCATCCTCACGATGCTATTAGTGGCAGAAAGTAGGATAAATATACTCAAGCACTTTACTTAAGTACACATTTTAAGTACTTTACATGAGTTTTTCATTTAATGCCACTTTGTGCTTCTACTCCATTACAATTCCAACTCCACAGCATTTATTTAAAAGCTAGAATTAATTTACAGATTTGGATTTTAGGCATGACATTTCTTAAAATATATGCATAGTACAACAGCATACACTTAAGATTGCATTTAAGTAAGTGAAATGCTACTTTTAAACGGTTAAATTATGTTTTTATTGAAGTTACTTTAATTTGTAATGGAGTATTTTTACATTGAAGTTGGTTATTGCTATTTTTTTTACTTAAATGAATTAACTTTGAATGTAAATAAGTATTTATTTCTACAAATTAAATGTCGTGACAGTGTCAAACTTCCTGCTCTCTTACCTCCGGCATCTTTCCACATATGGGTCCTCTCTGTGATACTGTACACCTCCGTGTCTCAGCGCGTCCTCGGGGTTGGCAAAAGCCTTTCAGGGAAGAAGGAGAAAAACTTTGCATCAGTGAAAGTTTCCCAGTGATGAAATGATGTTGCTTTCTCCGTTTGTTTACCCTTATTTCTTATTCACAGTTACTCACCTTTTTGCGCAGCCTCACTTGTCCCGTTATTATCGCTATAATGTAAATTTTCATCACGAGAATTACGCCGTAGAAAACAAAACAGGAGAAAACTTCATTTCTTATCAAGACTGCCATGGTTGTGTTGTAAATATCCAACAACTGAGCTGTATGGAAAGTGGAGGAGCGCTCTGAAGTTGGTGCGTCCTTGCGTAAAACCCCTGAAAAGTGAGAGTGAGCGTGAGAGGGAGGCTTTTTTATACAGTTGGCGGTGCCTCCACCCACTCATCCAAATGTGGTGGCAGGTTACACGCAATGTTTCATTCATAATTCTGTGAATCCCAGACTAAGAAATCAAAATACTTTGGAATGACGAATTGTCTGACTGTCCCACAGGAAGTGAGAGTACAAGTTCTGTAGAAAACCAAAAGCACTGCATTCAAAATGTTACTTATGGACAGTACTACCGACAAAATATATTCAAAGTAGGAGGAAAGTAGGCTAATCATTAGGCAACAACATGGCCATGTCTGTATTATCCTATTTTATATTTTAAGAATTATTAAGATTATTTTAAATTATGTAAGCAGCATGTCACTGTTTGTACTTAATAGGCTTATTGTGGGGTAGTTTTCCTTAATAATATATATTTAAAAAAAGTTACAAAACCTGTCAAATTCATGTAGTGGAGTTCAAAGTAAAATATGTATTATTATAATATTTAATTAGTGTTGTGTGGACTAGCCTAATTATACTTTGGGGATGTGGTTACCACTATTATAAAAATGATTGTAGACTTTTTAATTAAAGGTGGCATCTACCTTAATTAATCGGTGGTTTAAAGCACCGCCTTCTGCGCATCTAAGTGGCGCAAAACGAACACACCCACGTTGTTTACGTGGCCCACAGGTGCGGACTGTGTTTAGCTAACATGCTAAATGCTAAAGTCCTCAGAGTGGATCTTCCAGCAGTGACTTCTGCTTTCACTTTTGTTGAGGTGTGTGAGGCCTGTTGTATTACACCTTGAAAAGAGACGAGCAGAGGCATTGAGTCTCGTGCAGGTTTCCGGGGTGCACGAGACTCATTAATGTCGTTCACACAGGTGAGGACAACAACGAATCTGCAGCTCTCTTCTTGCTTTAAAGTGTTTGTGTGGTGTTTGTATCACACACGTGTGTTGTTGCTCTGGTGATGTTTAATCTGCTGTGGATTCTATAACAAGTGTCAGGTTATTTATTCTTTGGTTTCATAATGCGTGTTACATTATCCATGTTGTTCATAGACTTAACTGTCGGGTGGTGATAATCAGTTGTATGCAGAGGCTGCAAAATGTGTTGTACAGTAAGTAAAGAGGCTTTTGTTGGTTTGGACAGTTGTTGTTTAATGTATCTATCTATCATATAGCATAATGTACCTTTACATTTGAACTGACCTACTTATACCTTTAAGTACATGTTTCCTTCTTTACCTGTTGAGTACATGTTTCTTTCCATCCCTGTTATTATATAAGCAGCAGTTTGCTGTTGTAGAGGTGGGACATATTTGGAATACTTTGTATACTGCAGGGTAACAATATATATTAAAAGTTTTCAGTGTAAAATCTCATTCTGAAAAGTAACTGAATTATCAGAGTATAAGTTTAAAGTAGCCTAAGATTAAAACACTGAAGTAAAGTTCACATTATTAATACTTTTATACTATAGGATAGTTATTAACAATATATAATAATAAAACAAACATTTGTTTTCTGTCCAAAAATATCTGAAAAGTAACTACAGCTGAAAACTAAAAGTAGTGGAGTAAAAGTATAACGTAGGACAACACACGTACAGTTAAATTGCATCACTTCATCACAGATGTGTCTCCCGTAAACACGACGCATCATTCTGTAACTTCAAGTGAAAACTGCATCTGACTCACAGTCTAAACATTTGACTTTGTGAGCCAGCATGTCTTTTCTTTTGCGTATTGTCGCGGTCATGTTGAGAAATGATTACATGTCGGACTGCTGGCAACATAACGGGGATGGTTGCAAAACTAGTAAAATTCCATCGCAGTTCAGATTGAAGCGGTGCCATGCCCAGGATCCGGTTGTTCGTGATCCGGTACTTTGGTTGCTCAACACTCAATCTGTCGTCATTTTATGTGGTACAGTATTATGAAAACATTTAATTGCTAACAGTATTTTAGGATACTTAAAGCTCTACATTGCAGAGGGAAATGTTGTGCTTTTTACTCCACATTAACAACAATATTTACTTATCATGCAGATTAAGATTATAAATACAAAACGTGCAGTTTATAATATGATATAATGTAAAAATGCTTAAAATTGAGAAAATATGACATATTGTTATAGATTAAACTACTCAAAGTAGTAAACTGATACGTACACGAAATAATCCTATAATATATCACAGGGGGTGTTTTTCTGCATTATAAGTACTTCTACTTTGGATTCTTTAAGTATATTTCTGACTTTTTCTTAACTTCACAGTTGGAAGAAGTACTCGGCCTCGAATACAAATACCACAAGGTAAAGAAAATACTTCTTGCATTTCAATTTTTACTCTAGTAAAAGTACAAAGTACCACTCATGTTGTAATTGTTACTTACAAACAGCTCAAATGTGTAATTTACTTGAGTATTTCTGTTCTATGCTGCTTTATACTTCTACATTTTAGAGGGAAATACTATACGTATTACTCCTAAAAAAACTAAACATTATAGTATGCTTGTATGAGATGATGCAGTACTTTATCACTAATCTACCCAGCAGCATACAAAGTATTTAGAATTGTATGAACATTAAAATGCTCAAACACGTATTTGTTAGTGATAAAAACAGAATAATATAATATTCTATAATAATATAACACTGTGAAAAGAGACTGCATAGCATGTACTTTTACTTTTTAAAACTTTTAGTACATTTATCTGATAATAATTCTGTACTTTTACTTCAGTAAAGTTTTTAATTCAGGACATTTACTTGTAATGGAGTATTTTAAGTACTACTTTTACTGAAGTAAAGGATCTGAGTACTTCTTCCACCTCAAATATAATAAAATATGCAACACAACTCAAACAGATTAATCTAATATTTGTTTATCAAATAAACAAACATGCACATACTGTTTCTCTTCCAATCATCACGTTTATTGCAAATACTCCACACGTCCTGTGTATTTGATCCTTTATATGTCGGTGTTAGTGCACGTCGAGTGTCAGCCATCGGGGCCTCGTGTCTGCCTGTCCGAGGTCAGAGAGCTGCCGGAGCTGCTGTCGTCACAGCAGTCCTCGGCGTCGGAGAAGGACGACATGTAGTGGAGGCCGGTCACTCTGTGGTAGTCTCCCTGCAGCATCTGAGGGTACGCAGTGAGCTCCATGGCCCTGCGGCCGGTCCTGCTCACTCTCACGGACAACTTGTCAACCAGCTGGGAACACATGGCACAGCCCATGGTGTGTGTGTGTGTGTGTGTGTGTGTGTGTGTGTGTGTGTGTGTGTGTGTGTGTGTGTGTGTGTGTGTGTGTGTGTGTGTGTGTGTGTGTGTGTGTGTGTGTGTGTGTGTGTGTGTGTGTGTGTGTGTGTGTGTGTGTGTGTGTGTGTAAAAACAGGTCAGGAGATTATACAGGTGTAAACAGTTACTCTACACACAGGCTCTTCCTCATTAATTCATCAGTTTGACATGTACATTTTTGCAGGTGAGAAATGCATCATTTCGGTTCCGTTTGTTTGTCGGCAGAATTACGGAAAAACCACTCGCCCGATTTTCATATATATGTATATATATATATACTGTATGTATGTACGGAAACCTGTTATTTTAACTTGCATTTAAAAATCGGGTGAATGTGTAATGTATTGTAGAATACACTGAATAATATGCGTAATAAAACACGTGTACATTACTGCCATTTCATACATTGTAAAGATCCCATATGTTCCATCTGGTTTCCAGGTAAGAAGAAGAGAAGTGGGTTTTCTCCTAATATTAAAAAACACTTGCCGTGAGAAAAGGAAAGGGAGGAGCAGCACAAAGCACAGTACAACAACAAGCTACTGATCGAGTTCTCTCCTGTTTTTAGCAACCGAAGAACCACAAGTCTCACATCCAGCCCTGCCTGCAGGGCCCGACGAGGGTTACCATGAGTTAAAAAGGTCACAGTCATATAATCTCAAGGTGTTCTCCGTCTCCAAGAGCTGCCAGACACGGCATGTAAATATTTACAGCCACAGAGAGAGAGGAGCTGAATCACAACGCTGCAGTCTGTGCAGCAGTGATGTCTTCAGGATTTCTTCCTGGTGACGATACTGTAGCACTTTTTGCTTTAGCTGTGTGCAGGATCACTATAGGACCGGCTCATACTGGAGCTTTGATGAATGTTATCCTCTCTTCAGCTTGAAGAAGCATGGCTGTCAAATAAGATGTAACATATTCCTGAGGAAAGGAATGAATTGGAGGTTAGCTGGCGACAGATTAATTACATTCCTCTTTCACTTTTCAAGTTTTAATTACAAAATGTTGCACCAAGCTGATAATAACACAGCACATATGTAACCGGCATGCACACGAGAAATAATATGTAATATTAATATAGATACAAGACAATAACAGTAAACATTTCTAAACATGAATAAAATAAATGATAAGCCAGGCTGCAGAATCGTTTAAAGATATTTTACTTTGAGCTGTTTTGGTGTGAGTTGCTGCGTGTTGGAGATATAGCACGACAGTTAGAGGTTCAATGTGTGCGATAAGCCAGAATTTAAACTTAAAACATTAAAACAATGAACTAATATTCTCAACAGTGTGAAGATGTAACCGTGTTGACGTTAAAGACGTCTGTGTGTTGCAGATCTACTGAAGTTAGCATGCTAACAGCTAGCTGCGCTCCGTCCAGCCTGTAATACCACTTGATCCTCTAGAGGTGATAGTGAGTCGCTGCAGCTGCCCTCAGTACAGAGAGAAGAAGAACAGCTGACTTGTAAATATTACAGACTTGTTCCTGTTTTATAGTTTGTTTATTGGATTACAAGTGGCAGAAACGAGAGAACCAGCCGCACCACCTCGCCTCGTCCTCACAGCTGCAGGAGGATGTTTCTCTGAGTGAATATCTGTCGGCGTAGCTTCAGTTAGCAGTTAGCTGGAGTTCAGCCAGAGCACCGGGGAACTGCAGACTCCCTGTTGCTGCCGTTACACAGGTCCAGCAGCTGTGACTGCAGGGCTGGTTCTGGTTCTGGCTGAGCTCAAGTCTCTTCAGCAGCTGAGTGGAGCTACGTCTCCTCCCCGGCTGCACCGCCACCGGGAAGACGAGGCGAATAAGCGAGTCGTTTCTGATACTTTATATTTAGTCCAATAAACAAACTAACGTAGCGTTACACGGACTACAGCCCCGGTTAACATCAGTGTCTAGTGAACACAGATGGATCAGCTCCACGTGAAGATTAGAAGTATCTTCTGACCGGAGATCACACAGGAGGAAATGCAACACAATATAAAGAGTAAATTAGAAGACAATAAATGTGCCAAACTACTACAACTAAGATATCAACAGATTGTCTGGACCCAGTTTAGAGGTGACACACTGTGCCCTATTTCTTTAGTGCAGGTGGCTCAGAATTACACATTGAACATTTATTTTGGATTTTGCGCTGAAACAAGTGTAACATGTTTCCCCCTCTTGTCATAGTCAGCACTGATTTATAACTCTTGTAGCAAACATGCAGGAGTGCTGTGAGCTCAGCAGGAGACAGGAAACCAGTACTCTGAGGTAAAATGGGGGAACAACTCAAGTGTTTATAATCTGGAATATTAAAAATGTATATGTAAACCTGGCAGAATCCAGCTTGTAGCAACAAACCGCTCACTTCCACAAGAGTTATTTTAGCAACCAACATAACACTGAAGAGTCCACGCAGCTGATGCACATTGGCACAGATATTTAAATGCATAATTGGTCATTATTCCACTTCATTAATGCAGCTCTCAACCTGCCCTCCTAAATCTATAATCTTGACCTTCGTCGTACAAAGCTGTCTGGTGCACAGAGTGCAAATGACATCAATGATGAGGATGGAGAGGGCAAGTGGTCTGCTGCGACTCGCCACACCCATCCCATCCCTGTCCCGGAGTCTCACTGTCTTGTAATATGTAACGGCCTAAACAACTACCGCTATGGGATGTTTAATTACTCATCAGTATTTATGGTGTGACACCAAATGCACCTTACAGCAGACAAGTTAGGATCCCAGCTTCGATGAAACACACACACGTAGTGCAGGAAACATGCCAGTGTTTTAGGGAATGTGATGGACGGATGCTGCAGCTGCTCCAGTTTTTGTTTTGTTTTTGTCTCTTACCTGGACATCATGTCGGCTCTCCTGTCTTCCAGAAAGCTCTCAGTGTGTGCATCAGATCCTCCCATCAGCCCGGTGTGTGTTTTTCCTCTCGCTCTGCCTCCGTCTGGGCTGGATGCAGCTTGGCGTGTGTGTGTGTGTGTGTGTGTGGGACTTGAGATGACATCACAGCTGCACACTTGAGAATTGCCCCCCCCCCCTTTGTTTTTTAGATCAAAACACATTAAACCTTTCAATCTGTCTCTTACACTTAACTGTATTTTGTCTGGAGACAACACAAGTTACAATAACAGTAAAAAGAAAACTGCAGTTTTACCTCCTTTATCAAAGCTTTACTTCATTATTAGTGATGAAAACTAAATCATCCGTCAGTGTGTCAAGTAGATACACATTTAAATATACATGTGATGATTTATCTGGACATATTTATTTATGTATATTTCAAAGAGCATTGCACATTCACCTTTCTGAAGAGAGTTCATTCTCATGTCTGCATGTTAATGGAGCTGGAGTCAGTGGCCAGTTAGATTAGCTTAGCATAAAGACTTGAAACGGGGGGGGGGGGGGGGGGGAGTTAGTCTGGCTGTGCTTTAACTTTTTGTTTTTGTATGGATTATAAAAAAAGGAGTTCTAATGTGTTAACTAGAAGGGCATTTGGAGAGCGCAGACCTCCGCCACGACTGATTTAATAAGTGAAAAATGATGTTTGTGTATCAGCTCCGGGATTTGGATCCGCTCCAAAACTTAATGGGTTCTTTCTTGACCCGTGACGCACCCTTCAACCACGTTTCATGAACATCGGGCCAGTAGTAGGTGATTAGTGAGCTTTAGAGGTGCTGCTAGGCACATTCAGGACAGAGCCATGCTAGCTGTTTCCCCCCGTTTCCAGTCTTTATGCTAAGCTAACTGTCTCCTGGCTGTAGCTTCACATTTAACAGACATATGAGAGTGCTGGCTGATTTCTTTTTATGTCCCAGCAAAGAAAACACGGATCAGATCAAAGACCAGGCAATTTTAATCATTAAACCAGTCATGAATAATTACATCAGTTATACAGACATTAAGACATCCCATTGAATTGAGGTCCACCACTTAAGTCCCATGTTGTCAAAGCATCACCATTATCATGACCACAACAGCCACACACTGTAAAAGGTGGGGAAGACATGAGTCAGTGAAACCTGTTGTGCTGTCTCCAGGGTGTCAGGATATTTCTGGTGAACTCCATCCAACCACAGCAATGCTCGGATTTTCCTGTGAGATGGAAACCTTACACGCATAGCTACGTGCCGTAACACAAGCAAACAAACGGACGGGTGGGGATAATTAAGTAATTACCACTCAACGTTTCTTAACACTGCGATATAACAAGCTGCACCGCCTCAGTCTTCACTGACAGCTGTTCAAAGTGTTTGAACTCTCGTGGATCTTTGATGATAAGATTGCACAAAGATTTTTTTTTTTTTTTTTCATTGCACTTACTCCCCCGAAATAATCTAAACATAGCACACACGCATCCCCATAGTATCCGTATCATCTCTGCTCGACACAGACTGGACATGTGTAAGAAGAAAAATACTACAAAACAGTTTTAAGACAAATTACTTGGAAAAGTTTGCTCTTTGGACACACGAACAAACAAAACATGGAGACATGGATTTCTTTAGGCCACGGTGGAATGGAGTTAATGGACCGAGATGACGTTTGACATGTCATAGCGGGAACATTTCAATCAAATGAAAGATGGCTTCTTCTCCGTTAAGTATTAAATGGTTTTGATCACAGTATATTCAGCCTCAACCGCACTTCTGGGTTTGGTGATCTCCATTTATTTTTTTTGATAACAATGTATTACTATGAAAAGGGTTGTGGTGATAAACCTACAGAGAAATAACCTCCGAATCTGCAGCTCCTCTCGGCTTTACGGAAGCGTAATAGTTTTCGCTGTCCGTACTGTTTTGCTTTTACTGTTTTGGTTCACTCTCCCGGCTCTCATAGCGTAATTCTCAGCTCTGTACACTACCTGCTCAGCACCACACGGAGTAGACGGACACGGTTAGCGATTAGCTGGTGAAACTAGTGGAGCATTTAGTAAAGAGAGCCAGATATGTCCCTGAGGAGTTGGTAGAGACCAAAAACGGAGCTAAAAGAGGGACTTCTTTTCCTCAGGCGGGCAGAAACACGACTCCAAATAAATTATAATGTTGCTCCAAAACGTCTGAATGTGTAAATAAGCAACGGTTTGCTAACAAGTCATGTCCGTGTTGTGTTCCCGACTTGTTTGCGACGTCTTTAAGTAAAAAAAACTTGTTATTTCAAGTTTAACTGTGAATTTTAGTTTTTTAAATAGATGTTTTAAAGAGTCAAACACGCTGCAATTAATCGCAGCTGTCGCACTTTAATTGAATGTACAGGGATGGCTGCGGGTACTTGTTACTCCTGCTTCTCCTGCTATGACAAGTCAAAATATTTACGGTGAAAAAGGTTTTAATTTTAATGCTTGCCTTGTTGGATGTATTGCTCGGGGAATGTTAAAGCTGCTCTTTGATCAGATTAAGTTTCTCGCTTGTCCTGGAATCTAAAAATGTTGCCAGCAGGAAACGAACATTGAATCTTAGTAGAAAAGCAACAATTTATTATTTTCTAGATGAATCAATTAATCGTTTGGTCTATAAAATATCCATCTCAGGTTCCAAGTCCAAGTTAAATGTCTTTAAATGTTAAAATAAAGATAATAAAACAAAGATAATAACAGAGAAAAGCAGGAAATGTCCATAATTGGGAGGGAAAACTGCATTTTCTGCCATTTTTGCATGAAAAATAACTTTATTACTACCAATTTATCGATCATCAAAATAGTTGCCGATTATTTTTTAATCGTTGAAGCTTTAACCGTCTGCACTTGCAAATTATTTTAAAACCCCTGTGCAAGTGCATTGTGGGTGTTTCAAGGCACTGTATTGCAGATCATCAAGTATCACTTTGTCATATTCTTTAAATATCACTTATATAATTTGCTTCTCTATAATTCAGATCTCATTGTTCGGATGCTGCCTTCGTGAATATTGATGAAAAACTATTTATTACTGGTGCACTGGTAGTTTTTTGTAACAAAACAGTAAATGTAAATTGACTATAAAAAAATCTGAATATCTCATTTAATACTATCTGTATTTTTATAAATATTTTAAATTAATTGTGCTATTTAATAAAAAATAAATAAAATAACAGAAAAATAAATAAAACATTTTTTCCTAGTTTGGGCTTTTAAAAGTGGTATTTATTATAAATATAACAGAAAAGCACAGTTACTCTCGACATTGTTTCCCATCGTTACAACTCTAGGCTCACTGCTTCACGTGTTGGCAGTTTGCAGATCTGTGCAGTAACAAAAAGGCAAGCATGTGATTTATTCACAATGAGATCGAGGAGGACGTGGTTTATTTATCTACGCTTGGACTGACTCGCTGCTTCTTGCAATAGATTTTATCCTGGCACTTCTGCAAAACAAAATGTTGTGTAACTTTTGATATTTCAGATTAATGATCAAATTAAAACAAATGTTCTGAGCGACTCTGCGTGTTTGCTGCTCCGGATAGAAGCCAGAGGTTTGTATCTGGAGCTGTTTGTCTCAAACGTTGTTGTTAAATTAAATCAGTGATCCACGAGTATAAAAAAAAAGATCTCAACACATCTCAACACAAACTGTTTGGATCCATCGCTTCCTGTGTGTGTGTGGAGCTGTAAACAAGCTTCGGTGTCTTAATTAGTGAAGAAGCGTGTTTTTACATACAATATTAAAATGCAATTTGCAAAAGCACAAATATCTTTACAGGCAAATAGCTTATCGTGTGGGTGCAGCTTCGTTTTTCTGATAAACGAAACACGCACAGTTAATATATAATGCGGACATAAGAAAATATACTTGATCAAATAGTAATCTTAAATAACTTCTGGATTTGTACATGTTGTGCTAACTGTTAGTGGTTCTTTCTTTCTAAATGACTCCATGGTGCCCCCTCTCTGTTTAAACAGGTACTGCATTATTGGTCATTTTGGACTCATCTCTTCTAAAGAACTGAAATTAGGTTTTTGTTTCTGAAAAATAAGATTTTCTTATTCCCCCTTTGGCCAAATGTGTCCTCTTCTCCCTGCACTCCTGCCATATTTGACTTAAATTACTTTGTCTTTTCAGAAATGTGCTCTTTCTCTAATCAGTTTTAAATCATCTTTAGTGCTGCACAGGAGCGACTTAATATTTCCATCATTTTTGAGCACAGAAAAGATGTTGAGTCCAAATAAAGGAAAAGCAGTTACATGCATTTTGAAGCCTTTTGAAGAAAAATACACCCTGAAAATGTTCTTTTGAAGCTTGTTTAGCGGTTGGACACAAACCTACTATGGTGTTCCTTTGAAGTTCGTTAATCTGATCATTTCCCTGGTTCAACCAAACAAAATATTTCCATTCCTGAGGGCTCAGTTACACTGTGTATTTAAGGTTGGAGGTGCAAGAGTTAATGTGACATCTCTCACCTGGTGTCTGAACTTGTTGCTATGTAACTAGTAAACAGGCAAACAACAGAAAGCTCGTTAGCGTCTCTTGGTTCGTCGCTTCCAATGAAGGAGAAAAGTCCTGAACCCGAACATGGCGCTGTGGTCCTGCAGGATCTGACGCCTCGTCACTACAGCAGCCACAAACACCAACGCTACCAGAAACAGCTGCAGAGATGTGACACCTTTTTTTGTTTTTTACACCTTTCTAACATTGAGGATCAGTTGTCCAATAAATAAACTATGTGATATTTAAGTACCGTTTCACCCTCTTCAGAATAATACGTTGCTACATTTACAAAGTGCTCGCGACGAGGTTTCTTCACCAAGGTGCAAATTCCTCAGCGTCCTGCGAAGGCAGGCGTGGAAAGGGGAATCAGAAGACCTGTGGAAAATGAAAAGCAAAGTTGAGAACTCTTACTGCGGCCTCAACTGGAGCAGATCTGATTTACAGCTTTTGGACGGACTGCCTCCATTATTCTTGGCCACATGAGCTGGTATCTAACTCTCGGCTGACCAGAAGGAATTTATGAGCTCATGTGGACGTAAGCAAAGTGGGTGGAAAAAGGGGGCCTGTTCCAACACCGGCTTCCAGTGCAATGTTACACATTACCCCAAAGTGTATTTAACGCGTGACTTATGTGTGTATGCAGGGGGAACGTGAGGTCTTATGGGGTATTATTGTGATTTTACAAGTGCACATTCCAACCTGTATTTATCTCAAAGTGCTCTGGTTTCTGCCTCGATCTTCCTCTCCCCGTGAAGGCTGTCAGGGTCAACCGGGGCCACGGTCTGCCTCACTGCGATCTCAGGGCCTCCGCCGTAAATCCCCAACAAGTACTGCCACGTCTCCTCTGAGATCTGACCGTAGTCTGCACCTGAGGGGAGAGACGCACATAAAATAAATGGTTTATTGACTCGTCTCCTTTTCTCATTTCCGCCTTGACAACCAGCGCTGAGGTTTACCTTGCTTCAGCTGTATGTGCCCTCCTTTCATAACTCCAATTTTACTGTTGTCGATGGGACCGGGTGCCTCTGAGAAAACAAATCATAAAAACATATTGTGTAAAGC
The DNA here is from genome assembly GCF_900634415.1 of Cottoperca gobio. Classification (NCBI taxonomy): domain Eukaryota; kingdom Metazoa; phylum Chordata; class Actinopteri; order Perciformes; family Bovichtidae; genus Cottoperca; species Cottoperca gobio. Next base: position 20,786,411 of record NC_041366.1, on the reverse strand, counting down.
AGGTAAGAACTTCTAATGTGCGTCTGTGTTTGTCTTCCTGCAGGTTCATACCGTTGTCTTTGCCCTTCACGAAGCTCTCCCACTCTCTGAACCACTGCATGCTGATGCACAGGATCACCGTCGGAGCCTCTTCAGCCTGAAACTCTTTGTTCAGCTGCAGACGAGAGGAAAAACCGCGCGTTCAGCACGAAGCATGAAGACACATTAACAAACAGGTAAACCCTCGCAGAGTACAGGCGTTTACCTTGATGAAGGTGTCTATTTCCATTTTTCTGCGTTTAGCCAGAGCTTCGATCTCCACCTGGCAGATGGCGCACATATACAGGTGGTTCACAGCCGGGCCGCCGCCAAAACTGAGGACAGAAAGAGAGACATTTAGCAGAAAGGCTCGTAAAAGACAGATTGGCACAAATCAATGTGAACGAGTGCAAATCCAAATCATTCAATCCACGTTGAGCTCAGGTCTCTGTCGAAGTCAGACATCTTTGTGCAGCTACATATGTTCAGTTTGCAGGAACATTTGCTACGAATGTCTTCAGCTATGAGTTAGTTAGTTTAATATATGAAACTAACTATATTTGACGTTTTGGACAAAACAAGACGTTTAAAGATTTATTGACCAATCGATTAATCTAGAAAATAATCTGCAAATTAATCGATAATAAAAATAGTTGTTTGTTGCAGATCTAATTATTGCATTAATTAAATAGAACTTGACCATCTACACGTTTGACATTGCATTAACAACATATTGTTATAAAAAATAAGACAGATTTGATAGTTTAAGCTCATGAATTTAAAGTATGTACCGTGGATTTTAAAAGCTTTTCTTCCAGAAGACGATCTAAAAACGCCACTGTGTCACTATGACTCCTATCACATTACACATTTGATCCATAAAGCATATTAATATTGATTAGACACACACTCTAATTTAAAACGGCAGCATATTTACCTGTTGTAAAGGTACTCCCACACGTTCTGAGGCACGATCACAACCAAGTCATCTATGTAGTTGTATTTATTAGGAGGGATCCCTGCACGGAGATAAAACATCTTTAAGTTACAGGACAAATCCAAAACCAGAAAGAATCCAACAACTATTTGCACAACCCCCCCCCTCCCTCCCCCTGATCCCTGCTGCCCTCCGAAACAATGAAACCCTGTAATGCACAAAAGCAGTAAAACCATGTGTTTCCATGTGAGACGTGTAAACTGTCATACAGATCTCACAGGAACAGGAATTATTTGTTTTAAGAGCAGACACGTCTTGAGAGGCCAGAAGCTTCTGGTATCAATAATAAGGCACAAATACATCTGTGTGAGAAAGCAGCAGCAGGTTTTGTGAAACCGTGAGTTAGTTAAATGTATTTATGTTGTAAAAATGTATCGAGAGCCTGAAATTTAAAGCCGTAACTGCTACAGATATACGACAAGATCAACTTCCACGGTTAATACGCTGACGTTGTTTTGCTTTGAGGTTATCTGCTGGTGTCTGTTTGTTTTAAGTGATTGTTTCACTTGTGTAACATTAGAGGACTCACATGAAGCCAGGGATGCACTGAACAGTCAAAGCTTCTCTTGAGGCTTTTGAATGAAGCTTTGAATGTGTGTTGTCATATGTTGTAAAACAAATCCCTCGGGGGGAAACTCTCCATTTGAATAAAGTGATTCATCCGATTTAAATGTGTTTTTCTTTTTTAATAGTGTTGGAGCCAATTATATTTGTTATATAAATGTAATTTACGGTTGGACTGCCTGTTAGTAAAGGTATTTATTAGGAGGCTTCCCTCCCTTTATGCGGCGAGTGGGAGAGCAATATTTAGTTAGATAAAAACATGATTATATCCGTTTTCTTTATCAATAAATGTTGACTTTCTGACTTTACAAACGCTCTGGAGTTATTGGATCACATCAGTCTGAATCAATCCTCTGCAGCACCACTGGAATCTAATTCTACAAATACTAATAATAATCTGCAACTGTGCAGAAAATGAATTATGCAGAGTCTGAAATCATCTGACTTTTAGTCCCTAAAGGCCGTGTCACACATCTCCGTATGACAGAGACGTGTGCCGGCGCATATGGAAATCTGTCAGAATCCAAATACGTCAAACTTTTCATCGGATCGTAAAAGTGAACATATCCAGATACGCATGTCTAACCTGTTGATATCGTATCACTTCCTAATACAAAACGTATCAGACGAGTGCCCAACGAATGCATAACGTATACAAAAATATAGTGTATACAAAATATCGGCAACACGCTGGTGTACGTTGATATAAGGTAAGGTATAAGTAGTGTTCGTTAAGAGCAGGCGGTGTTACGCTGGGGTGCGTTGTTGAACGCTGATGTTTTGAGCATGTTCAAAATTACCGGACGTACCCGACATGTGCTTCATAAGATATGCAGACGTTACGTGACGTTAGACATACGTGAATACGGAATACGTACGTGAAGACTTACCTACGTGAATACGTACGTGAATACTTACCTACGTGAATATAGTACGTGAATAGCTACGTGACTACGTTAGAGGTACGTTAGATATAGGCTACGTCGGCTGACGGTGAATCCCTACAGCCAACGTATTGATAACGAGATACCCTATTCCTACCCGATGTTGAGATGATTGCCTGACGACGGAGTAACTTATTAAACGTGTTTCTACAGTACAGCTAGCGTTCAGCATGTTAGCCGTTCTCCAGCATCAGCATGACGTGAACCAGGTGGCACTTTTCCAGCTCCGTTGTCCAGACGCTCTGATACGTTTTAAATAAGTAAGTGATACTCTATCAATGTTTGACATACGTATAATAATTGTTATGTATGCGTTATGTATACGTCAGCTACAACACCGCTGTGGAAAAGCTGGACGTATTTGGACTCTGACACATTTTGAGTTACTTTTCATACACGGAGCTGTGTGACAGGGCCGTGTGTCTGCCGTGTTCGGCGTGTCGTCTGCGTCCTTCAAACGATCACAACTTACCCTTAATTTATATCAACCTATTGCCCATATTTCGTATGCGCCGGCATACGTTTCTGTCATACGGATATGTGTGATGTTTATATCAGTCAAAGCTCCAAAAACACTAAATCCTACATTACCCATAATGCAACTCTTCATTAACACATGTATACTTGAAGGCTGATTTCGTGCCCCTTTAAGTTAGCATGCACATGTTTTCTCTTGTGTTTGTCCCCACACACCTCCGTGCTGACAGAGGAACGTGTGGTTGCTGATGGGCCCAGGTTCTGTGAATGTGTTGAACTTGTTCAGCCATTCTCTGGAGATGTAGAACTGCAGCAGGCTGGGCTCCTTCATGTTGGCCAGAGCCACCACCTTCTGCCTCTCTCTCACCGACTCCTCGCTACTTTTCCTGCACGAGTCCAGGAGAGAAATACAGTCAGGAATAAATAGATTGTGCATAAATGTTTTCTTTTTTAAAGATGCTTACCTATAGAACAACACGTAGGCCTCTGCGTTCTGCACCACCGTCTCATGCACCTCCGTCACATACTGGTCATCAAACTCGTACCACTGGCCGTTAATCACATTCTGACAGTAAGCTATGTAGTGACCACCTGCAGAGAAATAAGAACTCCTTTGCTCATTCTGAATCCACATTGAAATAACATTTGTCTCTTATCTGTAGGAAATGATGTTATCTCGTACTTCCTGCAGTGCCGTGGTGACATATGACTGAAAGCAGATCGTAAGTGGTGACTTGCGACGGACTCTCTTTAGCCAGGAAAGGCCGCATGTCGAGGCCCTCCAGCGGGAAGGACACGTGGCTGCCGATCTTGAAGGAATACATGACCTCGTGCCGGAAGCGTTTCAGGTGAATGCACAGGATCTACACAACAAACACGTGATGAAGCCAAACACCAGCCAAACTAAACTTGATATCTGCAGCAAGAGATCAGATAAAAATATTTTTTTTAAATGTACCTCTGGAAGCCGAAGCACTTTGCAATATTTGACGCCGTTTCTCAACCTGTGAAAAACAAAATAGTGAGTAAAAAAAACATCTAAATGAAATATACCCTTGTCTCCTCCTGGATGTACTGCACACACTCACTTTTTACATCTCTCACAGCTGTACATGTTGTCTCCTGCTGAAAACAATGAATGTAAATGTTGATTCTGACATGTTCCCCTCTACGAGTTACAGTTACAGTACACAGTGTAGTGTCGTTCACCTTTGAGTTCATCTGCAGCAAAGAAGGCAGCGAGGCAGTCCTCCAGGGTCACCATGGGCCCCCAGAACCAAGTGGGGATGCATGAGACTACGAACCTGTTCAGAGACATAATACAAAGAGACGTAATCATTACGGCCACGGAGCGTCTTCAGTCGTTCAGTGATCGTACTGACGGGAATGACCTTAATGTGAGTCGGCAACCTGTAATGATTCAATTCCCTCGACAGCAAAGCGGCCTGCAGCGAGATCGGCTCCTGAAAGGGTCTTTGATGGCAAGTTCGAAGAGCGGCTCTTAGCCTGAATACACCTGATCTCACCGTCTCCGTCGTGCTGTTCAAATGAAACATGCTCAGCACACAGGCTCTCTGACACACTCTGGGAGATGATGTGCGTCTTACACAGGATGGACATGAAGGTCGTTAAGTTGGAAAATATGCTCTTACGCTTCTTTCAGTACATACAACCTAAATACAACCACTTGCTTGTTTAATGTAATAACAATGAAAGGACTTTCAACTAACAAAACATCCTTGGCTGCATTTGTTTTCCACGAAACCTGATATAATTGTGCAGCCCTAGTTAGAACATGAAATCGACAACAGGGCTCACCTCCATCTATACTGCCTCAGAAACCAGAAACCACATTCCCCACTACGTCTAAAGCGCTGTTACGGCGGCTTTCTAAATACGGGAACAGCTCGACGATGAGCCAATAGCATGCCGAGGCCCGTCTCTGCATCTCTGTCCTGATATCTAAGATGGTAAATACAGGTAGACACAGTGTAGGTATGTGCAAAAGGTTTGTATGTCAAACAAGCAGCGTACAATCCTCTTCTATCAGTAGAAAGCTCAGGAAACTCACTGCACTGCTAAAAACCCTCCACAGTCATCACGTCTGCATGAGCCACACGCACAGTTTGCATCAGCTTTGAGGTGTGAAACATAACAAACCTTTGCTCTGAAGGAATCCCTGAATTCTGTCAGGCCAAAGGTCTAATCAGGAGCCTTCATGATGTCATGGCGCAGGTAAAGGAACTGGGACACACGACAGCAGAGGGGCTGATCGTCACTACACATGGTGATTCATCCTTAAAAGGAAATCTGCTGTGGTGTCGCTTGGTGTTGCAACATACGGACCCAGCTCACAGGTCAACAAGAACATCTTTCCTATCAAAGCCCTCTTGATAGCATCTGTGGGCTGTACGTGGAAGCCCTGCGGTTGATTTTCATAGAAAAGCAAGTGAGCGTGACTATCTACACAAACAACAACTCATGATTGCACTTGTCTTATTTCTCCGTAAGCTCAATCAATAAGTCATACCATGTTCAACTAATCTGGTTTCAAATCAAAACACAACCTTGAACCAGAAACGCCCCGAGGTGACTCCACTGAACTCAGCATATTAGATTCTACTGCGTTCATGCGTCCACTGACCGGCGTATGGAGTCCATGATGAAGGTGATCCAGCCCTGGGAGCCGTAAGAGTCGGGACACACGCCCGTCTTCACGGGAAGGTTCTGGTGTATGGAGGAGTGGAGCTTCGCCAGGTCCTCTTTACCGGGAATAGGGAGGGACAAGTCCTGGAAGGTTTCCACTGTAGTGGAGACCTGTCGCACGGTCAGAGGTTCACACAGCAGAGCTTTAAACAATATGTTCATACGCATCATCTTCAGAAATGCTTGAATCAAATCAGTGAATGACACAAATACAAGATTTTCATTCTAATAAGAAGAAATGATGAAAAGATTTTCATCTAAATTTCACTTAAAGCCAAAATCGTATACATAATATATTTCTGACTAAAGATGTAGCGCCCCCTGGTGTTTAAACACGTGAAGCGCAGCTCACCCTGTCGCAGGTTAAACACTGGACCAGACTGAGGATGGAGCCGTCGAAGATGTCCGAGATCACGCTGCGGAAGTGAGACTGCTTCTTCTTCCTGGCACTGAGCAGCAGCTGAGCTGGAAGAGTCGTGACGGCAAAGAAGATATTAATGTTGCACCTTAATCAGAACCACCTGCGAGGGGAAAGCATCATTTTGGTGCAAATGTACAAATCCAATGCAGAGGCTTGAATAACTCAGTCTAGAGGATGAAGCATGTTGAATGAGCAGCGAACTCTGGGGGGGTTTCTCACCTTTTTTGAAGGCGTACGCCGGTCCCGCCGAGCGGAGGGGGCTGGAGCGCGGTGGACTGGAGGACAGTTTGGGATGCAGCTCCTGAATGGTTCGCACAGGACTGCAGGGAGTGGACTGGGGCTGGCTCATTGACACTTCGTTGTCTGGCTCTAGAAAACAGCATGTTGGATGCACAGAATCGACAGTTTAGAGACGAATGATCCACATTCTTTTGTCTAAAACAGAAAAGTCCACTTTAAAGGGATAGATTGTTTGAAGTGGGGGGACATGAGCTTCTTATTCATAGTCAGTGGAAGTAGACGACGGTCTGCACGCCCCCAGTTTGGAGAAGCAGACAGGAGTACCAGCAGGAGGCTAAGCAATGTAGTGCTGTGTGGGGGGGGGCAGCAGCAGAACGTATATATGAGTTTAAGTGTACGCTTTACCTTGCTGTCAGTCAGCCCTTTCTGACGGGGAACTGAGGCCGTTATCTCTGCTCTCTTCAAAGCCACCAGACTCCATTGGAAAGAACAGTAATTTGACCTCTCAGAACACGGAGGTTGCTGCTCTGCCTCAGTCGGTTAGTCCGCTTGTTTCAGACTTTGGTGTTTTAAAGGGTTAGTTCGGGTTTACCAAGTTGGCTAAAGTATGTTTTGCTGCTGCCGCCGCCGTCCACAGCGGCACATCCGGTTGGTTTCTCCCAACTTGTGGCGAGCCGACCTCCATCTACTGTGGGTGAAACACTGACGATGAATTAGTACCTCATACAACCCCACTTCAAACAATCCGAACCATCCCTTTAATAACCTGAGGTGCTGCTGCTCTGGCTGCTTTGCCCTTGCCCAGTATCAGATAACTGGTTGTTCTCTTGGCTTTCGACCTCATTGTTTGTGGTGGGCTCTCTCTCCTCTTCCTCTCCCCTCTCAGGAACTCCTTCCTCCGCTGCTGTATCCACATCAGCGTCCTCGTCCATCTCTTGCGAGCCTCCACGGAGGGGTGAGCCAGACACCCTCCTCTCCTTCAGCCTCTCCTTCTCCGAGATCACCCCTCCGGTACCGACGCCCACCATCCCTCCTGCCGGCGACCTGACCCCGTCACACTCATCCTGCAGGAGCAGCTCGCCGTCGCCCCCTCCTCCCCCCTCCCCTCGGTCACTGCTGGAGCCAGAGTCACATGATAGGAATTCATCCTCAGATGGGGAGCGCTCTCCGTCTCTTATCTCCTCACCATCACTACCCTCCCCGCTCATGCTGCACTCTGTCAGAGGCTCCTTCAGCTCTTCGTGTAGCTGGTCCATTAGACAGCGCAGGAACTCCTGAGTGTCCTGTAGCATAAAGGCATAATGCATTCACTCAACAGGAGGACGCACGAGTGCTGCTACATAAACACAGACAGTCAGGAGTTTACAGAGAAGTTATTTCAAAACAAGAAGATGGACAGAAATGTGAGTAATGGTGTATGTCTTGTTTACAACAGGAAAACATTTTGTATTCTGGTGAGAACTGGTACAAGAAGATCATAATCAGACCCACTATAGACAAAACTCATTATTATACAATCACTTTCAATCAAACATGCACTAATCCTGATTCAAACATGAAAACATTGTACGTTGGATTGCAAAGAAACACTCAAAGGTTTGATTTGAGTTGATTATCAAGGAATCATTTTCCTTTAATAGACAAAGTCACAGTTTTATGTTTCTGGATGTATTTAGAGATGAGTTAGCCTGCCTGAGATAAAACACTGGATCTCTGTTGGATCAACAAGTCTCTCTAAAGTTAAAGCAATAGTTTGACATTGTAGGAAATTCTTTGTTTTCTTGCCGAGTTCAGTTACAGCCAGGAGTCAGTTAGCTTAGCTTAGCATAAAGCATACTAGCCTGGCTCTGTCCAAAGGTAATAATATCCACCTAACTAGTATACCTGAAGCTCACTAATCAACACCTTTTTATAGGCTTTTTTATTTTATTTGTACAAAAAACAAAGTTACAAGCTGCTTCTCTGCAAGAACGTGCACAAAATGTCAAACTATACTTTTAAGAAACACTATTAAACCTCTCTAAGGGGTTTGGCTGGACTATGATAAGTACACATTGTAGTTTAAGCAATTATAAAGACGCTAATGTCCTGATTACCAAATGAATGATATAATACATCTATCCTCTCCACTGTTTATTACAGAGAGACATGACAATGCATCGAGTCCCCAAAACCTAAACAAACAACTCAAGTCAAACCTTTGGTTATTAAGAACAAACGTAGTTGTTAAAAGCACAAATAAGTCATTTTAGGGAATGTGTGAGGACTATACACAGGGGTTAGACAGTTTAAAAACAAAGGGCAAGACCGTGTCAAGCTGTTGAGTGATGCCAGGTGTAGTTACCTGCTGGGTGCTTGCCCCTACCTGCTGAGCGTAACCACGAAACATGGGGTTTACTAGTTTGATGCCATGAGACAGACTGGTAGGCACGACATAGCTGGGCCTGGGAGGGTAGCAGCCGTGAGTTAGTTCATTATACTGTAAATGATTCATTAGTACATATTCGTCTCGTGTAGCTGCATTCTGTCTCAAGTAGCTTCACGTCACTTTTTATCTGTTTATTACCGTTTTTTATGCCAAAGTTCTGAGATGAGTTTCTGGTAGCTCTTACAGAGAGCAGGCTTCTTATCGGTCCGGACCAATCCACTGCAGTCCAGGAAGAACTGAGTGAGAGGAGGACTGGTGAGGAAGAGGAGGAAACACAAGTGTTTAACTAACGGAGCGTCTTCAACCACCTCCTGGGTAATTAATCACGTGTAGTCAGGAGAGAGCTCACCAGTTGGACAGAGCTTGAAGAGCTGCGTTCATGTAGCAGGAGTTGCCAATATTTTTCATTCCTGTCAAACCTACAAACAACAAGAGAAACAGTCGTCATCGTGTTTTATATTCCCATAGAATGCAAATGTGCACAAACTAAGCAACTAAAATGTAAACATCGTTTTAGAATATAGAGACTCCACCAAAGGTTAATTATCAAATGTAATCTGGATTAAAAGAAAACGGCTGTGTAACTATTCTTAGCACTCAAATCACTCAAATATATAAATACACACATATACATATATATACACAAGTGCTGTTTAGGAGAAGAAATGTTGACCATGGACTTGTTGTACCTCTGGGTTTAAGCTCATCCTCCTCTGACTCTGAACCTTCTTCTTCTGCCACAGCAATTGGAACTGCTTTTACTGGGTGACCTACTGGCTGAGGAGCTGCCTCCTGGGAAGAAAGATTAAAAGTACTATAAATATGAAGTTGAGTAAGAAACCGGTTGTGTGAATTTGTAATGGCATGGATGAGGAGTGATACCTGCTCTGTGGCTTTACAGTGGTGGGGAGCAGCACAGGCCGGCACCAGCGCCGGCCTGTGCTCCAAAAACACCTCCCGCTCACACACATAACACCAGATCCTGAACGTCGTCAGGTTCACAGTCAGGTTGTGCTTCTGAGTCTAAAAGGAAACACTCGCAATCATCCAAGGGACATTTTTCCTCTCATAACCATTGCACTTCAAACTGACAGGTATGTTTGTTTAGTGTTGGAGGGTTTTACCTGTGCATGCAGGGTGCTGTGATCAGAGAAGGATTCTCCACAACCAACATATGGGCAGTCACTCTGCAGAGCAGAGACACTGTATCAGACATCACAATGTCTACCTGTCTCATTCATCTGAACTGGCAAAAACACATATTTCTCCTCTCACCTGTACATCTTGTGTAGCCGCTTGCCTGCCTGAGATTGAGATCTACTGCATTTATAATTACATGCATGTCCCACATCATCATTAATTATTAAGTATTCACCTGGCCTCCACACACAGTACATCTCTTCTCTTCCCTTTACAGCCTTTGTCACTCTACCAGCCAGACGCTTGGTATCGCTTGAGTGGAAACCTCCAACACTTCCCCTTGTATACTCTATGGATAAGGGAATTGCTCAGTTTTCTCAAACAGGAAAGAATTTGGTGCAAACTCACAGAAAACTGCAGGTTTTGCTGCAGCTCTGTTCTTGGAGCCGATTTTTAAAACCCTTCTTGTCTTATTGTTACGATGGAGTATAAGAGCCATTTTTAGTTTTTTACAATGCACTGTAACTTTTATTCTTGTATCTGTCTTGTTCTATTTTAGCTTTGTTTTACTTTATGATCCTCTTTAATGACTTGAATGTCCTTTTGTGGTGAGTTTGTTTTTTCACTGTCTTGATGCTTTTGATGTTGCTGAAATGTGCTATATAAATAAACTTGCCTCGCGTTGCATAATATATGTCTTCCTGAGAAAGATGTGGGACCCCTTCGAGTATTAAAGTTTAATAATCCCTGAATTATTATAGGTATTTTAGCAACATTGAAATTGTGATGTGACAGGCAGCAGCAATATTCATTTGTTTTATTTTAAAAATTCATTTTATTTCCTTAGTCTATGTCTGGGTACTGCTTTTGGTTTGTAGCGTTTGTCCTCGCTTGATTTTGTATTGTTTATTTCTTGCTTACTACTTCTACGTCATAATTTATGTTGCACGGTGCACAAGCTGAACCAGCAATTACGCTTGAAAAGAAAAAGATTCAAAACCATTTTTACCTGCAGACAGGCCCACAGGTTCGGGCCCCCGGCTCCACAGGACTGGCAAGTTCCCTGCGGCATTAAAAGAATAGAATAGGAAGGAACATAAAAACAATTTCACAAAACATGTTGGTTCACTCAGACACAAGCAAGGAGGCTTTTCACTGTAGACACACAATTAATAGCAGAAGTGGAGGAAGTATCTTGTTAAGTAAAAGTGCTAATACTCTGAAAATACTCTGTACAAGTCAGAGAATGCAAGTATAATCTGGAAAATGTACTTAAAGAATTAAAAGTAAAAGTACTCAATGCTGAAAAATCTAAAAAACTGAACGAAACTCAAAATGATTTTAAATAGATTTAAATAATTAAAAGAATAGGACAACTATTAATACTACTACATTTATTTATTTATTTAAATTAAATAATAATACTAATTCATTTCCAGTCAATCAACTAATCATTTCAGTTGTATAAACATTTAGAAAGTGTAACCAAACAAACTGTATTACACAAGCTCTTTGCATGTTTTGTGTGCAAAAGTCCTGATTTGTATTGTATCTAAAAGCTGTCAGATAAATGTAGTGCAGCAGAATGGAACATATATTCCAGCTCATGTGGTTAGTATTACAGTGTAACAAGGCTGCTACAATAACATTATGGGGTGTGTAGGACATGGCACAGCCAATAACCTGGACTGGGCACCTTTGACATTTCCAGTAAATGAATGAAAACCCACCTTGGATTTCTCTAAGAGGTCCTCCTTGGTCACCTCTCCTATGGAGTCCAGGTGAGGACACAATTCTTGTTCAGCCATAGCTACTCACTCTCTCTCTCTTCAGGGGGACGTCTTGCTAATTTGACAGTAATAGTAAAAACTGTAGTGATACAGATGACAGGCTGTTGTAGCTAAAGCTAGCTTTATATTAATTAATTAAACACATGATCTGTACAGAAATCACACGCACCTCTTCTCTGGCTGGAACATTAGTTGGATAAATCTAGTGTTGTTTCAGACAATCTTTTCACAATAACCCCCCACATACACCAATAAAATCTAACAATTGGCAGGCCTTATGTTTACCAAACGAAAGCCGAAAAATCATCTCCTCACTGCAGCGATGACAGCAGCAGATTTTATGAATGACTGGTATTTACCAACAGAAGCAGCTGACACGATGATAACTCATTCTTCTTGTAAACAATCCATACTGGATGCGGGCAGGCGACAGTATGCTAGCAAGATATTTGAGGAGCCGAGCCGAGCCGAGAGACGGATGCAATACCCCGGCCCACCAACCCCAAACAACTCGCCCCCTCCTCTAATGCACAGCACGGCACGGCACGGAACGACGCAGGGCTGGAGGAGGAGGAGCGAGGAGGTAACACCGAGAGACGTCAACCTGACAAGTCCAGCTCGTTAGTTACGTATCTTTTCCCTGTAGGCTTATTTGCTACGTGTAATTTATTATAAAATAACATTCAAATAGATGGACAGACGGCTTCTTTGCAATATGGAATGTTTTTTATTGATTAACGTTCAAGATCCCTGTTTACGGAAGTGACGTAATGTTGTACGTTGCTGAAATGGGCACCCGATTCAACTGTGGGAATAACGATTGAGCACAGAAAATACACATTTATTATATTTGAAACCAAATAATACATGAAAACTATTGTCTCCTCCCAAAACAATGAATTTGTGTACCTCCTTTAATGTATTCGTATTAATAAATAGTGCCCTCTTGCTTTGTATATTTATATTCCCCTGGCATTCTGTTTTATTTTATTTTATTATTGTCATTAATTGTTATCACTTATATGTCTTCTGTATTTGATTTTCTGTAGTACATAAGTCAGTGTCTTTATTTTTAAAACTACAAAGGTGGAGCAAGCGGCTATGACATCAGACCCCAGATCGGTGCGTAAGAGGCCACGTAATCACGGCGCAAGCCTCGCGGTATTTAGGCTACCCAGAATGCCTAGGTCTTCCTTTCTGCCTGATCCAACATGGTGGGTGCATAGCAGATTCTTCTGTTGCTGTTGTATCTGTCTGCATCCTTTAATATATGATTATTCCTACACCTTAAAATGTACCTATGACTTATATGAAGTATGTGCATTTATATATTGTCAATATTGTGTGTCGATGATTTTCAGTTTTGGGTTAAAACTTGGTTACATTTCAGCTAGCGTAACCGTACGAGTAGCACCATGACTCCCCGTCGGAAGCTAAAGCTAACACGCTTGATTTCATAAGCACTTGTTCTATTCTGCATTTTTGGTGATGACTGTGTCTACCAGTATTTAACCTGGTTACTAAATGGTGTGTTGTGTCTTAATGGTTCACCTGGACTTGTAACGTGGTGTATCCGGGTGGTTTACCCGGTAGTGTTGCGTTTGTTATGGGCCCGAGCATTGCTTCTGTAACGTTACTGTTTGCCGCCTTAGCACACATCTAGTCTACGTTTTTAGTGACTTTGGTGGTTATGTAATGTGACGACATCTTGGTTTGTTGTGAGAATGTCTTGATTTTTAAAGTTCACTTGTAACAGCTAAGTTAATAGCATCGTCTGTAACAGTCTGGCATGCTAACTGTAGACTGATCAACATGGGGATTTTTCTAGCTCCATTCAATGTACTGCTTTGGGGATTTGCTCCTAAAGGTTTAGCCTTCACGTTGACAACTAACTGGTTTAGAAATTCTGCTTAAACTTCGTATTTTCATACAAGTAATATGTATTGGACGAGAATACATTACATGCTGAGCAATTGATGCTAGAGTCCATGCGTGTTGGATTAGAGCAGTGCAAGTAGTGTGCATGTTATGTTTAGAGCTGAAACGATTGTTGAATAATTGGCAACTACATTGTTTGTTTTTGAAGCTGAAAATTGGAAATATCCCATAGTTAAGTAACACTTTTAACATGTGTTGTAGATGTTAAACTTGTCAAAGTTTGTTTATAATTTGTACTTTCATCAATGCAGCTAACACTTGTTTCCTTTTTGACAGCCTAAGGGAAAGAAGGCTAAGGGGAAGAAGGTGGCACCTGCCCCTTCTGTGGCCAAGAAACATGAGGCCAAAAAAGTAGTCAACCCCCTGTTCGAGAAGAGGCCAAAGAACTTTGGCATCGGTGAGTTACCTTTGTGAAGTTTAGGGAACCAGAAACTGTGATGGTGCAGATGATGTAAAGAATATTTGCTATCTTAACAATGATGAAGACAACTATATTATCACCAAGATCGCTGATGCACTTAAGATTTGAAATGTTTTTCCTTTGTTAGATTCCAGATACTTAACGTACATCGTCTATTCCCACAGGCCAGGATATTCAGCCAAAGCGTGATTTGACACGCTTTGTCAAATGGCCTCGTTACATCCGCCTGCAGAGGCAGCGCGCCATCCTCTACAAGCGTCTGAAGGTTCCCCCTGCGATCAACCAGTTCACCCAGGCTCTGGACCGTCAGACCGGTAAGTTGCACCTACATGAAGAAAGCTGTAGTAGGCCAAGGATCGCTTTTGGGTCCTTAACATTGTGGCTTTGCAGGTGATGTGAATAATATTTGCTATCTGAACAGCTGTGCTGACATTTCCACCAAGATCACTGATGCAGTTACTTTAAATACTATCCACTTACTGTGCTGTAAACCAGGCATGTAGCCACTGTTGAGGGGGTGACATTAAATGTGTTCTGTTCCTCTGCAGCCACACAGCTGTTCAAGCTGGCCCACAAGTACAGGCCAGAGACCAAGCAGGAGAAGAAGCAGAGGCTGATGGCCCGCGCTGAGCAGAAGGCTGCTGGAAAGGGAGATACCCCAACCAAGAGGCCCCCTGTCCTCCGTGCAGGTGAGGAACACAGGACAACAAAGTGTTAATGAAGTGCTGTTGAAGGTGTTGTGGTTGGTGACATGTTGGAAGTCTTTAACTTGGCCTCAATGCAGTGATGACATGAATTTAATCATCTGAATTACAGTGTTGAGTTTTGAGCTTTTTAACCCTGAGCATTGGCCGTAATATAATGTATATTTTCAGATGTGTGTTTTCTGGATAGAAAATAATTTCCTATCCTGCTTCTCTACAGGTGTGAACACTGTCACCTCTCTGGTGGAGAGCAAGAAGGCCCAGCTGGTCATCATTGCCCACGATGTGGATCCAATTGAGGTAAGCTTGTCGTGCACTGTTATATTTTTGGCAGCAGTGTAACAGTTGAGTCTGTAAAGTGGTCACTAGCAGTGATGTATGAATTTCTTCACCTGAATCCTCTGTGTGGATCAAGCTTACGAGCTTTTTAATCCTGAGCTTACACCACAAACCAAGAAAACATGTTTACACAAGGTTTTGGTCAGATTCAACAAGTGTTTTTCTGGAAATACTTGAATTTGATAATTTGTTCCTAAAATACAAAACATTTCTCCTGCTTTTCTAGCTCGTCGTCTTCCTGCCAGCTCTGTGCCGTAAGATGGGCGTCCCATACTGTATCATCAAGGGCAAGGCTCGACTGGGCAGACTGGTGCACAGAAAGACCTGCACTTCAGTTGCCTTCACACAGACAAACCCGTAAGTATTAGCAGAAACTGAGCTGTAGTGTTCACAATATAAGAGTTTGTCAGTTTAGTAACACAGCTGCTGCAGTGTAGTAACATTTTAAAGATGTGGTCCCTTCAAAAACATTGTTTAAAAAGTGTTTTCTGCAGCAGTGGTTTCCAATAATGAAGTCTTTAAACAGGATAATGTAGTTCATATTCATTGACGAGCATTGAATCAGTAATGCTTGGTAGCTTTATTTCTAAGTAGTTGTCAGCAATGTATTAACTAGCTTTGTTCTTTTCTAGTGAGGATAAAGGTGCACTTGCCAAGCTTGTGGAAGCCATCAAGACCAACTACAACGACAGATATGAAGAGGTGAGCGTTCGTTCAGTAAAGCGTCTCCACATGAGTAAAATTGCAAACAAATTGCACCATTTTAATCCTGTTCCAACTTGTCTTCTAGATCCGTCGTCACTGGGGAGGTGGTATCATGGGCCCCAAGTCCACAGCCCGCATCACAAAGCTGGAGAAGGCAAAGGCCAAAGAACTGGCCACCAAGCTTGGTTAAACTGTTTGGAATAAAAAATGTATGTCCTAAAAGGAGACTGTTGTGTTTTCTTTTGTTACAACTAAATATGCGTTATTTCTTTAATCAAAATGCAAAGGTTTGTTATATTTATACAACAGTTACGTCAGGTAGATATTATTTGAATGTGGCCGTTCAATAAGATCTAGAATACAGTAACATTATTAGTTAAGCTGATGATTGGGCCATCAAAATAAGAAATTGAGTTGGGGTACGGCATGGGGATAAAACATGTTTTACAAAGTATCATTTGAGTGATGGGTTTAAAAGCTTTTATTTAAAAGAAAAAATGTAACAAAACAATTCTGTAGATGAAGTTTGGGACAGTTGGTTCTTACAGATTTGCTCAATTAAAAAAATATTGTGCTTTTCTAGATTATATCAGCGTATAAATACTGGCTGGTTGTTGTACTGCTGTGTGTTGTCAGCTTGTAGCAAGGTAAACCAAACAGGCAAGTTCAATACACAGCATTTTATTCTTTTGAAATGTATTATACGACAAACTAGTCAAGAACCATCTGATTCATTAACGAGTAGGTTTTTGTATACATGGAATTTGCTTGGCTGCATATAAACTTAGCAGGAAAAATAACAAGTATTGCAAAACAAAGTAAACAAGAAAATGACAATATGTGCAATATATCTGAATTACAGTGGAAGGGCTGTGCTGTTTTTAGAATTTGAGGTCCTGTACGTCTGAAGAGTGGTAGTCTGTGCACGAGGACAGTCCTGATTCTTACGAAATCAACTCGGGAATAATTTGCAACCACTGAGCAGTGACATTCACGAGACGCAGTGATGGATGCTGCAGTGCTGTCAGTGAGAGACTGAGTCATCAATGGCTGCAAGAGTGGGAAGCAGACAGCAGAGGAAAGTCTTCTCGTTAGAGGGAACAGATGGAGTCAGTCCAACATGTCTATACCGGGAATAGGATTATATTTATATAAATTAAGCAAACTGGGGGTAGACTTGGCCACGGGGTGTCTTACATGATAATCTGTTTATGGCTTACATCACTGTTGAGGATCACTTCAGTGATTTAGTTTTATTTTCCTTTCCAAACATTAAATTGAACTTGTGTCACTATAGAGCTGTTGACCATTACAAACACACCAGTGGCTCTAGAGCATCATCACTGGGGGGGGGGGGGGCCTGGCTGGGGCCAAGTGTTCTGTCAGAGGAGCACATTCAACCCGGGACAACAGAGATGAAGCAGTGTTCAAGCCTTCAATATCTTTAGTTAAGTATAAATAATGGCGCACCACAGAAACAATACCATGATTGGTCTGTTCCTGACTGATGACAGCATCTCTCCAGTGATCAATCATGGCGTGCTGTTTGTATTCAGGTTCCCATGGTAACGAGTCAGACCGTTCACACTAGTGATGGAGGTCCGGCTCTTTTCAAAGATTCGGCTCTTTTGGCTCCCAAATGTCTCTTCATGTAGTGTCACTCGGAGCCTTCTATTCTAGCCTAATATAGCAATTATAAATGGTTTGTGTTGGTAAGCAATCTTTCATTCAGTGTTTTCATAAAAGCATTATTATTATGTTTTGTTTTCATTACAAAAGAAATACAGTTACTATTGTTTAACATTTAATCAAACCTTTAAATGAACAACTTAACACAGAACCACAGCAAACAAATCAAATAAATATTGTAAGTGTCAGCTAAATGAACTGTGATGTAATACTGTGCAGCAAACAGCTGGATTAGTATTTACTGTAACAATAATAAAGCTGATGTTTGCATATATTTGTCTCAGCTGGCATTAACTTCCCGTCTTACTACAGACACATAATATGCTCTCTGATAAGTGCAAAGTGCATTTCCTGCATGTTGTTAGTAATAAGTGTATAAATCAGCTCTGAATGGTTGTTTCAGACTCGTGTGACAAACATTTACAATAACTGCAGAGTTTAAAGTCTAAAAGTCAACATTTACTAATAAAATCATTCACATGTTTTTATCAAACCAAATGTTCTGCTTGACGAAAGATGATTTAATAAGGAAATTAAAATACTAACTAATTTAATCTGATTAAATTTATTCAAATTGAGGATTTTTTAAGGTGATTGTGTCATAAAATATGTCGACACATTCAAAGCTTCATTCAAAAACCTCAAAAGAAGCTTTGGATGTACAAATCTGTAGGTTGACATTTAAATGTACTTTAAGTACTTTAACTACATTTACTACACAATCAGTACTTTTACTTTAAGTACTTTAACTACATTTACTACACAATCAGTACTTTTACTTTAAGTACTTTAACTACATTTACTGCACAATCAGTACTTTTACTTTAAGTACTTTAACTACATTTACTGCACAATCAGTACTTTTACTTTAAGTACTTTAACTACATTTACTGCACAATCAGTACTTTTACTTTAAGTACTTTAACTACATTTACTGCACAATCAGTACTTTTACTTTAAGTACTTTAACTACATTTACTGCACAATCAGTACTTTTACTTTAAGTACTTTAACTACATTTACTGCACAATCAGTACTTTTACTTTAAGTACTTTAACTACATTTTACTGCACAATCAGTACTTTTACTTTAAGTACTTTAACTACATTTACTACACAATCAGTACTTTTACTTTAAGTACTTTAACTATATTTTACTGCACAATCAGTACTTTTACTTTAAGTACTTTAACTATATTTTACTGCACAATCAGTACTTTTACTTTAAGTACTTTAACTACATTTTACTGCACAATCAGTACTTTTACTTTAAGTACTTTAACTACATTTTACTGCACAATCAGTACTTTTACTTTAAGTACTTTAACTACATTTACTGCACAATCAGTACTTTTACTTTAAGTACTTTAACTACATTTACTACACAATCAGTACTTTTACTTTAAGTACTTTAACTATATTTTACTGCACAATCAGTACTTTTACTTTAAGTACTTTAACTATATTTTACTGCACAATCAGTACTTTTACTTTAAGTACTTTAACTACATTTTACTGCACAATCAGTACTTTTACTTTAAGTACTTTAACTACATTTTACTGCACAATCAGTACTTTTACTTTAAGTACTTTAACGCAGGAGGAGTTGCCAACAGGGAGGGACATTGAAAGTGAAAGTAAGAAGTATCTGGCCTGTACCACTACACTCGCTGTCTTTGGAGCCCCTTCCTAACCCTAACCCTTCTTTCACATAATCACGTGATCCTAAAAATAAGGTCCCGCCCCTGCGCACAGGTGGCGCCAGGCTCAGTGTTACAGGTGCACTGACAGACGCCATTTTCTCGTCGACAGAGCCGCAGCAGCAGAACAGGGTGAGTGTTAACAGCAGCTCTGCTGGGGTTTTACACATTCATTCTTTAGTGTGTCCTGCTGTGTGTCTCTAACAAGCAGAGTCCTGGAGTCCAATGTGATGAAATGTTTGTGAGCATCATCGCTACATGTCACACAGCAGCACAGTCCAGATGGAGAGCAGCCTCACAACCCGTCACCCTCCGGATCAATGCTTGTTCTTTCTCCAACCAGTCAACACTAAACTTCTTCTTCTTGCTTTTTACCTTATAAAAGTTCAAATTAACTTTGTGTCCGTTTCGGGGCGGAACTCCCGGAAGTAGTTTCAAAATAAAAGCCGTGCTCCTGTAAACAAGGTGTCCGGTGCTGACAGTGACTCCGGGTTGATAGCAGACATGCGCAGAGTGTGTTGACATCTGAGCAGGAAGAAGTTTCTGCCTTTTCCCTCCAGAGACTCAGTTTATACTGCAGTTTGTACCGGAACACAGATCACATTAAACTCAAGTGCTCCACTCTAAACCTTTGTGTTTTATTGTTTATTTACCAGCTCGTTAAAACATGTAACTGTAGATATAAACAACACAACGGAGCACAAACTACTTTATCATTTAGTAGAAATATATTTATTTCCATGATCTGTTATTTCTCCATTTACTTTGATCACGGATACAATTCAATCCAGAGAGTCGGAGAGTCTGTCTGTCAGCAAGGAACACTTTTTACATTTACAGTTTTATTTCTGGTCATTTTTATACAGTTATATATTCTCTACTTTACCTGAAGTATTTAGCCTAATAAATAATTTCCAGTGTTCAAAAGACACCACAATCATAATCTGGGTTATTAAATAATGGATCCACAATCAGAATATCAATAAGTACTTTTACTGAAGTACTGCACTTGAGTAAATCCCCTTTATACTTGTACTGCACTACATCTCAGAGGTAAACATGGTTCTGGTCTCAGTTCTTCCTGTCAGTTAAACATGTATCTCCAGATGATGTTTGTGATGAACTGAAGGATGAAGTTTCCTTTATGAGAAGATTCTCCTTCAGATAAATAAAGGGAAACGTGGATTCAGTTTAACAAAGTCCTTCTACTGGAACTAAAACTCAATTCTACTAATCTAACTACATTTCTTTTTAAACGTTTTTTATACTGTGTGTGTGTGTGTGTGTGTGTGTGTGTGTGTGTGTGTGTGTGTGTGTGTGTGTCAGACTGGAGAAGATGAATGATTTAACAGATGAGGAGGAGGAGGACGGCTCAGTGTCTCCAGTCCTCAGCTGTCTGTCTGTGAAGTCTATAGAAGAACCTCCACTCTTCAGTAATGAACCTGGACCCTCAGACACAAAGTAAGAATCTGTTTCTACTGTAAACTGACCTGAAGAGGATTCAGTTTTTATGTTCTCTGAAAATCTAATGTTTTATAATTACATGAGCCCAGTAGAGTACAGTAAATAAACACAGTAGAGTACAGTAAAGAAACACAGTAGAGTACAGTAAAGAAATGCAGTAGAGTACAGTAAAGAAACACAGTAGAGTACAGTAAAGAAACACAGTAGAGTACAGTAAAGAAACACAGTAGAGTACAGTAAAGAAACGCAGTAGAGTACAGTAAAGAAACACAGTAGAGTACAGTAAAGAAACACAGTAGAGTATAGTAAAGAAGTACAGTACAGTAAAGAAACACAGTAGAGTATAGTAAAGAAGTACAGTACAGTAAAGAAACACAGTAGAGTACAGTAAAGAAACGCAGTAGAGTACAGTAAAGAAACACAGTAGAGTACAGTAAATAAACACAGTAGAGTATAGTAAAGAAGTACAGTACAGTAAAGAAATGCAGTAGAGTACAGTAAATAAACACAGTAGAGTATAGTAAAGAAGTACAGTACAGTAAAGAAACACAGTAGAGTACAGTGAAATAAACATTTCTTGTTTCCACAGACGGAGAGCGGTGTCTCCAGTCCCCAGCTGTCTGTCTGTGAAGAGTGACTGGTCTATGGAAAAACCTATACAGTTCAGTAATGAACCTGGACCCTCAGACACAAAGTAAGAGTCTGTTTCTACTGTAAACTGACCTGAAGAGGATTCAGTTTTTATGTTCTCTGATAATCTAATGTTTTATAATTACATGAGCCCAGTAGAGTATCGTAAAGAAACTCAGTAGAGTACAGTAAAGAAACACAGTAGAGTACAGTAAAGAAACACAGTAGAGTATAGTAAAGAAGTACAGTACAGTAAAGAAACACAGTAGAGTATAGTAAAGAAACACAGTAGAGTATAGTAAAGAAACACAGTAGAGTACAGTAAAGAAACACAGTAGAGTATAGTAAAGAAACACAGTAGAGTACAGTAAAGAAACACAGTAGAGTATAGTAAAGAAACACAGTAGAGTACAGTAAAGAAACACAGTAGAGTACAGTAAAGAAACACAGTAGAGTACAGTAAAGAAACACAGTAGAGTATAGTAAAGAAGTACAGTACAGTAAAGAAACACAGTAGAGTACAGTAAATAAACACAGTAGAGTATAGTAAAGAAGTACAGTACAGTAAAGAAGCACAGTAGAGTACAGTGAAATAAACATTTCTTGTTTCCACAGACGGAGAGCAGTGTCTCCAGTCCCCAGCTGTCTGTCTCTGAAGAGTGACTGGTCTAGAGAAGAACCTCCACTCTTCAGTAAAGAACCTGGACCCTCAGACACAAAGTAAGAGTCTGTTTCTACTGTAAACTGACCTGAAGAGGATTCAGTTTTTATGTTCTCTGATAATCTAATGTTTTATAATTACATGAGCCCAGTAGAGTATCGTAAAGAAACTCAGTAGAGTACAGTAAAGAAACACAGTAGAGTATAGTAAAGAAACACAGTAGAGTACAGTAAAGAAACACAGTAGAGTACAGTAAAGAAACACAGTAGAGTACAGTAAAGAAACACAGTAGAGTATAGTAAAGAAGTACAGTACAGTAAAGAAACACAGTAGAGTACAGTAAATAAACACAGTAGAGTATAGTAAAGAAGTACAGTACAGTAAAGAAGCACAGTAGAGTACAGTGAAATAAACATTTCTTGTTTCCACAGACGGAGAGCAGTGTCTCCAGTCCTCAGCTGTCTGTCTCTGAAGAGTGACTGGTCTATGAACAGACCTCCAGACTTCAGTAATGAACCTGGACCCTCAGACACAAAGTAAGAGTCTGTTTCTACTGTAAACTGACCTGAAGAGGATTCAGTTTTTATGTTCTCTGATAATCTAATGTTTTATAATTACATGAGCCCAGTAGAGTATCGTAAAGAAACTCAGTAGAGTACAGTAAAGAAATACAGTAGAGTACAGTAAAGAAACACAGTAGAGTACAGTAAAGAAATGCAGTAGAGTACAGTAAAGAAACACAGTAGAGTACAGTAAAGAAACACAGTAGAGTATAGTAAAGAAACACAGTAGAGTATAGTAAAGAAGCACAGTAGAGTACAGTAAAACACAGTAGAGTATAGTAAAGAAGTACAGTAGAGTACAGTAAAGAAATACAGTAGAGTACAGTAAATAAACACAGTAGAGTACAGTAAAGAAACAGAGTAGAGTGCAGTAGAGTACAGTAAAGAAACACAGTAGAGTACAGTAAAGAAACACAGTAGAGTATAGTAAAGAAGTACAGTACAGTAAAGAAACACAGAGTATAGTAAAGAAGTACAGTAAAGAAACACAGTAGAGTATAGTAAAGAAACACAGTAGAGTACAGTAAAGAAATCCAGTAGAGTACAGTAAAGAAACACAGTAGAGTATAGTAAAGAAGTACAGTACAGTAAAGAAGCACAGTAGAGTACAGTAAAGAAACACAGTAGAGTATAGTAAAGAAGTACAGTACAGTAAAGAAACACAGTAGAGTATAGTAAAGAAACACAGTAGAGTACAGTAAAGAAACACAGTAGAGTACAGTAAAGAAATACAGTAGAGTACAGTAAATAAACACAGTAGAGTACAGTAAAGAAACAGAGTAGAGTGCAGTAGAGTACAGTAAAGAAACAGAGTAGAGTACAGTAAAGAAACACAGAGTACAGTAAAGAAACACAGTAGAGTACAGTAAAGAAACACAGTAGAGTACAGTAAAGAAACGCAGTAGAGTACAGTAAAGAAACACAGTAGAGTATAGTAAAGAAACACAGTAGAGTATAGTAAAGAAACACAGTAGAGTACAGTAAAGAAACACAGTAGAGTATAGTAAAGAAACACAGTAGAGTATAGTAAAGAAACACAGTAGAGTACAGTAAAGAAACCAGTAGAGTACAGTAAAGAAACACAGTAGAGTACAGTAAAGAACACAGTAGAGTACAGTAAAGAAACACAGTAGAGTACAGTAAAGAAACACAGTAGAGTACAGTAAAGAACAAGTAGAGTACAGTAAAGAAACACAGTAGAGTACAGTAAAGAAACACAGTAGAGTACAGTAAGAAACACAGTAGAGTACAGTAAAGAAACAGTAGAGTACAGTAAAGAAACACAGAGTAGCAGTAAAGTAACAGAGTAAGGCAGAGTAGAGTACAGTAAAGAAACAGAGTAGAGTACAGTAAAGAAACAGAGTAGAGTACAGTAAAGAAACACAGTAGAGTACAGTAAAGAAACACAGTAGAGTACAGTAAAGAAACACAGTAGAGTACAGTAAAGAAACAGCAGTAGAGTACAGTAAAGAAACACAGTAGAGTACAGTAAAGAAACAGAGTAGAGTACAGTAAAGAAACACAGTAGAGTACAGTAAAGAAACAGAGTAGAGTACAGTAAAGAAACACAGTAGAGTACAGTAAAGAAACAGAGTAGAGTACAGTAAAGAAACACAGTAGAGTACAGTAAAGAAACACAGTAGAGTACAGTAAAGAAACAGAGTAGAGTACAGTAAAGAAACACAGTAGGATACAGTAAAGAAACACAGTAGAGTACAGTAAAGAAACACAGTAGAGTACAGTAAAGAAACACAGTAGGATACAGTAAGGAAACACAGTAGAGTACAGTAAAGAAACACAGTAGAGTATAGTAAAGAAACACAGTAGAGTATAGTAAAGAAACACAGTAGAGTACAGTAAAGAAACACAGTAGAGTACAGTAAAGAAACACAGTAGAGTATAGTAAAGAAACACAGTAGATAACTGGGACTAAACTGCCACTTTGGAACAATTGTCATGTTGGAGACATATTATTATTATTACCACTCTTGTAATGTGTTATAAAGCAGGGGTTCCCAAACTTTTCAGCCCTGCACCCCCCAAAATAACGGTGCCAGAGACTGGCGGCCCCCACTATCCCCGGAGGTGACTGAAACATAATAAAACGTGCGCACAGGATGCATGCACTAATAGGCGTATCCAAACACGGGCATAACGACAACTATACTACAAGACAAAAGCAGAATACGCCAGTCAAAGGAATGTAACTTATGAGTGAACATTGTTGCCGTCATGTGCAAACTTCATTTTGACACAATACTTTAATTTCCATGTTAGCAGATGTTAATCTCACCTAATGAGATGGGTGGGCACTATGTGTGGAGCACAGCACGTCCACTCTGGCTTTAATTTTGGAGACGGCCACTTGGAGATCATCCTCCACGTTTAGACGCGATCTGTATTTATTTTTAATATATGTCAGTGCCGAGAAAGTCTTTTTGCACGGGTAAGTAGAGCCAAACGGCGTCAGTACGTCCATTGCGGCCTTGGATAGCTGTGGATATTTTCTCTCGACTGAAATCCAGAACTCAGCAAGCGTCTTTGAATTAAAAGCTGTCTTTAAAGTGCGGTCACTTGACAGTTCAACCAGTGCGTCCTCCATGTCGGATGACTTGCGGTCGTTACAGTGAATGGTGATCTTATCCAGTCATATTGTCTGGAGCTGTTTCCTCGGGGAAACACTTGTTAAAGTGTTCCAGGAGGGCTTCAAGGTGGGTAGTGATAGACTTCTTCACAGAGTTAACACTCAGATCATTTTCCTCCATGAATTCCTCCAGCTCAGGAAACATATCAATCCTGCCCATTTCAACTCGTGCAGTCCAGCGATCCACTTTCCTCTTGAATGAATTTATCATTCAGCGACATGATGCTTGTGTTTTCACCTTGCAATGACATGTTAAGTCCGTTCAATGTGTCAAATATGCAAGACAAATATGCTAGCCTTGTTAACCAGTCAGGGTCAGTCAGGTGGTCCACGAGCTGGGACCCATGCTCCATCAGAAATAAGCGCACCTCGTCCCGCAGTTCATACAGACGGCTGAGAACCCTTCCCCGGGTAAGCCACCTGACTTCTATGTGGAACAGCAGGCCCTGATGCTCCGATCCCAGTTCGTTGCAGAGAGTGGCGAACAGACTGGTGTTGAGTGGACGTGATTTTATGTAGTTGACCATTTTTATCGCAGTCTCAAGAACACTTTTAAGCTCTGGGTCGAGCGCTTTACTCGCAAGAGCTTCTCTGTGGATAATACAGTGCGTAAAGTTTACGTGGGGCGCCACTTGTAAGACTCTTGCTTTTAGTCCTTTCTTTCCCCCCAGCATTGCTGCAGCACTGTATGTGCACACACAGATGCACTCATCCCAAGACACTCCCTCTTCTTTTAGTTTGTTGTCAACCTCCAGCGGGGGCAAAACAGCATGTCCTCGTTAAGTTTCCCCTCAAAACTGACGAAAACAAGCAGCTGGGCAGAGTTTGATACATCTGTGGATTCATGTAACTGCAAAGCATATTTCCCTTTCTTCACTCTGTCAATCAGCTGACACTTTATGTCCTGGGCCATGTCCGTGATGCGGCGGGATATGGTCCCGTCAGACAGCGGCACTGCTTCTAGCTCCCGCGCCTGTTTATCCCCATGCATTGCCCGACTCATAGCGATAGCAGCAGGTTTTATTCGGGTTTCCCCTGATTGTGTGTGGCTTTTTTGCACAGCTGTGCAATTAAATATGCTACCTCATATGATGCCTTTTGAGCCAGAAGTCGACGGCCTTTCTGACGGCGGTTCTCCGCTGGCCTCTCTGCCTTGTCTTTGGTTGGTATTAACCAACGTTTCATTTTGAAAAATAATGTCCTCGGCTTAAAGCCTGGTGTATTGATTTGGGCTGTTCTGAAGAAATCTACTGGTGCACACTGACATGTGTGTGTGTGTGTGTGTGTGACGTCATGTGATGTTTACTGTGGCGCTGTAAAGTGACCTGTCACCTGCAAGTGATACTGTCGTTAATCTGTCGTAATCACCTCAGGGGTCACATCGAGAGGATTCTGAAAATGATGTTTTCTGAACCCCTGTTATAAAGAACGTGTTCATCTCCACAGAAAGAAGAGCAAAACTCCTGTTTCTGTGGAGGAGCAGCGGTCCAGCTGTGCTTTGTGTCAGGACGTCCTGAAGGATCCAGTCTCTACCAGCTGTGGACACTGGTTCTGCAGACAGTGCATCGCCTCATACTGGGACCAGTCTGCTTCATCAGGAGACTCCCCCTGTCCCCAGTGTGGAAACAGATCCAGAACAAGACTGCAGACAGCCAGTCAGACCAGCTGTGCACACAGTAAGACTGTACATCTGTCTGCTGCTGTCTTCATGTCTGAAAACAGGATTCTTCCTGCTTCATTTGTTTGTACAGCACATTATGATCTGTTATATATATTTATTAATCTCACATGTGTCTTCTCTTTCAGCAGATAGAGGTCTGCAGGAGGTTTTAGATGAACATAGGATCAGTCTGAAGAGGAGATGTGAACGTGTGACTGAAGGAAGTGATGAAACAGTGAGTAAAACCCTCCTCAACAGGATCTACACTGAGCTCTACATCACAGAGGGACTGAGTGAAGAGGTTAATACTCAACATGAGGTGAAGCAGCTTGAGACAGCTTCCAAGAAAAAGATCCCTCCGTGACACTCCAATCAAGTGCCACGACATCTTTAAAGCCTCACCTGACCAACAGGTACACATCAGAGTCGCTCTGACGGTCGGCGTCGCTGGCGTTGGAAAAACCTTCTCAGTGCAGAAGTTCACTCTGGACTGGGCAGAGGGTTTGGAAAACCAAGATGTCAGTCTGGTGATTCCGCTTTCCTTCAGGGAGCTGAACTTGATCAAAGCTGAGCAGTACAGTCTTCTCAGGCTGCTCCATGTTTTCCATCCAACCTTACAGAAGGTCACAGCAGAGACGCTCGCTGTCTGTAACGTTTTGTTCATCTTTGACGGCCTGGATGAAAGCAGACTTCCACTGGATTTCCACAACAATGAGGTTGTGTCTGATGTCACACAGCAGTCATCAGTCAACGTGCTGTTGACAAACCTCATCAGCGGGAATCTGCTTCCCTCGGCTCTCGTCTGGATAACTTCCCGACCTGCAGCAGCCAATCAGATCCCTCCTGCACGTGTGGACAGGGTAACAGAAGTACGAGGCTTCACTGACGTCCAGAAGGAGGAGTACTTCAGGAAGAGATTCAGTGATGAAGAATGGTCCGGCAGAATCATCTCTCACATCAAGACATCCAGGAGCCTCCACATCATGTGTCTGATCCCCGTCTTCTGCTGGATCACTGCTACAGTTCTGGACCACATGTTGACTACAGACCAGAGAGGAGAGCTGCCCCAGACCCTCACTGACATGTACTCACACTTCCTGCTGGTTCAGACCAAGAGGAAGAAGCAGAAGTATGATGAGGGACATGAGACGAGTCCACAGGAGCTGACGAAGGCTGACGGGAAACTTCTTCTGAAGCTGGGGAGGCTGGCGTTTGAACATCTGGAGAAAGGAAACATCATGTTCTACCAAGAAGACCTGGAGCAGTGTGGTCTTGATGCCACGGAGGCCTTGGTGTACTCAGGAGTTTGTACAGAGATCTTCAAAAGAGAGAGTGTGATCTTCCAGAAAACAGTCTACTGCTTTGTTCATCTGAGCATTCAGGAGTTTCTGGCTGCAGTCTACCTGTTCCACTGTTACAGCAACAGGAACACAAAGGTACTGAAGAACTTCCTGGGGAGTGACTGGAAGAATGACTCATCCCTGGATGTCTTCTTGTCTGAAGCCATGCAGAAATCCCTCAGAAGTAAGAATGGCCACCTGGACCTGTTTGTCCGCTTTCTCCACGGCCTCTCTCTGGAGTCCAACCAGAGACTCTTAGGAGGCCTGCTGGGTCAGACACACAACAGTCCAGAAATGATCCAGAGAGCCATCAACACCCTGAAGGAGATGAGGAGTGACGGTACCTCTGCTGACAGTATCATCAACAACCTGAAGGAGATGATGAGGGACTATATCTCTGCTGACAGAAGCATCAACATCTTCCACTGTCTGACAGAGATGAAGGACCACTCAGTACATCAGGAGATCCAAGAGTTCCTGCAGTCAGAGAACAGATCACAGAAGAAACTCTCTGAGATCCAGTGCTCAGCTCTGGCTCACATCCTGCAGATGTCAGAGGAGGTTCTGGATGAGTTGGACCTGGAGAAGTACAAGACGTCACGGGAGGGACGACGGAGACTGATTCCAGCTGTGAGGAACTGCAGAAAGGCTGTGTAAGTCCAGATGTGATTAACTTTATAAATCAGAGTAGATTAGAAGTTTAGTTCTTCAAATATACACGAGAAAATTCATTTTATTGAATAAATATATCCACTTTTTACTTCATTATTTAGTTTCAGATGTTCTTGAGCTGTTTCAAACGCTGTGAGAGCAAAACAAGTGTTTTCAGCTTCTATCTGTGAAGTTCATGAACACATTTCTATTTATTTGTAATAATTGTTACACTTGACAGTTTCTTCCTCTCATTACATTCCTTTGGGGGATGGAGGCGACATGCAGACCTTGTCAAACTAAAGACTTTAGAGGTGCTCGAGGTTTCATCACATTTTACAGTTCTGAGTGAATGCAGAGAAGTTGTTGTTACATTCTAGCAGTTTCTTCATCATTACATCAGACACACAGGTAATACCTGATTGTTTTATGCTGAAGAGTTTAAATAAGATTTCTATAATGTCCCACTAATAACAGGTCTGATCATGTTTTAGTGACGAGACACTGAGAACATCTTTCTGATGGTATTATATTAAAGATGTTGCCTTATTGGTTTGTTAATAGTGTTTGTGTGCTGAACACATGTTTCAGATGCACATCAACATATTGAAATATATGAACATTTATTTCTGTACATCTCTGATACTTTCAATGATTTGTTTCCTTTCTGTTGCGTTTGTCAACAGTCAGTGACAGCAGAAGGTAGCTAGCAGAGACAGACCTAGGATCAGATCACACTGACACACTGTGGACATTATGGAAGCCTCAATGTAACTGCAGCACTACTCTCTCCCTTCATCTGCAACATTAAACACATATTACAAGTCTGCAGGTGATAAGTGATGAGAGTTATTGTTTCATGTCAAACACAGTGAGATCAGATGAACCACTGATGTCACAGCGGCTTGTCCTGCCTCGTGTTCTGAAGATGCCAGAGCAGAGACAGGGGAGTTCAGACGCAGTTACAACACACAAAGAATTCCTTACGCCGTTTATAATCCAACAACACTAAAGAACATCTAAATATAACTGGGAAACTGCAGATGTGTGTAAGAATCACTTTAGATTACCTGCTCATGAATCCATCGTGCTCTTTGCTGCCGTCCTCGCCCCGGATTCCATTTGTAACTTCTCCCCCTTTCATGTAGGCCTCAATCTTTCTAATAGAGGTTCAGTATCCTGTGGGCATCTCCCGAGTATCCTGGGGGGGGGTACAATGCAAATATTAAACTTGTATTACAATATTAAATTTGCTAACAGCAAATCTTTTGTCATCAAATGTATGAAATAAATGAATGTTTCCTCTTTCATAATAACACATTTTGTAATATATGTGTCCTGACAGACTTTCTGGATGTGACATCTCAGAGACTGATTGTGAAGTCGTGGCCTCAGCTCTGAAGTCCAACCCCTCCCACCTGAGAGAGCTGCAGCTGGATATAATATCACGGCAGGATTCAGGAGTGAAGCTGCTGTGTGCTGGACTGCAGAGTCCAAACTGTAGACTGGAGACGCTGAGGTCAGTTCACTGACTGTAGCTCGTGTAGTAAATATAATTGGCACAATTTGCAGACAGGTGAAGACGTTGTAATTATTATTATTGTCTTCTTTATTTTTCTAATGTCTGAATATTGTGGAGAATGACGTAAAGTAGAGAAAGTAAATGTTTGACGGGACAGTTGTTGAGCTTCCACAGACTCACATTGTGCTCCATGAGTCAGTGAAGAAGATGTCAGTACTGAGGTGTGTGAGAGATATGAAGGAGGTTGTTAAACATCTGATGACACAGAGAAACAGGCTGCAGAGACTTTGAGCTTTGATTACCAACACATTTGTATCATTGCTGACAGTGACCTCTAAACTTCTTCAGCTCTGAACAGATTATTAAACCTTAATAATAATAATAATAATAATAATAATAATAATAATAATAATAATAATAATAAGCTTTATTTGTAGAGCACCTTTCATACAAGAACTACAGCCCAAAGTGCTTCACAGCAGAAACATCAAACTTAGTAGAAGATGAGACAGAGCATTTACAGCACAATAATCACAGTGTTGATGTAAATGAGTGTGAAGTCAATTAAAATAATATAAATAACAGAATTAAAATAATATAAATAACAGAATTAAAATAGTATAAATAACACTGGAGATCATGCCTAGTATCTGTATCTGTGCCGTACTTAACGACCTCCTGAAACCACGTTCATCACCATTCTTGTAGATGTTTGAAAGGATCAGAGCCACATGTTGAAAGCATGAGATCCACAATGGGCCCCTGTGGCCCTTCAGCTGGTTTACTCCCTTTGCTACACATTCTTCAGAGTCTTCCCGTTTCATAAACAAACCCCACTTTGTTAAGTTTTATGAAATCTATCGGTTAAAGACAGTTTTTCTCCAACAATATTCTTTAATCTTTCACTTTTCCACTAATTGTGTAAAGAACATGAAACACATTTATCAGAGAAGCTTCCTCTTGTTCCCGTGGTAACACCGTCTGTCTGATCTCAGGCTTTTCAAAAATACACACCTTTACACATTCAGTGTTACACCTTGAACTAACTCAAGCAGCAACATTGTTTTCTGAAGTTACATCATGTTTTCTTTATTCAGATTGAAGGTCGGCAGTCTGTCAGAGATCAGCTGGGCTTCTCTGGTCTCAGCTCTGAAGTCCAACCCCCCCCTCCTGAGAGAGCTGGACCTAAGTTACACCGAGCTGCAGGATTCAACAGTGAAGCTGCTGTGTGACCTTCTGGAGAGTCCAGACTGCAGACTGGAGGCTCTCAGGTCAGTTCACTGACTCTCTGGTTACTACTGTAGATCCAACATGTTTAATGAATTATTGAACATAATTTATGTTCATAAATAATTTACATCATAAAGTCGTAACTTTCCTTTTGTTCATATTTTGACTTTTCTTGCACTAAATTGAGTGTGCAGTCACAGAAGACGAGTGTTTGTTAAAGCAGCTGTAGCAAATGTCCACTGTTAGTTATTAAAGTACATTTATGTT
Organism: Cottoperca gobio; assembly: GCF_900634415.1. Taxonomy (NCBI): domain Eukaryota; kingdom Metazoa; phylum Chordata; class Actinopteri; order Perciformes; family Bovichtidae; genus Cottoperca; species Cottoperca gobio. The sequence goes on along the minus strand of NC_041366.1, from coordinate 20,754,559 downwards.
CACGTGTGGTAAACGCTCACATCTGTATACAGAAGGTCATCTGAACTAATATTAGTGTACACTGATGAAGTTTACTTTCTCAAGCACAAAGAATTCTTTGTTTCCATTCATTTCAATGTGTTTCCACAGATAATAAAGTAGAAGCTGATGTTATGATGAGCACAATAACAGAATGACAGCGTCACTCCAATTCATGGATTAGGACGTAGTAATGTTGAGCCACACATTTAAACCTGAACACATCTGATTGGATTATAAATGGATTTGTATCCTACATCATGTTTTCTTTATTCAGATTGATGGGCTGCAGTCTGTCAGAGATCAGCTGGGCTTCTCTGGTCTCAGCTCTGAAGTCCAACCCCTCCCATCTGAGAGAGCTGGACCTGAGGGACACCAAGCTGCAGGATTCATCAGTGAAGCTGCTGCGTGACCTTCTGGAGAGTCCAGACTGCAGACTGGAGACTCTCAGGTCAGTTCAGCATCTGTTACTTCTGTTCTGAGGTTAATATGTGAAAGTTGTGTTGACACTAAGCTGCAGACATAAAGCTGATATGATACTGATCCACACGGAGTGTCCTGATGCTAAAGTCTGTTTTCTTCTTCAGTGGTTTAGTTCATTGACTGGAGGATCAATGTTGAGCTATAGATTTAAATCTAACAAGAACAATCCTACACTGCAGAGTTCAGTCTGAAGCTCTTAAACTGCTGAATGTCATGTTATATCCTCCATGTTTTTAACTCATGATAATAAATAATACATAAATACAATGAATAAATATCTCTTTCAACTCTCAAACACTAACAGATATATTCACTGTTTGTATCTCACAGTTTGATCATGTTTGGAGTTTCCACTTTCTAAACTTCTTCAGCTCTGAACAGATTATTAAACCTTGTAAACACTGTATTCTTTATTCAGATTGGGGGTCTGCAGTCTGTCAGAGATCAGCTGGGCTTCTCTGGTCTCAGCTCTGAAGTCCAACCCCCCCCTCCTGAGAGAGCTGGACCTGTGGAACATCAGAGCTGCAGGATTCATCAGTGAAGCTGCTGTGTGACCTTCTGGAGAGTCCAGACTGCAGACTGGAGGCTCTCAGGTCAGTTCACTGACTCTCTGGTACTACTGTAGATCCAACATGTTTAATGAATTATTGAACATAATTTATGTTCATAAATAATTTACATCATAAAGTCGTAACTTTCCTTTTGTTCATATTTTGACTTTTCTTGCACTAAATTGAGTGTGCAGTCACAGAAGACGAGTGTTTGTTAAAGCAGCTGTAGCAAATGTCCACTGTTAGTTATTAAAGTACATTTATGTTCACGTGTGGTAAACGCTCACATCTGTATACAGAAGGTCATCTGAACTAATATTAGTGTACACTGATGAAGTTTACTTTCTCAAGCACAAAGAATTCTTTGTTTCCATTCATTTCAATGTGTTTCCACAGATAATAAAGTAGAAGCTGATGTTATGATGAGCACAATAACAGAATGACAGCGTCACTCCAATTCATGGATTAGGACGTAGTAATGTTGAGCCACACATTTAAACCTGAACACATCTGATTGGATTATAAATGGATTTGTATCCACATCATGTTTTCTTTATTCAGATTGAGGAGCTGCAGTCTGTCAGAGATCAGCTGGGCTTCTCTGGTCTCAGCTCTGAAGTCCAACCCCTCCCATCTGAGAGAGCTGGACCTGAGGAACACCAACCTGCAGGATTCATCAGTGAAGCTGCTGCGTGACCTTCTGGAGAGTCCAGACTGCAGACTGGAGACTCTCAGGGTCAGTTCAGCATCTGTTACTTCTGTTCTGAGGTTAATATGTGAAAGTTGTGTTGACACTAAGCTGCAGACATAAAGCTGATATTATACTGATCCACACGGAGTGTCCTGATGCTAAAGTCTGTTTTCTTCTTCAGTGGTTTAGTTCATTGACTGGAGGATCAATGTTGAGCTATAGATTTAAATCTAACAAGAACAATCCTACACTGCAGAGTTCAGTCTGAAGCTGTTAAACTGCTGAATGTCATGTTATATCCTCCATGTTTTTAACTCATGATAATAAATAATACATAAATACAATGAATAAATATCTCTTTCAACTCTCAAACACTAACAGATATATTCACTGTTTGTATCTCACAGTTTGATCATGTTTGGAGTTTCCACTTTCTAAACTTCTTCAGCTCTGAACAGATTATTAAACCTTGTAAACACTGTATTCTTTATTCAGATTGGGGGTCGGCAGGCTGTCAGAGATCAGCTGGGCTTCTCTGTTCTCAGCTCTGAAGTCCAACCCCCCCCTCCTGAGAGAGCTGGACCTGTGGAACATCAAGCTGCAGGATTCATCAGTGAAGCTGCTGTGTGACCTTCTGGAGAGTCCAGACTGCAGACTGGAGGCTCTCAGGTCAGTTCACTGACTCTCTGGTACTACTGTAGATCCAACATGTTTAATGAATTATTGAACATAATTTATGTTCATAAATAATTTACATCATAAAGTCGTAACTTTCCTTTTGTTCATATTTTGACTTTTCTTGCACTAAATTGAGTGTGCAGTCACAGAAGACGAGTGTTTGTTAAAGCAGCTGTAGCAAATGTCCACTGTTAGTTATTAAAGTACATTTATGTTCACGTGTGGTAAACGCTCACATCTGTATACAGAAGGTCATCTGAACTAATATTAGTGTACACTGATGAAGTTTACTTTCTCAAGCACAAAGAATTCTTTGTTTCCATTCATTTCAATGTGTTTCCACAGATAATAAAGTAGAAGCTGATGTTATGATGAGCACAATAACAGAATGACAGCGTCACTCCAATTCATGGATTAGGACGTAGTAATGTTGAGCCACACATTTAAACCTGAACACATCTGATTGGATTATAAATGGATTTGTATCTACATCATGTTTTCTTTATTCAGATTGAGGGGCTGCAGTCTGTCAGAGATCAGCTGGGCTTCTCTGGTCTCAGCTCTGAAGTCCAACCCCCCCCTCCTGAGAGTGCTGGACCTGTGGGACACCAACCTGCAGGATTCAACAGTGAAGCTGCTGCGTGACCTTCTGGAGAGTCCAGACTGCAGACTGGAGACTCTCGGGTCAGTCAGGGTCCGACTCAGTCTCTGCTGGTTCAGCAGTATTGTACTAACAGGGGGGTTAATGTGTTACTCACGTTGGGGAATCCCCCAGTTCTACCTTCCACTTGTAGCCTAGCTTAGCAGAACTAATCAGTGATTTCACTCATTGCCTGCAGGTTCTCCTGTTCTTTCATCTCGTGTTTCTTTTCTTTCATTCTTCCACTAACAATAAAACACAAGCTGACAATGCAAAGCCAAGCAACATGTTACAAGTTGTAACTTTGGAACTTGTGATTTCACAGAAGAGTGAGACAGGTAGTGTGTTTGGTTTTTGGATCCAGACTAAAGACGAGTTACTTCCTGTAATGCAGGCTCAGAGCTGTCTGCAGTCAGTTGTAGTGTTTGCACAGAAGATATGATGCCATGTAAAGCGTTCCATCAGTCGGCTCGTGTCAGGACTCTGAAGCGGGCTGACTCTAACAACAAACTGTTATTTAAACCTGAGACGTAACTTTTGGGATTGTGTTCCTACAGGATCGATGACGAGTTGATCACAGCTGAGAAACACACAACATGTGAGTATTGCAGCATATCCTCCATTCATCCAGATATTACATGAACATCTGATCTTAAAATGAGATGCCCTCATCGTACACAAACTACTTTCAATTGTGTTTCTGTTTGATATATAAAATATATATTCTATTTCTAAAATATTCCAGAATGTTGTCTGCTAATGTTTCTCAGCTTCATTCAAGTTTTCATTGAGTTCTTTCTCTTGTTGTCCTTCAGAGGACTCCATCAAACTGGATGTGTGAACAAACCTGCCCGAGGAAGACAGCAAGGTGAAAGAGGAGCAGCTGCACAGTGTGAAGTATATTTATGGAGCTTCACCACAGAATCAAATGTAGTTATTGGTAATTGTTTGCCTGGGACCGACCTGCAGGCTCAGCTTGTATTAGCTCAGATCAACTGGTCCTCCTGCTGGAGAGACGAGTGGAAGATGGAGCAGTTCATATCTAGAGATTTGATAATATTGCTAAATGCCTTGTGGTGTAATGAACTTGTAAGCTTGAACAAAGTGCATCAACCTGTTCACCTTTCATAAGTTCTCTTGCTGGAGTTCTGATATACACTTGTACTTGTTTAAACTTCATCAGACTTCTTGTTTTTGATACTCATCGTCTCATCTTAAACATTATTCTTCATTTCTACATTAAACTGCGTATTAGTGGAAGTACTTTGTGATTTGAAGAGAACATTTAGTTCTCAGAGGAGACGACTCCTGATGATGTCATCAAGAGAAAAGGAATAGAAGGGATTTTATTTGTATCTTTTATCATTTAGTTTGTAAGTTTTATGCATTATGAGAACATTGTGTTAAGATGTTCCTTTGTTATGGTTTGTAACTTCATAATGTGCTTTCCTTGTGTTTTTATATGCACACATTGTAGATGTGTTTGTCTCAGGAGTTTCCCACGCGTCCCAGCCGGGCACAGCGAGTGTTATCAGGAGGTGTTTCAAGTCTCTCTCTCTCAGTGGGGGGCAGAGGACCAGGGCTCAGTCGCAGGTTATTGGGCTCGTATACTTTATGGCACCCAACCATCTGGGGGTACAGGGCCTGTTGCTCTGTACCAGGGGTCTCCAACTCTTCTTCATCTGAGAGCGACTTGCATCACATCGCTTACATTTACTCACAGAGCACTCATCAGGTGAATTAAAGTACTTTGTGTACACGTGTGAAATTAAAATACCCAAAGCTCATCAACAATCTTAACTTCACATCAAGGTCCAAGAAAACGACACTTTGTTCACATATTATTCTTATTATGGCCACACAGTAAATACATCACCTTCATCAATACAAGCATCTTATGGCACATGTACAATAAGTGCGTTCCCTCTTTAGTAAGTTAGTGAGATGACTGCACTGCATGGACTCCACCACAGAGGTGTATGCTGGAGTGTGCACACTTAGGTTCCCTCTAACAGACTCATTTAAATGTTCATCACTCTTGTTCTGGTCGGGTGAATAAACAGCTGTTTTAAGTGTTGCTTGTAGCTGGTTCACCTTTTCAGTCCGTCGCGTGCAGCAGGAAGCAAAGTTACCACGTTGCTTCTTTAGCCAGCGGACACACTGGTCCCGCAGATAAGGCACACACACTTGTCCTTCACGTTCTGCTTCTTGACCTGGTCACCTTCGTTCATCCTACATCTGAATAAACTCGCTATAGTACCAAACTCCTCACGTTAGCTCAGCTACAGTGTTGCCAACTCCTCAGTAAGGAGAGTATCTATTGGCTGTCCTAGAAGTCACTAAATGACGTCATCGCCTCATTTGCATAATTGACCATGTGCATGTAGTTGTAACGGACGCTGCAGGAGGAATAACGTTGAGACAGAAAGTGTGTAAAAAACACCCTGAATGTGTTTAGAACTACAAATGAACTTTCTTCTGTTGATTCTTGTTTTGTATTTGTTCCATTGAAACAGGCCATCGCTTCTCAAAATAAAACCTCACTACATTTGTCACGAGTCGCTTTTGACAATAACAATCGCCAAAAGATTTATAAAGTCGCCAGATTGTCAACACTGTACATATCCAACACATCTCTGAAGTCTTAGATACAATTATATTATAATATATTATATTATAATAGAAGTTTCACTCGATGTTTGTGAAGTTAAAGAATATATTAGACTTAAACTATAACTTTTAAAGACTAAAACTAATAACTTTCTAACTTCATGGTGAACTCTTTAAAGAAGAAGAACGTAAGTGTTTCTCATTATAATGACATATTACTGAAGTTGATTTATTCCAGCTCTATTTCATATTTCTTATTGTTATGCATTTATTTGTATTCTTCTTCTTGTTTCTCTGTTTATGTTGAGTACATGTCTCATCATGTGTGTATTTGAAGGTTTTTCTATTAGAATTGAAGGATTAAAAACATCATTCATGTTCTCCTCATTTATTTCTACTCTTTTACAGAAGATCTGTTCATGTCTGTGCTTTTAAATGTTTAAAGTTATACATGGGATAAGCACTTTATTACCAAAGAGGAGTTCCTCCTTTAACCTGCAGGAGGCGCTGTTGCACTTCACTTTAAACATGTGTGATGAGTTTACAGCTGTCAGGAAATGTGGGACTTTTGGCCATCATGTTGTCATTGCCTATATTTAGAAACAATATATATAATTAGTTTGGTGATATAGTGTTGTATTCATTCCACACTGCTATTTCACACTTCTGGTTAAATGCTAAACTACATTTATTTTTCTTAGTACTTGTAATAAAGTGTAATCTTATCTAAACGTAAAAATGAATTCTACACATGTTCTTGAGAACGAGTAGACTCCACATCTTTTGTCTCTTATACCTTTCTGCTCTTGCTTTTAATACTTTTTATTCCCTATTCTTTCTTGACATTCAACCTTCAAGATTGTAGTTCTAAAGTACGCAAAGGAGCTTCATGTGTACCTTCATATGTGCCTTTATGTAATATTCAGAATGTGCTTCTGTGAAATGCTTTCTCCTGTTTGGAACAGATGTCACACCAGATCCTCTCGCTGCTTCAGAGACCTCACAGTCTCTTCTGAACTTGGCAAAACTGCATTTTTCTGGTTTGTCTTATTGAAGCTGTTGTTCTGCTCTGAAATGATTTCACTTATTAGAAGCTGATATTCTTGTAACATTCTTGCTGTTCTGAGTTTGTCTCCTCATATTTGTCTTTATTGTAAGTGTCAGCTAAATGAACTGTGATGTAATACTGTGCAGCAAACAGCTGGATTAGTATTTACTGTAACAATAATAAAGCTGATGTTTGCATATATTTGTCTCAGCTGGCATTAACTTCCCGTCTTACTACAGACACATAATATGCTCTCTGATATCGGATCCACTGATTTAAGAAGAGATGAATCTTTGTTGGTGTTGCAGCAGCACATCACTCACATTAACACAATTATTTGTTGCATTACAAGTTTTCTGAAGTGTAATATCTAAATATGTAAATGAGGCTTTATGTTATTACATTAGTGCTGATCTGCTACATGTCCAGATATAAAGTGAAGTCTGGATGAAGCAGGTTCAGAGTGTTTCATGTTGTTCACACATCAAAGGTTTGTACAGATTCTGGATCTGTCTTTGTATCACTCCATAAATCACTAAATCCTGTCGACACACAGAACAAAGTGCATTTCCTGCGTGTTGTTAGTAATAAGTGTATAAATCAGCTCTGAATGGTTGTTTCAGACTTTAACGTCCAAAAGTCAACATTTACTAATAAAATCATTCACATGTTTTTATCAAACCAAATGTTCTGCTTGACGAAAGATGATTTAATAAGGAAATTAAAATACTAACTCATTGAATCAGATTAAATTTATTCAAATTGAGGATTTTTTAAGGTGATTGTGTCATAAAATATGTCGACACATTCAAAGCTTCATTCAAAAACCTCCAAAGAAGCTTTGGATGTACAAATCTGTAGGTTGACATTTAAATGTGTTTTTACTTTTACTTTAAGTACTTTAACTACATTTACTGCACAATCAGTACTTTTTAAAGTACACTTTACTTCCAATACTTCCACACTTTACTGAAGTAAGGTTCTGGATGCAGGACTTTTACTGCTGTTGAGTATTTTCAGAGGTTTTATTATTTGTACTTGTTTTCAGCTGCATGTCTGTTTTATCTTTAATGTGTTCTTGAACTGTGTAACTGTGAGAGCATCGGAACAATAATCCTGTCTGTGAACACATTCACACAGTAAAGCTGCTGATGAAACGCAGGAGGAGTTGCCAACAGGGAGGGACATTGAAAGTGAAAGTAACAAGTCGGACTGACAGACGCCATTTTCTCGTCGACAGAGCCGCAGCAGCAGAACAGGGTGAGTGTTAACAGCAGCTCTGCTGGGGTTTTACACATTCATTCTTTAGTGTGTCCTGCTGTGTGTCTCTAACAAGCAGAGTCCTGGAGTCCAATGTGATGAAATGTTTGTGAGCATCATCGCTACATGTCACACAGCAGCACAGTCCAGATGGAGAGCAGCCTCACAACCCGTCACCCTCCGGATCAATGCTTGTTCTTTCTCCAACCAGTCAACACTAAACTTCTTCTTCTTGCTTTTTACCTTCTAAAAGTTCAAATTAACTTTGTGTCCGTTTCGGGGCGGAACTCCCGGAAGTAGTTTCAAAATAAAAGCCGTGCTCCTGTAAACAAGGTGTCCGGTGCTGACAGTGACTCCGGGTTGATAGCAGACATGCGCAGAGTGTGTTGACATCTGAGCAGGAAGAAGTTTCTGCCTTTTCACGTCTGTCACGTCTGTCCGTCCTGGGGGAGGGATCCCTCCTCAGTCTCTCCCTGAGGTTTCTTCCATGTTTCCCCCTTTAATTATGGGGTTTCTTTTAGGAAGTTTTTCCTTGTGCGATGCGAGGGTCTAAGGACAGAGGGTCTAAGGACAGAGTCTAAGGACAGAGGGTCTAAGGACAGAGGGTCTAAGGACAGAGGGTCTAAGGACAGAGGGTCTGAGGACAGAGGGTCTAAGGACAGAGTCTAAGGACAGAGGGTCTAAGGACAGAGGGTCTAAGGACAGAGTCTAAGGACAGAGGGTCTAAGGACAGAGGATCTGAGGACAGAGGGTCTAAGGACAGAGGGTCTAAGGACAGAGGGTCTGAGGACAGAGTCTAAGGACAGAGGGTCTAAGGACAGAGGGTCTAAGGACAGAGTCTAAGGACAGAGGGTCTAAGGACAGAGGGTCTAAGGACAGAGGGTCTGAGGACAGAGTCTAAGGACAGAGGGTCTGAGGACAGAGTCTAAGGACAGAGGGTCTAAGGACAGAGTCTAAGGACACAGATCACATTAAACTCAAGTGCTCCACTCTAAACCTTTGTGTTTTATTGTTTATTTACCAGCTCGTTAAAACATGTAACTGTAGATATAAACAACACAACGGAGCACAAACTACTTTATCATTTAGTAGAAATATATTTATTTCCATAATCTGTTATTTCTCCATTTACTTTGATCAGGGATACAATTCAATCCAGAGAGTCGGAGAGTCTGTCTGTCAGCAAGGAACACTTTTTACATTTACAGTTTTATTTCTGGTCATTTCCGTTCAGTCACATGAGGCTGATGATTCATGAGTTTCTGGTTTGATAGGAGTTATATATTCTCTACTTTACCTGAAGCATTTAGCCTCATCAATCATTTCCAGTGTTCAAAAGACACCACAATCATAATCTGGTTATTAAATAATGGATCCACAATCAGAATATCAATAAGTACTTTTACTGAAGTACTGCACTTGAGTAAATCACCTTTATACTTGTACTGCACTACATCTCAGAGGTAAACATGGTTCTGGTCTCAGTTCTTCCTGTCAGTTAAACATGTATCTCCAGATGATGTTTGTGATGAACTGAAGGATGAATTTTCCTTTAGGAGAAGATTCTCCTTCAGATAAATAAAGGGAAACGTGGATTCAGTTTAACAAAGTCCTTCTACTGGAAATAAAACTCAATTCTACTAATCTAACTACATTTTCTTGTGTGTGTGTGTGTGTGTGTGTGTGTGTGTGTGTGTGTGTGTGTGTGTGTGTGTGTGTGTGTGTGTGTGTGTGTGTGTGTCAGACTGGAGAAGATGAATGATTTAACAGATGAGGAGGAGGAGGACGGCTCAGTGTCTGCAGTCCCCAGCTGTCTGTCTGTGAAGTCTATAGAGATACCTCTACTCTTCAGTAATGAACCTGGACCCTCAGACACAAAGTAAGAATCTGTTTCTACTGTAAACTGACCTGAAGAGGATTCAGTTTTTATGTTCTCTGATAATCTAATGTTTTATAATTACATGAGCCCAGTAGAGTACAGTAAGGAAACACAATAGAGTACAGTAAAGAAACACAGTAGAGTACAGTAAAGAACCGCAGTAGAGTACAGTAAAGAAACACAGTAGAGTACAGTAAAGAAACACAGTAGAGTACAGTAAAGAAACACAGTAGAGTACAGTAAAGAAACACAGTAGAGGATAGTAAAGAAACGCAGTAGAGTACAGTAAAGAAACACAGTAGAGTACAGTAAAGAAACACAGTAGAGTACAGTAAAGAACCGCAGTAGAGTACAGTAAAGAAACACAGTAGAGTACAGTAAAGAAACACAGTAGAGGATAGTAAAGAAACGCAGTAGAGTATAGTAAAGAAACACAGTAGAGTACAGTAAAGAAACACAGTAGAGTACAGTAAAGAAACACAGTAGAGTACAGTATAGAAAAAAAGTAGAGTACAGTAAAGAAACGCAATAGTGTACAGTAAAGAAATACAGTAGAGTACAGTAAAGAAACACAGTAGAGTAAAGTAAAGAAATACAGTAGAGTACAGTAAAGAAATACAGTAGAGTACAGTAAAGAAACACAGTAGAGTAAAGTAAAGAAATACAGTAGAGTACAGTAAAGAAACACAGTAGAGTATAGTAAAGAAACGCAGTAGAGTACAGTAAAGAAACACAGTAGAGTACAGTAAAGAAACACAGTAGAGTACAGTAAAGAAACACAGTAGAGTACAGTAAAGAAACGCAGTAGAGTATAGTAAAGAAACGCAGTAGAGTACAGTAAAGAAACACAGTAGAGTATAGTAAAGAAACGCAGTAGAGTACAGTAAAGAAACACAGTAGAGTACAGTAAAGAAACGCAGTAGAGTATAGTAAAGAAACGCAGTAGAGTACAGTAAAGAAACGCAGTAGAGTATAGTAAAGAAACGCAGTAGAGTACAGTAAAGAAACACAGTAGAGTACAGTAAAGAAACACAGAGTACAGTAAAGAAACACAGTAGAGTACAGTAAAGAAACACAGTAGAGTACAGTAAAGAAACACAGTAGAGTACAGTAAAGAAACACAGTAGAGTACAGTAAAGAAACGCAGTAGAGTACAGTAAAGAAACACAGTAGAGTACAGTAAAGAAACACAGTAGAATACAGTATAGAAAAAAAGTAGAGTACAGTAAAGAAACACAGTAGAGTAAAGTAAAGAAATACAGTAGAGTACAGTAAAGAAACACAGTAGAATACAGTATAGAAAAAAAGTAGAGTACAGTAAAGAAACGCAATAGTGTACAGTAAAGAAACACAGTAGAGTACAGTAAAGAAACACAGTAGAGTATAGTAAAGAAACACAGTAGAGTATATTAAAAAAACTCAGTAGAGTATCGTAAGGAAACACAGTAGAGTATAGTAAAGAAACACAGTAGAGTACAGTACAGAAACGCAGTAGAGTACAGTAAAGAAATGCAGTAGAGTACAGTAAAGAAATGCAGTAGAGTACAGTAAAGAAACACAGTAGAGTATAGTAAAGAAACACAGTAGAGTACAGTACAGAAACGCAGTAGAGTATAGTAAATAAACACAGTAGAGTACAGTACAGAATTACAGTAGAGTACAGTAAAGACACTTACTAGAGTACAGTAAATAAATACAGTAGAGTACAGTAAATAAACAGAGTAGAGTACAGTAAAGAAACACAGTAGATAACTGGGACTAAACTGCCACTTTGGAACAATTGTCATGTTGGAGACATAGGTTATACCAATTATTATTACCACTGTTGTAATGTGTTATAAAGCAGGGGTTCCCAAACTTTTCAGCCCTGCAACCCCCAAAATAACGGTGCCAGAGACTGGCGACCTCCACTATCCCCGGAGGTGACTGAAACATAAGAAAACGTGCGCACAGGATGCACGTACTAATAGGCGTATCCAAACACAGGCATAACGACAACACAAAACGACAACCAGCCTGACAACCATGATATGATTTTACATTACATTTACTATAAGACAAAAGCAGAATACGCCAGTCAAAGGAATGTAACTTATGAGTGAACATTGTTGCTGTCATGTGCAAACTTCATTTTGACACAATACTTTAATTTCCATGTTAGCAGATGTTAATCTCACCTAATGAGATGGGTGGGCACTATGTGTGGAGCACAGCACGGCCACTCTGGCTTTAATTTTGGAGACGGCTACTTGGAGATCATCCTCCACGTTTAGACGCGATCTGTATTTATTTTTAATATGTCAGTGCCGAGAAAGTCTTTTTGCACGGGTAAGTAGAGCCAAACGGCGTCAGTACGTCCATTGCGGCCTTGGATAGTTGACTGAAATCCAGAACTCAGCAAGCGTCTTTGAATTAAAAGCTTGCGGTAAAATTGCGGTCACTTCAACCAGTGCGTCCTCCATGTCGGATGACAGATGACTTGCGGTCGTTACAGTGAATGGTGATCTTATCCAGTCATATTGTCTGAAAACAAGCAGCTGGGCAGAGTTTGATACATCTGTGGATTCATGTAACTGCAAAGCATTTTTCCCTTTCTTCACTCTGTCAATCAGCTGACACTTTATGTCCTGGGCCATGTCCGTGATGCGGCGGAATATGGTCCCGTCAGACAGCGGCACTGCTTCTAGCTCCCGCGCCTGTTTATCCCCATGCATTGCCCGACTCATAGCGATAGCAGCAGGTTTTATTCGGGTTTCCCCCGATTGTGTGTGGCTTTTTTGCACAGCTGTGCAATTAAATATGCTACCTCATATGATGCCTTTTGAGCCAGAAGTCGACGGCCTTTCTCTGCTGCCTTCTCCGCTGGCCTCTCTGCCTTGTCTTTGGTTGGTATTAACCAACGTTTCATTTTGAAAAATAATGTCCTCGGCTTAAAGCCTGGTGTATTGATTTGGACTGTTCGGAAGAAATCTACTGGTGCACACTGACATGTGTGTGTGTGTGTGTGTGTGTGTGTGTGACGTCTGTGATGTTTACTGTGGCGCTGTAAAGTGACCTGTCACCTGCAAGTGATACTGTCGTTAATCTGTCGTAATCACCTCAGGGGTCACATCGAGAGGATTCTGAAAATCATCTCGCGACCCCCCCCTCGGTGTCTCCGCGACCCCCACTTTAGGAACCCCTGTTATAAAGAACATGTTCATCTCCACAGAAAGAAGAGCAAAACTCCTGTTTCTGTGGAGGAGCAGCGGTCCAGCTGTGCTTTGTGTCAGGACGTCCTGAAGGATCCAGTCTCTACCAGCTGTGGACACTGGTTCTGCAGACAGTGCATCGCCTCATACTGGGACCAGTCTGCTTCATCAGGAGACCCCCCCTGTCCCCAGTGTGGAAACAGATCCAGAACAAGACTGCAGACAGCCAGTCAGACCAGCTGTGCACACAGTAAGACTGTACATCTGTCTGCTGCTGTCTTCATGTCTGAAAACAGGATTCTTCCTGCTTCATTTGTTTGTACAGCACATTATGATCTGTTATATATATTTATTAATCTCACATGTGTCTTCTCTTTCAGCAGATAGAGGTCTGCAGGAGGTTTTAGATGAACATAGGATCAGTCTGAAGAGGAGATGTGAATGTGTGACTGAAGGAAGTGAAGAAACAGTGAGTAAAACCCTCCTCAACAGGATCTACACTGAGCTCTACATCACAGAGGGACTGAGTGAAGAGGTTAATACTCAACATGAGGTGAAGCAGCTTGAGACAGCTTCCAAGAAAAAGATCCTCCGTGACGCTCCAATCAAGTGCCACGACATCTTTAAAGCCTCACCTGACCAACAGGTACACATCAGAGTCGCTCTGACGGTCGGCGTCGCTGGCGTTGGAAAAACCTTCTCAGTGCAGAAGTTCACTCTGGACTGGGCAGAGGGTTTGGAAAACCAAGATGTCAGTCTGGTGATTCCGCTTTCCTTCAGGGAGCTGAACTTGATCAAAGCTGAGCAGTACAGTCTTCTCAGGCTGCTCCATGTTTTCCATCCAACCTTACAGAAGGTCACAGCAGAGACGCTCGCTGTCTATAACGTTTTGTTCATCTTTGACGGCCTGGATGAAAGCAGACCTTCACTGGATTTCCACAACAATGAGGTTGTGTCTGATGTCACACAGCCGTCATCAGTCAACGTGCTGTTGACAAACCTCATCAGCGGGAATCTGCTTCCCTCGGCTCTCGTCTGGATAACTTCCCGACCTGCAGCAGCCAATCAGATCCCTCCTGCACGTGTGGACAGGGTAACAGAAGTACGAGGCTTCACTGACGTCCAGAAGGAGGAGTACTTCAGGAGGAGATTCAGTGATGAAGAACGGTCCGGCAGAATCATCTCTCACATGAAGACATCCAGGAGCCTCCACATCATGTGTCTGATCCCCGTCTTCTGCTGGATCACTGCTACAGTTCTGGACCACATGTTGACTACAGACCAGAGAGGAGAGCTGCCCCAGACCCTCACTGACATGTACTCACACTTCCTGCTGATTCAGACCAAGAGGAAGAAGCAGAAGTATGATGAGGGACATGAGACGAGTCGACAGGAGCTGACGAAGGCTGACGGGAAACTTCTTCTGAAGCTGGGGAGGCTGGCGTTTGAACATCTGGAGAAAGGAAACATCATGTTCTACCAAGAAGACCTGGAGCAGTGTGGTCTTGATGCCACGGAGGCCTTGGTGTACTCAGGAGTTTGTACAGAGATCTTCAAAAGAGAGAGTGTGATCTTCCAGAAAACAGTCTACTGCTTTGTTCATCTGAGCATTCAGGAGTTTCTGGCTGCAGTCTACCTGTTCCACTGTTACAGCAACAGGAACTACCAGAGGTACTGAAGGACTTCCTGGGGAAACACTGGAAGAAGAACACCCTGGGGAAACACTGGAAGAAGTACTCATCCCTGGATGTCTTCTTGTCTGAAGCCATGCAGAAATCCCTCAGAAGTAAGAATGGCCACCTGGACCTGTTTGTCCGCTTTCTCCACGGCCTCTCTCTGAAGTCCAACCAGAGACTCTTAGGAGGCCTGCTGGGTCAGACAGGCAACAGTCCACAAATGATCCAGAGAGCCATCAACACCTTGAAGGAGATGAGCAGTAACAATACCTCTGCTGACAGAAGCATCAACATCTTCCACTGTCTGACAGAGATGAAGGACCACTCAGTACATCAGGAGATCCAAGAGTTCCTGCAGTCAGAGAACAGATCACAGAAGAAACTCTCTGAGATCCAGTGCTCAGCTCTGGCTCACATGCTGCAGATGTCAGAGGAGGTTCTGGATGAGTTGGACCTGAAGAAGTACAACACGTCAGAGGAGGGACGACGGAGACTGATTCCAGCTGTGAGGAACTGCAGAAAGGCTGTGTAAGTCCAGATGTGATTAACTTTATAAATCAGAGTAGATTAGAAATGTAGTTCTTCAAATATACACGAGAAAATTCATTTTATTGAATAAATATATCCACTTTTTATTTCATTATTTAGTTTCAGATGTTCTTGAGCTGTTTCAAACGCTGTGAGAGCAAAACAAGTGTTTTCAGCTTCTATCTGTGAAGTTCATGAACACATTTCTATTTATTTGTAATAATTGTTACACTTGACAGTTTCTTCCTCTCATTACATTCCTTTGGGGGATGGAGGCGACATGCAGACCTTGTCAAACTAAAGACTTTAGAGGTGCTCGAGGTTTCATCACATTTTACAGTTCTGAGTGAATGCAGAGAAGTTGTTGTTACATTCTAGCAGTTTCTTCATCATTACATCAGACACACAGGTAATACCTGAGTCTTTATATTAACATTTATTTCTGTACATCTCTGATACTTTCAATGATTTGTTTCCTTTCTGTTGCGTTTGTCAACAGTCAGTGACAGCAGAAGGTAGCTAGCAGAGACAGACCTAGGATCAGATCACACTGACACACTGTGGACATCATGGAAGCTTTAATGTAACTTGTTAGAAAAATATTCCTAATAACACCACGATGTCAGGATTAAAATTAAATAAAAGATTCAATCAATATTCTTGCAAGAAGGAGCCGAGTTTATTCATACAATCTTTGAGCTTGAGCTTCCAGGTCAGTCTTCCTTTGTTCTACAAGATGGAGGTTTACAGTAAACACAGAGGTACTGATCAACTCATGTCCCAGACGTGCTAATTCACTAGACTGAGGACTGTTCTTAGAAAGAGCAGTTCACCTCCTGTCTCCTGCTGTGCTTTACAATCAGTATTTCCTGTGTTTTCCTATCATAATCCTCCTGTTTATACAAAGTATAACAACAAAATAAAATACACCAATACATCACATTAAAATCAAAATATTCTTGAAACAGACGCTGTCTTTATCCAGCTTCCTTTGTTCAGCTCCTTCATCACGATGTCACTTCTTTAGGATTGTCAGCATCGGAATCATTATGCTTATGCAGTTCAGTGTCTTTGATTTCTTCTTTAAATAAGGCCCCCATACCGTCCTGGTATGGGAGTGTATCATCTTCTTCCTCATTCTTAGATGACGTCATCTCCTTTTCATATCGTACCCTCCAATCTGTATGGAAACTGGCTGATACTCGTGTACCATTTGTTTTGTTATTGCGGATTCATTCAATTTAATCATACGGCTTCTAATTCATGTTTTAAAACAATATCTACATACAGTAAGTATTAATATATCTATTAATGCTGAAGATACCAGTAACATGATGAAAACCACCATTTCCCGAACCATCTTTCCATAGCATCACCAAAATAATTCTCTATTCCTGAATTCTCTGCTAATTATTTATCTAATGTTGTCGATCCTTGTAAGGCTCCTTCTCTGCTAGGAGCATATCTAAAGCCATTCTGTTCTGCCATGCCATTAAACTAGTGGCTGCTTGTTGTTCAGCTTGTCCCTAAACTGTATCCCTTGTATTAATGAATAAATCTCTGTTAAATACAATACATGTAATTAATCTAATCCACATTCTTGTTGGTAGTTGCCTACCAGAAAAACAATGATTCAAAACCTGCTCCAATTTGACTTTTGCCTTGAACTCATCTGGCACTCCTCTGGGCTGCTCTTTGTATGCTGTGGAGCTGAAGCTCCTCCCAGGCGCTGTGCTTCTCTTCAACTGAGTTCAAGCTTGCAAAAGTTATGTTATGGGTAAAACATAAAAACGCTCGACCAGTGTCACCAATGCACATATTTCTGTCTTGTGCTATGGTTCTGTGAGCTGAATATCTCTTATGGAGATATTTGCTAATTGGACTGGGTGGTTCCGTTACTCTATGCATCATTGTTAACAGACATTTAAACTCGGCGCTATTCTCCAAATAGAAATGGCACTGGGCTTTAAAGCAAAGAGGGGCCTGGCTGGTGCACACACAATACTATTCAATATCTTTACTGAGCTGCAACTTCCAGTCAAGCCACATATTCTTCTCCGTATATCCTGTCTCTATGCCTACTCTTTTCCTTGCTGTTACTCCCAATTCCTTTCCCAACTGACTCTGCTTTGAGATTGCAGTTTTCTTGTCCTCAACCTTTATCCTAAATGTCCTTGTGGACCTGCTCCTAAAACCTCAGCTGCTAAAACAAACACTCTAATCTCTACGATATGATGAAATGATGGTGAGGAATACTGGATTACAATCATTTGCTTTCTTACATGTCACTCCTCTTATTCCTTTGAGCAAATTGCTAAATTTCTATTCAGTAAACCTGATGTATCTTGTACAGTATTGTCCCATCCATCTTTGGATGTTGAGCATACTGCCTTACTCCAGCTTCCACTCCAGAGGAACTGAGTGTTTTCCTCTCCTCTGATCTGTTTTGCATATTGTTAGAGAAGGACAGGTTATACATTACATAAATCAAATTTGTATGTGGCTGTGCGATGTGATATTCTTTGCTTTTGAAGTTCTTCAGGTTCCGTGTTTCCCACCAGATGTGTGGGAACACCATCGCAACATTATCTCATTATATTGGATGATGCAGGGTTCTTTCTTAGTCTCTGGTACAGGGTACTCACCCCTCCTGTTGAGACTCTGACCTCCTTCTACAGTCCTCTTTTAACACTTCGGGTCGGTTGATCTCTTCACTGATGTTGAGACAAGCGCCCCTATGAGTACCACCTCCTGGTGTAGTCAGACTTCACCACGAAGAGGTCCAGTTTCTGCTTTTATGGAGGATCAGTGTCTCCCGCAGGAGTGGGTGATATATTTACCCGTTTACAGTGTGTCAGGTGTCTTCAGGATGCTCTTTCTTTGACTCGGACTGCTGTGGGTGTTGTCAATAGGACTTGAAACGGTCCATCCCACCTTGGAGAATGCCAGTGTTTCCTTTTGATGACTTTTAGGAATACCCAATCTCCTGGTTTCACTGGACTCTCCTCTCCGAGTTTTCTTCATGTGACACAACAAACAAATTTCGTAATATCTTTTCTTCTTAACAGTTATGACACTTCTTCTTCTATGTCTAATTCTAGATGCGATTGTTTGTCCATAAGTTCTCTCATAGCTGGAATATAATACAACTCAAATTAATAAATATGACGGAAAAAAACGATACGGCCGGCATAAAAACAAATATAAAGTGCATAAAAAAACTCAGCATTGAATTAGTGGGAGCCCTGAGCTTGTGTCTCAAACAACGAGCCGGTCCAATAGATAGTGTGCAAACACGTGACAAAACTGTGACGTAGGCGTGCGACTCCATGTTGGATGATATACAAATCAACAATGCCGTCTAAAGCGAACAACAACAGCAATACAACTCCGACTTCTTCAAAGTATTGTAACTCTCTGGAGTCCTCTGCAAAGGCAAGATTCAGAGAGAAAAGTCCAAATTTGCGGCCGTGACCCGTACACGCTAAAGCCGTCTGATTATATTGAGGATTTAGATTCATTACCGCCGATTGAATATCCGGATATTGTGAACTACCTTGTGCTACAAACGTCGTGGGCAACCAACACACAAATGAAGGTCACGAGTAGCGTTATGACCACAATTATACACTGCGCACACGATTGACATTTTCTTTCAATCTTAGACGTTTAAATACAAAGAAAATTACGAAGCGTTGCAGCAACTCACACGTGAACGGGCGCCGTCTTGGTTGTGTATATCATCCAACATGGCTGATTTATGGGTTGGGACGTAAGCGTGACGTCACATGCACACTATAGGGGTATAAATTCTTCACCAATAGTAAAAGGTTTCTTCTCTTAGCGACACGGTTAGTCACTAAGTATGACGCTCTCAGCGCACTCGCATGTGTTGATGTGGTGACCATCAGTAATTGTTTATGTCCTTCTTGTTCATGGTTTTTTCTTTGAAAAAACTCCAAGGGCTTGTCTTTTAACGCCTTGTGCCGGCGAAGCCGTTATGAAGCCTTCGTTGCCTCATGTGTGAGCCTGTATGTTATGCAGAGCTGTAGCGGTAAACACGTATTTTAAGTGACTCCTGATATTGTTTTTTAAATGTCTCCTCATTGGGTCTTTTCCCTTTTCCAAAAAAGCTCTTTAAAGATGTTTGTTTTCCACTCATTGTTGCTTGTGGGCATAATTATTTTAAGTAAAGTATCACGTGACTGACGAGCGTCTTGACATGTGTCAAGAGACACAGATGCACAGATAGATGTATCCGGTGATTTTTCCGCGGACCGGTGGTTGGGGACCACTGTCTTAGAAGACGAAAGCTTCCCTTTGTACATCCTGTACATGCTAAACAAAAAAAGAAATCATGTAGTTTGTAAAGCCAAATGCTATGAATATACTTTCTATCAATGTAACCTTCCCTCCTGTTGAGACATGATCTATATCATGGCTCAAAAATACATACACATTGATACAAACGTCTTGCTAGTACTAACTTCTTCTCTGGTCAAGTACTCTTCCAAATGTCGTCTTTGTCCTGTATGCAATTATTCTTAGTTCAAATAGCTTTTCTTTACTTTGTAGCTGCATTCTGCATATCTTTCAATATCTCTCTGTCTATATGTTCTGGTATGTCTGTTCTCTCATTTACATACTGTTGCTTAACTTCACTCCCTGCTTGTGCTGCCTTCTTGGCTTCGTCATCTGCTTTCCTGTTGCCTACTAAAACTGGATCGGTTCCTGTCGTATGTGCCGTGCATTTACTTTCAGAAATAGAAAATGCATAGTTACCGCCTGTATAATTTTGTCAACAAACATTTCTATCTCTGATTCCTCTTAGGGAATGTCGGTCAAGTCTGGTCTTGGTACAGTCTACTTGTCACAGTCATGTGGTTCTCCGTCTTCAGCTGTTGGTCTAACTTTGTGTCCTTGCTGACATAAAAATGTTAACAAAGCATGCGTATCTTCCTTACAATTGTGTTGTTTTTGAACAAATCAAAATGTCATCTACATACAATAATATCTGACTATTTCTTGGAGGGTCAAATTTAGCTATATTAACTGCTATCGGTCTGTGAAAATATAGTAAGTGCTCTCACAATATCCTTATGGGATTCTTGTGTTAGTGCACTTCTTTCCCTCATATTGGAACGCAAACTAAAACTGACTTTTCTTTTCCACTGGAATGGAAAATAATGCGTTTGCTAAGTCAGTTAATTTCACTAAAATAATTTGCTCTCTGGAGCCATATCTTTTTAAAAACGTGAATGTATCTGGGACTGTGGATGCTCTTGGTACTACAGCCTTATTTACTGCCTGTAAATCTTGTACCATTCTCCATCCTATAGATGGTGCTGTTTTCCCTAATGGAAATAATATTGTAAGGTAAGTCAGGACATTACATTATTATTCCTGACTCAATTACAGCCTATTGGTCTAATTTCCTCAGACACTTCTTATTTAATCGGATACCGTCTCTAATATGGTCCAATTCTAATGTCTTCTACAATTTTCTCTAAACTTATTCTATCGTTTTATTTTACGCTCCTTATTCTGATTATTCTATGGTATGTATCTGCTCTATTCACTGCTCTACAGACTCCGGAATCACACAAAATGTCTACATATCTGTCACCCACACGCACAGTGAACCATGGTTTCACTTCAAGTAGGAGACATAATTCTACAATTTTCAGTTATAACAGTCTCCTCTTCTATGGGTTATGTAAGTGTGTGTGTGTGGGGGAAATTATACGACCTGATTCCGGAGATTTGGACCGTCATACTTGGAAGTTATTGTTTTCGTAGCTCCTCCCTCATCTACGTCATTTCTCTGACGTCTGGATCTGCACTCTCTTGCCCAGTGTCTTGGTTTGCTACAACTGTAACACACTCCCTCTCTGCCTGATCTACCCCCTCTACCTGTGCCCCTGAAACCTCCCCCTCTACTCTTATATTGACTTCTTCTGGGGTTCTGGTAATAGGTTTCACTGCTCTCGTCATAAAATGTCTCTGCTACGGGTGCTGCCCCCTAATGGATCCCCACTCTTTTTCTTTTTACATCTTGACTTAATTGATAACTACTCCCTAACCCTCTTAACCTAAATTTCCCTCGGGTTTAATAAAGTATCTCTCTATCTATCTTATCTTATCTTATCTTATGCTTCTCTCAAATACTCCTATATCTTGCTGTGGAGTGTTGCCAATATATATTCTGTGGCATTATTAACTTCTCCTGCTCTAGATTGATATTCAATACTTTTAAACTTAAACTTAAACATTTCTCCTAAATTGGTTAAACTCTCTCTCTCCCCTCAGACTGTTTGTCTTCAGAATTGTGTGTCGTCCTGATAAGGATCGCTTATGTGAGAGTTGTAAATCTCTTCACACCTCCTTCACATCTCTCCTAGGGAGGGGGAGAAATGCATGCAGCAGCTGCAGCATCTCCAGCTGTGCCCTGTGGCCTCTGCACTTTTGTGACTACGAACTCCTCTCTGCTACCAATATGCACAATTCAAAATTACCTCTTACTTGTAGATACAAATTATTTATCTTTAAATAATACTTTAACTCATTCTTCTCTTAATCTCTTAATCTTCTTACTGCCTTGGCTTCCCATGTCTATGAATTCAATTTAGTCATTTGGGACTTCTTGTTATATCCTAAACGCTAACCCTGCAGTTTGTCAATATCTCTGATATTCCAAACGCCTCACATATATATGAAATAACTATTCGCAATTCTCTATGATAAAGCAACAGCTCCCATTTAGAAAATAACTTACTGCACTCGTTACACATATATGAATCAACCACTTGCAACTATCATCGATAATACGAAAGTCAACATAACACATAAATATGCACACATAAAAACAAAACAAACAATTAACGGTTAACCTACTTCACCTGTTATTTGAGTTGATCACTGATTCGTTACTTTTTCGGATCTCGTCACTCTGTCCACTCTTCAGCGATAACCTGGCCTCTCAATTATCCAAATCGAATCAAATCTGAAGTAACAGACCGAGGCAGAGGGCTTTTGATCAGGAAGTCTCGGACTTCCCCCATACGGTTTCAGGCTCCTGTGTTGAAGAGCAGACAGAGGTGTTGAGATCCGGCTCGAAGGACCAAGTATGTTAGAAAAATATTCCTAATAACACCAATAAGTCAGGATTCAAATAAAATAAAAGATTCAATCAATATTCTTGCAAGAAGGAGCCGAGTTTATTCATACAATCGATGATCAAAACTCACACATATACATATATATATATACATATGCTGTGTTGCTCACCGGAGCAACTCTCCCAGCCTCAGTATTTATACCCATTCAAAGGACAAGAAGCCATGAAGAGCTTCCAGGTCAGTCTTCCTTTGTTCTACAAGATGGAGGTTTACAGTAAACACAGATGTACTGATCAACTCAGGTCCCAGACGTGCTAATTCAATCGACTCCGCTATCAGACGTGTTAACTCACTGAGGACTGTTCTTAGAAAGAGCAGTTCACCTCCTGTCCCCTGCTGTGTTTAACACTCCGTCGTTCCTCCTGTCTCCTGCTGTGCTTTACAATCAGTATTTCCTGTATTTTCCTATCATAACTACAGCACTACTCCCTTCATCTGCAACATTATATCCAAACAAAATTTACAAGTCTCCAGGTATGATAAGTGATGAGAATTATTGTTTTATGTCAAACACAGTGAGATAAGATGAACCACTGATGTTACAGCGGCTTGTCCTACCTTGTGTTCTGAAGATGCCGGCCAGAGCAGAGAGAGGGCAGTTAAGACGCAGTTAAAACACACAAAATAATTCCTTACGCAGTTTATAATCCAACAACACTTAAGGAACATCTAAATATAGCTGGAAATCTGCAGATGTGCGTAAGAATCAGTTCAGATGTGAGTTCAAAACATGAATGGAATCCTACAAAATAAAGCCTTCCAATAACATTCATTTTTTAATATGGGTTCAGTATCCTGTGGGCATCTCCCGAGTATCCTGGCCGGGGGTGGCGACAATGCAAATATTAAACTCAATAAAGATATTAAATTTGCTAAAAGCAAATGTTTTGTCATCAAAAGAATGAAATAAATCTAATGTTTCCTCTTTCATAATAACACATTTTGTAATATATGTGTCTTGACAGACTTTCTAGATGTGAAATCTCAGAGACTGAATGTGAAGTCGTGGCCTCAGCTCTGAAGTCCAACCCCTCCCACCTGAGAGAGCTGGAGCTGAGAGTAATATCACTGCAGGATTCAGGAGTGAAGCTGCTGTCTGCTGGACTGGAGAGTCCAAACTGTAGACTGGAGACGCTGAGGTCAGTTCACTGACTGTAGCTCGTGTAGTAAATATAATTGGCACAAGACGAGACAAGACGTTGTAATTATTATTATTGTCTTCTTTATTTTTCAAATGTCTGAATATTGTGGAGAATGACGTAAACTTCTTCAGCTCTGAACAGATTATTAAACCTTAATAATAATAATAATAATAATAATAATAATAATAATAATAATAATAATAATAATAAGCTTTATTTGTAGAGCACCTTTCATACAAGAATTACAGCCCAAAGTGCTTCACAGCAAAAACATCAAACTTAGTAGAAGATGAGACAGAGCATTTACAGCACAATAATCACAGTGTTGATGTAAATGAGTGTGAAGTCAATTAAATAATATAAAATAACAAAATTAAAATAGTATAAATAACACTGGAGATCATGCCTAGTATCTGTATCTGTGCCGTACTTAACGACCTCCTGAAACCACGTTCATCACCATTCTTGTAGATGTTTGAAAGGATCAGAGCCACATGTTGAAAGCATGAGATCCACAATGGGCCCCTGTGGCCCTTCAGCTGGTTTACTCCCTTTGCTACACATTCTTCAGAGTCTTCCCGTTTCATAAACAAACCCCAGTTTGTTAAGTTTTATGAAATCTATCGGTTAAAGACAGTTTTTCTCCAACAATATTCTTTAATCTTTCACTTTTCCACTAATTGTGTAAAGAACATGAAACACATTTATCAGAGAAGCTTCCTCTTGTTCCCGTGGTAACACAGTCTATTTGATCTCAGGTTTTTTTTAAATACACACTCTGAAATTTATCGAAGTTACCTTAACACATTCAATGTTAAACCTTTAAGTATTTCAAGCAGCAACATTGTTTTCTAAAGTTACATCATGTATTTTTATTCAGATTGAGGGGCTGCAGTCCGTCAGAGATCAGCTGGGCTTCTCTGGTCTCAGCTTTGAAGTCCAACCCCTCCCATCTGAAAGAGCTGGACTTGGGTTACAACAACGAGCTACATGATTCATCAGTGAAGCTGCTGTCTGACTTTCTGAAGAGTCCAAACTGCAGACTGGAGGCTCTCAGGTCAGTCCACTGACTCTTTGGTACTACTGTAGATCCAACATGTTTAATGAACGATTGAACATAATTTATATACATAAATAACTTACGTCCATAAAGTTGTAAATTTCCTTTTGTTCCTATTTTCGCTTTTTCTTTTCTTCGTACTAATTTTAGTCTGCAGTCACAGAAGACGACTGTTTGTTAAAGCAGCTGTAGCAAATGTCCACTGTTAGTTATTAAAGTACATTTATGTTCACGTGTGGTAAACGCTCACATCTGTATACAGAAGGTCATCTGAACTAATATTAGTGTACACTGATGAAGTTTACTTTCTCAAGCACAAAGAATTCTTTGTTTCCATTCATTTCAATGTGTTTCCACAGATAATAAAGTAGAAGCTGATGTTATGATGAGCACAATAACAGAATGACAGCGTCACTCCAATTCATGGATTAGGACGTAGTAATGTTGAGCGACACATTTCAAACCTGAACACATCTGATTCGGATTATAAATGGATTTGTATCTACATCATGTTTTCTTTATTCAGATTGGGGGGCTGCAGTCTGTCAGAGATCAGCTGGGCTTCATTGGTCTCAGCTCTGAAGTCCAACCCCTCCCTTTTGAGAGAGCTGGACTTGTGGTACATCAAGCTGCAGGATTCAGGAGTGAAGCCGCTGTCTGACTTTCTGGAGAGTCCAGACTGCAGACTGGAGACTCTCAGGTCAGTTCAGCATCTGTTACTTCTGTTCTGAGGTTAATATGTGAAAGTTGTGTTGACACTAAGCTGCAGACATAAAGCTGATATTATACTGATCCACACTGAGTGTCCTGATGCTAAAGTCTGTTTTCTTCTTCAGTGGTTTAGGATCAATGTTGAGCTATAGATTTAAATCTAACAAGAACAATCCTACACTGCAGAATTCAGTCTGAAGCTCTTAAACTGCTGAATGTCATGTTATATCCTCCATGTTTTTAACTCATGATAATAAATAATACATAAATACAATGAATAAATATCTCTTTCAACTCTCAAACACTAACAAATATATTCACTGTTTGCTTTTTCCAACATCTGTATGAAGCTATATGCTGATGATACTGAACAGTTTAAACCGAAGATGCTTTGAGTTTCTGACTCCACTGTTCCTAAAAGAAATATTCTAGAAGTGTTTTGTTCACATTTCTTCAGAATTTATCCTGAAAGATTTGGCATCTCTGGAAACTTTGGGATCTTGAGTTGAATCAACTTCTGTGGTTTTTCTTTGTGTGTGTCTGCACATGATGAGTTTGTATAGTTGGATCCACTGGTGGAGCTGGCAGAGTTTAGGATGTGATGTCACTGATTTTTATTCAAATAGAAGCACGTTGTCATTAATATTAATGAGAGCTCTTTTTCACTGTTTGTATCTCACAGTTTGATCATGTTTGGAGTTTCCACTTTCTAAACTTCTTCAGCTCTGAACAGAATATTAAACCTTGTAAACACTGTATTCTTTAATCAGATTGAGGGACTGCAGTCTGTCAGAGATCAGCTGGGCTTCTCTTGTCTCAGCTCTGAAGTCCAACCCCTCCCATCTGAGAGAGCTGGAGCTGAGTTACAACACCAAGCTGCAGGATTCAGGAGTGAAGCTGCTGTGTGACCTTCTGGAGAGTCCAGACTGTAGACTGGAGACTCTCAGGTCAGTTCAGCATCTGTTACTTCTGTTCTGAGGTTAATATGTGAAAGTTGTGTTGACACTAAGCTGCAGACATAAAGCTGATATTATACTGATCCACACGGAGTGTCCTGATGCTAAAGTCTGTTTTCTTCTTCAGTGGTTTAGTTCATTGACTGGAGGATCAATGTTGAGCTATAGATTTAAATCTAACAAGAACAATCCTACACTGCAGAATTCAGTCTGAAGCTCTTAAACTGCTGAATGTCATGTTATATCCTCCATGTTTTTAACTCATGATAATAAATAATACATAAATACAATGAATAAATATCTCTTTCAACTCTCAAACACTAACAAACATATTCACTATTTGCTTTTTCCAACATCGTTATGAAGCTATATGCTGATGATACTGAACAGTTTAAACTGAAGATGCTTTGAGTTTCTGACTCCACTGTTCATAAAATAAATGTTCTAGATGTCTTTTGTTCACATTTCTTCAGAATTCATTCTGACACATTTGCTTCTCTGGAAACTTTGGGATCTTGAGTTGAATCAACTTCTGTGGTTTTTCTTTGTGTGTGTCTGCACATGATGAGTTTGTATAGTTGGATCCACTGGTGAAGCTGGCAGAGTTTAGGATGTGACGTCACTGCTTTTTATTCAAATAGAAGCACGTTGTCATTAATATTAATGAGAGCTCTTTTTCACTGTTTGTATCTCACAGTTTGATCATGTTTGGAGTTTCCACTTTCTAAACTTCTTCAGCTCTGAACAGATTATTAAACCTTGTAAACACTGTATTCTTTATTCAGATTGAGGGACTACAGTCTGTCAGAGATCAGCTGGGCTTCTCTGGCCTCAGCTCTGAAGTCCAACCCCTCCCATCTGAGAGAGCTGGACCTGAGTGACATCAAGCTGCAGGATTCAGGAGTGAAGCTGCTGTCTGACTTTCTGGAGAGTCCAAACTGCAGACTGGAGACTCTCAGGTCAGTTCACTGACTCTCTGGTACTACTGTAGATCGTACATGTTTAATGAACAATTGAACATAATGAATTGTTACGACTTGGCTCGGCAAGGGAAAAGGGAATGACATACAACCAGATGTTAAAGTGTATTTATTAATATGATATGGGCAATGGGCAATCAATTATGTAAAGCGACAAATGGAACAAAAGGAGGGCTCTTCACACAAGAGCAGCGAGGCGTCAAGGACCTACTAACAAAATAAACCCCAACCTAAACAATTCTAAAACAAAACTCGGGGTGAAAACTGGATTAATACAAAATAAGAACAAAGCATAGATAGCACCGGAGCACCTAGCGTGCTTAACAAAGCTCTACAAACAGCTTGTTCCACAGGCTGACGATCAAACTGTCCTAACTAAACAAAACGGACAGTTTGCACGGAACACGGAACACGAAATGGCATGTACAATATATTACGTTCAATACCCTATATCCAAGCGCAACAATCACCGACCCAAACAGAAATACATATGGCTGTCAACACCAGCAGCCCCGACTGTCGAGCTGGCCAGGCAGTTGTAGCTTCTGGTCTCTCCAGCGTCCCTTGGATTGGTGGACCGGAACAGGTACACACCAATCACCACTCAGTCCTCATCAGGTGGGCGGAGGAGGTGTCGCTGCAGCCAATCAAGGGGCGGCGGTCACACATCCAAATCTGCATACTTAAATAGGGAAAACAAGGTGCATGCATCCACAAAGTAATCCCCGCAGATAAATAAGGCCGTGGCCGTAACAACATAAATAAATCCATAAAGTCAAAGATTTCCTTTTGTTCATATTTTGACTTTTCTTGCACTAAATTGAGTGTGCAGTCACAGAAGACGACTGTTTGTTAAAGCAGCTGTAGCAAATGTCCACTGTTAGTTATTAAAGTACATTTATGTTCACGTGTGGTAAACGCTCACATCTGTATACAGAAGGTCATCTGAACTAATATTAGTGTACACTGATGAAGTTTACTTTCTCAAGCACAAAGAATTCTTTGTTTCCATTCATTTCAATGTGTTTCCACAGATAATAAAGTAGAAGCTGATGTTATGATGAGCACAATAACAGAATGACAGCGTCACTCCAATTCATGGATTAGGACGTAGTAATGTTGAGCCACACATTTAAACCTGAACACATCTGATTCGGATTATAAATGGATTTGTATCTACATCATGTTTTCTTTATTCAGATTGATGGGCTGCAGTCTGTCAGAGATCAGCTGGGCTTCTCTGGTCTCAGCTCTGAAGTCCAACCCCTCCCATCTGAGAGAGTTGGAGCTGAGTTACAACAAGCTGCAGGATTCAACAGTGAAGCTGCTGTCTGACTTTCTGGAGAGCCCAAACTGCAGACTGGAGACTCTCAGGTCAGTCAGTCTCTGCTGGTTCAGCAGTATTGTACTATCAGGGGGGTTAATGTGTTACTCACGTTGGGGAATCCCCCAGTTCTACCTTCCACTTGTAGCCTAGCTTAGCAGAACTAATCAGTGATTTCACTCATTGCCTGCAGGTTCTCCTGTTCTTTCATCTGGTGTTTCTTTTCTTTCATTCTTCCACTAACAATAAAACACAAGCTGACAATGCAAAGCCAAGCAACATGTTACAAGTTGTAACTTTGGAACTTGTGATTTCACAGAAGAGTGAGACAGGTAGTGTGTTTGGTTTTTGGATCCAGACTAAAGACGAGTTACTTCCTGTAATGCAGGCTCAGAGCTGTCTGCAGTCAGTTGTAGTGTTTGCACAGAAGATATGATGCCATGTAAAGCGTTCCATCAGTCGGCTCGTGTCAGGACTCTGAAGCGGGCTGACTCTAACAACAAACTGTTATTTAAACCTGAGACGTAACTTTTGGGATTGTGTTCCTACAGGATCAATGACGAGTTGATCACAGCTGAGAAACACACAACATGTGAGTATTGCAGCATATCCTCCATTCATCCAGATATTACATGAACATCTGATCTTAAAATGAGATGCCCTCATCGTACACAAAATATTTTTCTATTCTGTTTTTGTTTGAGGTTTTTGGAAAATATTCCAGAATGTTGTCTGCTAATGTTTCTCAGCTTCATTCAAGTTTTCATTGAGTTCTTTCTCTTGTTGTCCTTCAGAGGACTCCATCAAACTGGATGTGTGAACAAACCTGCCCGAGGAAGACAGCAAGGTGAAAGAGGAGCAGCTGCACAGTGTGAAGTATATTTATGGAGCTTCACCACAGAATCAAATGTAGTTATTGGTAATTGTTTGCCTGGGACCGACCTGCAGGCTCAGCTTGTATTAGCTCAGATCAACTGGTCCTCCTGCTGGAGAGACGAGTGGAAGATGGAACAATTAATACCTAAAGATTTGCTAAAATTGCTAAATGCCTTGTGGTGGCTTAACCACAGCTACAGGTGGCTTCATAGAAGACATCTGATACGTGCCGACTGTTTCTATATATAATAGTAATTAACTTTGGTCACTTAAATTGATTTCTTAAAGCTTTAACAAAGGGCATCAACCTGTTAACCTTTCATAAGAGATATCTTGCTGAAGTTCTGATGTACAGTTGTACTTGTTTACATTTAATCAGTGTTCATGGTTTTTGATACTAATTTTTATACTTTTATACCTTGATTAAAGTACTATACGCATTACTATGCATGATGTTATATTCTTATACTTTTGATCAGAATTATATGCATGTCCATGATTAAAACGAGTATGTTGTTTATCCTGTACACACGACATCTATTGCACGTCTGTCCGTCCTGGGAGAGGGATCCCTCCTCAGTTGCTCTACCTGAGGTTTCTTCCATTTTTCCCCCTTTAATTATGGGGTTTCTTTTAGGAAGTTTTTCCTTGTGCGATGCGAGGGTCTAAGGACAGAGGGTCTAAGGACAGAGGGTGTCGTATCCTGTACAGTCTGTAAAGCACACTGAGACAAATGTATAATTTGTGATATTGGGCTATATAAATACATTTGATTTGATTTGATTTACTCACACAGAGTGAGTTGAACTGTGGCACACAGGGTGCAGGGAGCGAGCTTTGTTTAGACCAGGGGTGGGGAACCTCCGGCCTCCGGGCCGTATACGGTTAGCTTTGCGACAATGATCGACACTAAGTACACTCCGGCACATTTATCTAATAACTTATAACCCATGTTAATGTATGGTAGTAGATAACAAGAGGCATGTGAATGTATGGTAGTAGATAACAAGAGGCATGTTAATGTATGGTAGTAGATAACAAGAGGCATGTTAATGTATGGTAGTAGATAACAAGAGGCATGTGAATGTATGGTAGTAGATAACAAGAGGCATGTTAATGTATGGTAGTAGATAACAAGAGGCATGTTCATGTATGGTAGTAGATAACAAGAGGCATGTTCATGTATGGTAGTAGATAACAAGAGGCACGTGAATGTATGGTAGAGGCATGTGAATGTATGGTAGTAGATGACAAGAGGCATGTTAATGTATGATAGTAGATGACAAGAGGCATGTTCATGTATGGTAGTAGATAACAAGAGGCATGTTAATGTATGGTAGTAGATAACAAGAGGCATGTTAATGTATGGTAGTAGATGACAAGAGGCATGTTCATGTATGGTAGTAGATAACAAGAGGCATGTTAATGTATGGTAGTAGATAACAAGAGGCATGTTAATGTATGGTAGTAGATGACAAGAGGCATGTTCATGTATGGTAGTAGATAACAAGAGGCATGTTAATGTATGGTAGTAGATGACAAGAGGCATGTGAATGTATGGTAGAGGCATGTTAATGTATGGTAGTAGATGACAAGAGGCATGTGAATGTATGGTAGTAGATAACAAGAGGCATGTGAATGTATGGTAGAGGCATGTGAATGTATGGTAGTAGATGACAAGAGGCATGTTCATGTATGGTAGAGGCATGTTAATGTATGGTAGTAGATGACAAGAGGCATGTGAATGTATGGTAGAGGCATGTTAATGTATGGTAGTAGATGACAAGAGGCATGTGAATGTATGGTAGTAGATGACAAGAGGCATGTTAATGTATGGTAGTAGATAACAAGAGGCATGTTAATGTATGGTAGTAGATAACAAGAGGCATGTTAATGTATGGTAGTAGATGACAAGAGGCATGTTAATGTATGGTAGTAGATAACAAGAGGCATGTTAATGTATGGTAGTAGATAACAAGAGGCATGTGAATGTATGGTAGTAGATGACAAGAGGCATGTTAATGTATGGTAGTAGATAACAAGAGGCATGTTCATGTATGGTAGTAGATGACAAGAGGCATGTTAATGTATGGTAGTAGATAACAAGAGGCATGTTAATGTATGGTAGTAGATGACAAGAGGCATGTTAATGTATGGTAGTAGATGACAAGAGGCATGTGAATGTATGGTAGTAGATGACAAGAGGCATGTTAATGTATGGTAGTAGATGACAAGAGGCATGTGAATGTATGATAGTAGATGACAAGAGGCATGTTAATGTATGGTAGTAGATGACAAGAGGCATGTTAATGTATGGTAGTAGATGACAAGAGGCATGTGAATGTATGGTAGTAGATAACAAGAGGCATGTTAATGTATGGTAGTAGATGACAAGAGGCATGTTCATGTATGGTAGTAGATAACAAGAGGCATGTTAATGTATGGTAGTAGATAACAAGAGGCATGTTCATGTATGGTAGTAGATAACAAGAGGCATGTTAATGTATGATAGTAGATGACAAGAGGCATGTGAATGTATGGTAGTAGATAACAAGAGGCATGTTCATGTATGGTAGTAGATAACAAGAGGCATGTTAATGTATGGTAGTAGATAACAAGAGGCATGTTAATGTATGATAGTAGATGACAAGAGGCATGTTCATGTATGGTAGTAGATGACAAGAGGCATGTGAATGTATGGTAGTAGATAACAAGAGGCATGTGAATGTATGGTAGTAGATAACAAGAGGCACGTGAATGTATGGTAGAGGCATGTTAATGTATGGTAGTAGATAACAAGAGGCATGTTAATGTATGGTAGTAGATAACAAGAGGCATGTTAATGTATGATAGTAGATGACAAGAGGCATGTTCATGTATGGTAGTAGATGACAAGAGGCATGTGAATGTATGGTAGTAGATAACAAGAGGCATGTGAATGTATGGTAGTAGATAACAAGAGGCACGTGAATGTATGGTAGTAGATGACAAGAGGCATGTGAATGTATGGTAGTAGATAACAAGAGGCACGTGAATGTATGGTAGTAGATAACAAGAGGCATGTTAATGTATGGTAGTAGATAACAAGAGGCATGTTCATGTATGGTAGTAGATAACAAGAGGCATGTTAATGTATGGTAGTAGATAACAAGAGGCATGTTAATGTATGGTAGTAGATGACAAGAGGCATGTTCATGTATGGTAGTAGATAACAAGAGGCATGTTAATGTATGGTAGTAGATGACAAGAGGCATGTTAATGTATGGTAGTAGATGACAAGAGGCATGTTCATGTATGGTAGTAGATGACAAGAGGCATGTTAATGTATGGTAGTAGATGACAAGAGGCATGTTAATGTATGGTAGTAGATAACAAGAGGCATGTGAATGTATGGTAGTAGATAACAAGAGGCATGTTAATGTATGGTAGTAGATGACAAGAGGCATGTGAATGTATGGTAGTAGATAACAAGAGGCATGTTAATGTATGGTAGTAGATGACAAGAGGCATGTGAATGTATGGTAGTAGATAACAAGAGGCATGTTAATGTATGGTAGTAGATGACAAGAGGCATGTGAATGTATGGTAGTAGATAACAAGAGGCATGTTAATGTATGGTAGTAGATGACAAGAGGCATGTGAATGTATGGTAGTAGATAACAAGAGGCATGTTCATGTATGGTAGTAGATAACAAGAGGCATGTTAATGTATGGTAGTAGATAACAAGAGGCATGTTCATGTATGGTAGTAGATAACAAGAGGCATGTTAATGTATGATAGTAGATGACAAGAGGCATGTGAATGTATGGTAGTAGATAACAAGAGGCATGTTCATGTATGGTAGTAGATAACAAGAGGCATGTTAATGTATGGTAGTAGATAACAAGAGGCATGTGAATGTATGGTAGTAGATAACAAGAGGCATGTTAATGTATGATAGTAGATGACAAGAGGCATGTTCATGTATGGTAGTAGATGACAAGAGGCATGTGAATGTATGGTAGTAGATAACAAGAGGCATGTGAATGTATGGTAGTAGATAACAAGAGGCATGTGAATGTATGGTAGAGGCATGTTAATGTATGGTAGTAGATAACAAGAGGCATGTTAATGTATGGTAGTAGATAACAAGAGGCATGTTAATGTATGATAGTAGATGACAAGAGGCATGTTCATGTATGGTAGTAGATAACAAGAGGCATGTGAATGTATGGTAGTAGATAACAAGAGGCACGTGAATGTATGGTAGAGGCATGTTAATGTATGGTAGTAGATAACAAGAGGCATGTTCATGTATGGTAGTAGATAACAAGAGGCATGTTCATGTATGGTAGTAGATAACAAGAGGCATGTTCATGTATGGTAGTAGATAACAAGAGGCATGTTAATGTATGGTAGTAGATAACAAGAGGCATGTTAATGTATGGTAGTAGATGACAAGAGGCATGTTCATGTATGGTAGTAGATAACAAGAGGCATGTTAATGTATGGTAGTAGATAACAAGAGGCATGTTAATGTATGATAGTAGATGACAAGAGGCATGTGAATGTATGATAGTAGATAACAAGAGGCATGTGAATGTATGGTAGTAGATGACAAGAGGCATGTGAATGTATGGTAGTAGATAACAAGAGGCATGTGAATGTATGGTAGTAGATAACAAGAGGCATGTGAATGTATGGTAGTAGATGACAAGAGGCATGTGAATGTATGGTAGTAGATAACAAGAGGCATGTGAATGTATGATAGTAGATAACAAGAGGCATGTGAATGTATGGTAGTAGATGACAAGAGGCATGTGAATGTATGGTAGTAGATAACAAGAGGCATGTGAATGTATGGTAGTAGATAACAAGAGGCACGTGAATGTATGGTAGAGGCATGTTAATGTATGGTAGTAGATAACAAGAGGCATGTTCATGTATGGTAGTAGATAACAAGAGGCATGTTCATGTATGGTAGTAGATAACAAGAGGCATGTTCATGTATGGTAGTAGATAACAAGAGGCATGTTAATGTATGGTAGTAGATAACAAGAGGCATGTTAATGTATGGTAGTAGATGACAAGAGGCATGTTCATGTATGGTAGTAGATAACAAGAGGCATGTTAATGTATGGTAGTAGATAACAAGAGGCATGTTAATGTATGATAGTAGATGACAAGAGGCATGTGAATGTATGATAGTAGATAACAAGAGGCATGTGAATGTATGGTAGTAGATGACAAGAGGCATGTGAATGTATGGTAGTAGATAACAAGAGGCATGTTCATGTATGGTAGTAGATAACAAGAGGCATGTTAATGTATGGTAGTAGATGACAAGAGGCATGTGAATGTATGGTAGTAGATAACAAGAGGCATGTTAATGTATGGTAGTAGATAACAAGAGGCATGTTCATGTATGGTAGTAGATAACAAGAGGCATGTTAATGTATGATAGTAGATGACAAGAGGCATGTTAATGTATGGTAGTAGATGACAAGAGGCATGTGAATGTATGGTAGTAGATGACAAGAGGCATGTTAATGTATGGTAGTAGATAACAAGAGGCATGTGAATGTATGGTAGTAGATAACAAGAGGCATGTTAATGTATGATAGTAGATGACAAGAGGCATGTTAATGTATGGTAGTAGATAACAAGAGGCATGTTAATGTATGATAGTAGATGACAAGAGGCATGTGAATGTATGGTAGTAGATAACAAGAGGCATGTTAATGTATGGTAGTAGATGACAAGAGGCATGTGAATGTATGATAGTAGATAACAAGAGGCATGTGAATGTATGATAGTAGATGACAAGAGGCACGTGAATGTATGGTAGTAGATAACAAGAGGCATGTGAATGTATGATAGTAGATACTAGGAGATACTAGAATGTTCTGTCAATGGCTCACTAAAAGCACAAATAGCATTTGCCCTTAAACAAACATGTACGAATTGGACCCAGAGAGGAGCAAAGGTGGGGGCACCAGTGGCCTATATAAGAAGCTTTTTGACACAAGCACGGGGTTATTTCCTCTGCGTCTTCACCCAAGATGAGAGAAGTGAGGACTTCTTCACCGACTCTGAAAGTGTTATCCAAGTTGCTAGATGGAACGCAGGACAGTAGTAACCATTTCCCCAACAACTTGGATTTACAAATTGAATCTTCAGAGTTTTTCTATACTCACTCTGCCAATGGACGACTGATATGAACTGACTTCAAGGACTTTTGACAAAGTCGTGAGCGGCCCGGAGGCCAGCGATCCTCTCTCTCTCTCTCTCTCTCTCTCTCTCTCTCTCTCTCTCTCTCTCTCTCTCTCTCCCTCCCTCTCCCTCTCTCTCTCTCTTCCTCTCTCCCTCTCTCTCCCTCTCTCTCTCTCTTCCTCTCTCTCTCTCTCTCCCTCTCTCTCTCTCTCTCTCTCTCTCTCTCTCTCTCTCTCTCTCTCTCTCCCTCTCTCTCTCTCTCTCTCTCTCTCTCTCTCTCTCTCTCTCGCTCTCTCTCTCCCCACTGATAACTAGATTAAATAGTACAGCAGTTCGGTGTTAGGGACTTATATTATAGTTAATTAATTTTGATGATGATTTTGCATGTTGTTTAAATCAATTTAAGCTGTATGCCTTGCCTGCTCTAATACTTAAAAATAAAATTAATCTTTTGATTTAAACCTAGAATTGTGGACATTGAGAATTTGTATCTTTATGAGGTATTTAAAAAGGTTTGGAACAAATATAACTAAAAGGTTCTGATAAAGGTTTTCTCTCGCCAATAGATCAAACATATTCCTGTGGTCAATTCCTGACTGCTAACTTAATCTAGTCCATACCAAGTGCACAGATCATAGAGAAGAGCTGTCAGACAAGCATGACCGGTAGTAGCCGCTGAACTCACAATGCTATTCAGTTTGGTGGGATTATTGGTGCAAACAATAGACGGTTGTATACAGGCAGTAGACATTAGGCTGTAGACATTAGGCTAAGTCTCCTCGCCACCAACTTAACCTCTTAATAATCGCTAGACTCCAATTGAGGTAAAACTTGATAGGGTTAGAATTTGGCCGCGTTAGAAGGAGAGTTGGTCGAGACTCTACCGACCTACGTGGCTCTAACATTGTAGATGTGTTTGTCTTAGTAGTTTCCCACACGTCCCAGCCGGGCACAGCGAGTGTTATCAGGAGGTGTTTCAAGTCTCTCTCTCTCAGTGGGGGGCAGAGGACCAGGGCTCAGTCGCAGGTTATTGGGCTCGTATACTTTATGGCACCCAACCATCTGGGGGTACAGGGCCTGTTGCTCTGTACCAGGGGTCTCCAACTCTTCTTCATCTGAGAGCGACTTGCATCACATCGCTTACATTTACTCACAGAGCACTCATCAGGTGAATTAAAGTACTTTGTGTACACGTGTGAAATTAAAATACCCAAAGCTCATCAACAATCTTAACTTCACATCAAGGTCCAAGAAAACGACACTTTGTTCACATATTATTCTTATTATGGCCACACAGTAAATACATCACCTTCATCAATACAAGCATCTTATGGCACATGTACAATAAGTGCGTTCCCTCTTTAGTAAGTTAGTGAGATGACTGCACTGCATGGACTCCACCACAGAGGTGTATGCTGGAGTGTGCACACTTAGGTTCCCTCTAACAGACTCATTTAAATGTTCATCACTCTTGTTCTGGTTGGGTGAATAAACAGCTGTTTTAAGTGTTGCTTGTAGCTGGTTCACCTTTTCAGTCCGTCGCGTGCAGCAGGAAGCAAAGTTACCACGTTGCTTCTTTAGCCAGCGGACACACTGGTCCCGCAGATAATGCACACACACTTGTCCTTCACGTTCTTCTTCTTGACCTGGTCACCTTCGTTCATCCTACATCTGAATAAACTCGCTATAGTACCAAACTCCTCACGTTAGCTCAGCTACAGTGTTGCCAACTCCTCAGTAAGGAGAGTATCTATTGGCTGTCCTAGAAGTCACTAAATGACGTCATCGCCTCATTTGCATAATTGACCATGTGCATGTAGTTGTAATGGACGCTGCAGGAGGAATAACGTTGAGACAGAAAGTGTGTAAAAAACACCCTGAATGTGTTTAGAACTACAAATGAACTTTCTTCTGTTGATTCTTGTTTTGTATTTGTTCCATTGAAACAGGCCATCACTTCTCAAAATAAAACCTCACTACATTTGTCACGAGTCGCTTTTGACAAAAAAAATCGCCAAAAGATTTATAAAGTCGCCAGATTTAGTGAGACAGAGAAACACTGTACATATCCAACACATCTCTAAATTATTATGTAACCCTGGGTTACTAAGAGACTGATACAAATATAAATAATTAGTAGTTTTATTAATAATTCATTAATAATTCAATAACTCATTAGTAACTTAAGTAGGCACAATAGATAGAAGAGGATATTGGTATTTAGAACAATATTCATGATGGCACTCAAACTAGTGTGATTAGTTAAATCACCTGTCCATCTAAAATGCTGACTAAAAACAAGCCAATCCAAGTTTAGCCCGGCCCCCGGGTCTGCGTCTATCCCAGGGGTTGGCAACCTTTACTATCAGAAGAGCCATTTTGCCCCTCTTCCACCAAATAATATTCGTCTGGAGCCGTAAAACATATTTGATAACACAGCTTATAAGTTTTATTTATAATTATGTCCGTTTCAGTGTGTTTTCATCCACATGATGGTGGTGTTCATTTATTTGGCTTTTAAACAATTCACAACACCCTCACAAATGTCCTCCCATGTTTGGCCTTTTAGCAGTATGAACTCAATGATTTCTTTGCTCTTTTTCGTGCATCTCCAGCTCGGTACTTTTCAGCAAATGCTTTGTGTTTGTTCTTGAAATGTCTTTCAACATTACATTTTTTGTTGTTTGCTAATTTCTTGCCACATATCAAGCACACAGGTAAGCCAGTATCATTGGCAGTGAAAGCAAATGTATCTGTCCACGCAGAATGAAAGGTTTTATCCATGATTAGCATACAGAGTGAGGCGGGGTCGGAAACTCAACATTAGCCACCCGCAGGGAAAGGCACGTATACGCAGGAGAATGTGACG
This sequence comes from Cottoperca gobio, assembly GCF_900634415.1. NCBI lineage: Eukaryota > Metazoa > Chordata > Actinopteri > Perciformes > Bovichtidae > Cottoperca > Cottoperca gobio. The sequence continues at coordinate 20,716,017 of NC_041366.1, read as the reverse complement.
CATATTTTAGTGGACGAAATGTAAAAATAAATTCTTACATTTTAGTGTCACAATATGACCTCAAACTCTAAGATTCCCTTTGAAAGATTGTCCACTGTGCTACAAAAAATACATTAATATATATATATATATATATATATATATATATATATATATATATATATATATATATATATATATATGTATGTATATATGTATATGTATAGATATAAAAATGTGTATATGTATATATGTTTTTGGCTACAGGGAGCCACTTACAGAGCGGGATGTAAATGTAAATGTTTCTTTACTGTCTCACTAAAATAAATAAAGCATTTGACTCACTCAGCCTCAGTCACTTACTCACCTCGTCCACTGTGTGTGTGCCTCTCTGTGACTTAAGCTAAACATCTAGCTAGCTCATCATGTCTAAACTGTATACTCAACAATACAGAAAGTGGGAATTAAACCCTCAATTCAAAGGCTGGTTGAAGCCGTTTATTGGAGATGATACACGGGCATACTGCCTGTATTGTAAGTCTGATTTCTACCTCAAACTTTGTGATATAAAAAAACACGACAACTCAAAAACATACTCAAAAGGCAAAGCCTTATAACAGTTCCACCCAAAGAAAGCTGCCATTAATGAGTAAAAAATTGACTCGAGGCAAAATAAAAAAAACAAGAATCAACAGAAGAAAGTTAATTTGTAGTTCTTAACATATTTAGGGTGCTTTTTAGTCACTTTTTTATTCCTCTCCTACAGCGTCCATTACAATTACATGCAAATGGAAAATTATTCAATTTTGGCGATGATGTAATTTAGTGACTTTTAGGACAGAGAATATCTACTTTCCTTACCAAGGAGTTGGCAACACTGCAGTGCAGTTCTTTCTTTTGGACAAGAGACATATCAGAGGTAGCTGCGTGTGAATTATTTGGGATAAATAATGATTGATGTGACTTCCTTTGCCACAAGTTTCTAAGAGCATCGCCTCTTGAAAGATACCCTTGGTCGGGTCTTTTTGTTGAGTTTTGGAAGATTCTGGATTTGTCTGCAACGCGGCCCCTCGTCCTTGCTGTGGTGCTGTGGCCGATTGCAGTCTGGCGAGCCCCCCATTGAGTGACCTGAACAGAGAGAGAGACTTTTATGACACCATCTATGACGGTGGTAGGACAGTTGATTTTGTGTTCTTCACAGACTGAGTGCTTCTGGAGAACACCAAGGACTGAACTGACTGAACAGATTGGACAGTAGTTCTAAATGACAGTGATTATTTGATTGTATTTATATTGAGTTTGATGTTGAAGAGTTCTAATTGTTATAGAAGTATTTTTATGCATTTTGATAAGTTTTCTTTCATTTTAAGAGTCTGAAATAAGACATTGAGTTAAAAGAAACAAGTCCTGGTTTCTAAAATTAGACCCATAGTTTATTTACTTTAATTACATAAAACCACAATCTTAAAATGATTAGGGATTACTAGACATAAATAATAACACTAAAATATAGAAATTAAATATTAATCAAATAAATAGGTAAAAGTAAATTAAACCAGGATTCTCTTAAATAGCATAGTTATTTTACAATTTTAACAATTCTGTGGTTTTCTATGTGTTGTTTTCTAAAGAAAATAAACATTTGTGTTTACATTTGAACGTACCTGCGTGTGCCTTGTTCACCATTTCTGCACGGTATCCATTTTCTCCTGAGCGACCGAGATCTTCTCACGCACTGGCCCATAGTTGAAATGTCTTCACTGATTGATTGATATAATTCTGTGCTCAGTACTCGGTACTAGTGTTACCCTTAGATAAAACAACACATATCATTTTTGAAATGATGAATCAGAATCTGCATTTATTTTTATGATTATTTACATTGAATTATTTTTGATACATTGTGTAAAAAACATCTTAATATTACAATTAAGAGTAAAAACGTCATTAAACATTTTGAACATGATCACTACAACATTTACTTAATTTTAAACTTATTGATTATACAGGGTAAATTACATTATAATATATTATTGTATTATAATAGAAGTTACCCCAATTTCACTCGATGTTTGTGAAGTTAAAGAATATATTAGACTTAAATTATAACTTTTAAAGACTAAAACTAATAACTTTCTAACTTCATGGTGAACTCTTTAAAGAAGAAGAACGTAAGTGTTTCTCATTATAATGACATATTACTGAAGTTGATTTATTCCAGCTCTATTTCATATTTCTTATTGTTGTTATGCATTTATTTGTATTCTTCTTCTTGTTTCTCTGTTTATGTTGAGTACATGTCTCAACATGTGTGTATTTGAAGGTTTTTTCTATTAGAATTGAAGGATTAACCTCCTTTAACCTGCAGGAGGCGCTGTTGCACTTCACTTTAAACATGTGTGATGAGTTTACAGCTGTCAGGAAATGTGGGACTTTTGGCCATCATGTTGTCATTGCCTATATTTAGAAACAATATATATAATTAGTTTGGTGATATAGTGTTGTATTCATTCCACACTGCTATTTCACACTTCTGGTTAAATGCTAAACTACATTTATTTTTCTTAGTACTTGTAATAAAGTGTAATCTTATCTAAACGTAAAAATGAATTCTACACATGTTCTTGAGAACGAGTAGACTCCACATCTTTTGTCTCTTATACCTTTCTGCTCTTGCTTTTAATACTTTTTATTCCCTATTCTTTCTTGACATTTAACCTTCAAGATTGTAGTTCTAAAGTACGCAAAGGAGCTTCATGTGCACCTTCATATGTGCCTTTATGTAATATTCAGAATGTGCTTCTGTGAAATGCTTTCTCCTGTTTGGAACAGATGTCACACCAGATCCTCTCGCTGCTTCAGAGACCTCACAGTCTCTTCTGAACTTGGCAAAACTGCATTTTTCTGGTTTGTCTTATTGAAGCTGTTGTTCTGCTCTGAAATGATTTCACTTATTAGAAGCTGATGTTCTTGTAACATTCTTGCTGTTCTGAGTTTGTCTCCTCATATTTGTCTTTATTGTAAGTGTCAGCTAAATGAACTGTGATGTAATACTGTGCAGCAAACAGCTGGATTAGTATTTACTGTAACAATAATAAAGCTGATGTTTGCATATATTTGTCTCAGCTGGCATTAACTTCCCGTCTTACTACAGACACATAATATGCTCTCTGATATCGGATCCACTGATTTAAGAAGAGATGAATCTTTGTTGGTGTTGCAGCAGCACATCACTCACATTAACACAATTATTTGTTGCATTACAAGTTTTCTGAAGTGTAATATCTAAATATGTAAATGAGGCTTTATGTTATTACATTAGTGCTGATCTGCTACATGTCCAGATATAAAGTGAAGTCTGGATGAAGCAGGTTCAGAGTGTTTCATGTTGTTCACACATCAAAGGTTTGTACAGATTCTGGATCTCTCTTTGTATCACTCCATAAATCACTAAATCCTGTCGACACACAGAACAAAGTGCATTTCCTGCATGTTGTTAGTAATAAGTGTATAAATCAGCTCTGAATGGTTGTTTCAGACTCGTGTGACAAACATTACAATAACTGCAGAGTTAACGTCAACATTTACTAATAAAATCATTCACATGTTTTTATCAAACCAAATGTTCTGCTTGACGAAAGATGATTTAATAAGGAAATTAAAATACTAACTCATTGAATCAGATTAAATTTATTCAAATTGAGGATTTTTTAAGGTGATTGTGTCATAAAATATGTCGACACATTCAAAGCTTCATTCAAAAACCTCCAAAGAAGCTTTGGATGTACAAATCTGTAGGTTGACATTTAAATGTGTTTTTACTTTTACTTTAAGTACTTTAACTACATTTACTGCACAATCAGTACTTTTTAAAGTACACTTTACTTCCAATACTTCCACACTTTACTGAAGTAAGGTTCTGGATGCAGGACTTTTACTGCTGTTGAGTATTTTCAGAGGTTTTATTATTTGTACTTGTTTTCAGCTGCATGTCTGTTTTATCTTTAATGTGTTCTTGAACTGTGTAACTGTGAGAGCATCGGAACAATAATCCTGTCTGTGAACACATTCACACAGTAAAGCTGCTGATGAAACGCAGGAGGAGTTGCCAACAGGGAGGGACATTGAAAGTGAAAGTAACAAGTCGGACTGACAGACGCCATTTTCTCGTCGACAGAGCCGCAGCAGCAGAACAGGGTGAGTGTTAACAGCAGCTCTGCTGGGGTTTTACACATTCATTCTTTAGTGTGTCCTGCTGTGTGTCTCTAACAAGCAGAGTCCTGGAGTCCAATGTGATGAAATGTTTGTGAGCATCATCGCTACATGTCACACAGCAGCACAGTCCAGATGGAGAGCAGCCTCACAACCCGTCACCCTCCGGATCAATGCTTGTTCTTTCTCCAACCAGTCAACACTAAACTTCTTCTTCTTGCTTTTTACCTTCTAAAAGTTCAAATTAACTTTGTGTCCGTTTCGGGGCGGAACTCCCGGAAGTAGTTTCAAAATAAAAGCCGTGCTCCTGTAAACAAGGTGTCCGGTGCTGACAGTGACTCCGGGTTGATAGCAGACATGCGCAGAGTGTGTTGACATCTGAGCAGGAAGAAGTTTCTGCCTTTTCCCTCCAGAGACACAGTTTATACTGCAGTTTGTACCGGAACACAGATCACATTAAACTCAAGTGCTCCACTCTAAACCTTTGTGTTTTATTGTTTATTTACCAGCTCGTTAAAACATGTAACTGTAGATATAAACAACACAACGGAGCACAAACTACTTTATCATTTAGTAGAAATATATTTATTTTCATGATTTGTTATTTCTCCATTTACTTTGATCACGGATACAATTCAATCCAGAGAGTCGGAGAGTCTGTCTGTCAGCAAGGAACACTTTTTACATTTACACTTTTATTTCTGGTCATTTCCGTTCAGTCACATGAGGCTGATGATTCATGAGTTTCTGGTTTGATAGGAGTTATATATTCTCTACTTTACCTGAAGCATTTAGCCTAATAAATCATTTCCAGTGTTCAAAAGACACCACAATCATAATCTGGGTTATTAAATAATGGATCCACAATCGGAATATCAATAAGTACTTTTACTGAAGTACTGCACTTGAGTAAATCTCCTTTATACTTGTACTGCACTACATCTCAGAGGTAAACATGGTTCTGGTCTCAGTTCTTCCTGTCAGTTAAACATGTATCTCCAGATGATGTTTGTGATGAACTGAAGGATGAAGTTTCCTTTATGAGAAGATTCTCCTTCAGATAAATAATACTTTATACTGTGTGTGTGTGTGTGTGTGTGTGTGTGTGTGTGTGTGTGTGTGTGTGTCAGACTGGAGAAGATGAATGATTTAACAGATGAGGAGGAGGACGGCTCAGTGTCTGCAGTCCTCAGCTGTCTGTCTGTGAAGTCTTTAGAAGAACCTCCAGACTTCAGTAATGAACCTGGACCCTCAGACACAAAGTAAGAGTCTGTTTCTACTGTAAACTGACCTGAAGAGGATTCAGATTTTATGTTCTCTGATAATCTAATGTTTTATAATTACATGAGCCCATTAGAGTACAGTAAAGAAACACAGTAGAGTATAGTAAAGAAACACAGTAGAGTATAGTAAAGAAATACAGTAGAGTATAGTAAAGAAACACAGTAGAGTATAGTAAAGAAACACAGTAGAGTACAGTAAAGAAACACAGTAGAGTACAGTAAAGAAACACAGTAGAGTATAGTAAAGAAACACAGTAGAGTATAGTAAAGAAATACAGTAGAGTATAGTAAAGAAACACAGTAGAGTATAGTAAAGAAACACAGTAGAGTACAGTAAAGAAATACAGTAGAGTACAGTAAAGAAACACAGTAGAGTACAGTAAAGAAACACAGTAGAGTACAGTAAATAAATGCAGTAGAGTACAGTAAATAAACACAGTAGAGTACAGTAAAGATATACAGTAGAGTAGAGTAAAGATATACAGTAGAGTAGAGTAAAGATACACAGTAGAGTACAGTAAAGTTATACAGTAGAGTACAGTAAAGATATACAGTAGAGTAAAGATATAGAGTAGAGTACAGTAAAGAAACGCAGTAGAGTACAGTAAATAAACGCAGTAGAGTACAGTAAAGAAATGCAGTAGAGTACAGTAAATAAACGCAGTAGAGTACAGTAACAAAACGCAGTAGAGTACAGTAAAGAAATGCAGTAGAGTACAGTAAATAAACGCAGTAGAGTACAGTAAAGAAACACAGTAGAGTACAGTAAATAAATGCAGTAGAGTACAGTAAAGAAACACAGTAGAGTACAGTAAAGATATACAGTAGAGTAGAGTAAAGATATACAGTAGAGCAGAGTAAAGATACACAGTAGAGTACAGTAAAGATATACAGTAGAGTACAGTAAAGATATACAGTAGAGTAAAGATATAGAGTAGAGTACAGTAAAGAAACGCAGTAGAGTACAGTAAAGATATACATTGGAGTACAGTAAAGAAACACAGTAGAGTACAGTAAAGAAATGCAGTAGAGTACAGTAAATAAACGCAGTAGAGTACAGTAAAGAAATGCAGTAGAGTACAGTAAATAAACGCAGTAGAGTACAGTAACAAAACGCAGTAGAGTACAGTAAAGAAATGCAGTAGAGTACAGTAAAGAAACGCAGTAGAGTACAGTAAAGATATACATTGGAGTACAGTAAAGAAACACAGTAGAGGATAGTAAAAAAAACACAGTAGAGTACAGTGAAGAAACACAGTAGAGGATAGTAAAGAAATGGAGTAGAGTAAAGAAACGCAGTACAGTAAAGAAACACAGTAGAGTCCAGTGAAATAAACATTTATTGTTTCCACAGACAGAGAGCAGTGTCTCCAGTCCCCAGCTGTCTGTCTGTGAAGACTGACTGGTCTATGGAAAAACCTCCAGACTTCAGTAATGAACCTGGACCCTCAGACACAAAGTAAGAGTCTGTTTCTACTGTAAACTAAAGTCAAGAAACCCAGTAGATTGCAGTAAAGAAACGCAGTGGAGTACAGTAAAGAAACACAGTAGAGTACAGTAAAGAAACACAGTAGAGTACAGTAAAGAAATACAGTAGAGTACAGTAAAGAAATGCAGTAGAGTACAGTAAATAAACGCAGTAGAGTATAGTAAATAAACGCAGTGGAGTACAGTAAAGAACCACAGTAGAGTATAGTAAAGAAACGCAGTAGAGTACAGTAAATAAACGCAGTGGAGTACAGTAAAGAAACACAGTAGAGTACAGTAAAGAAATGCAGTAGAGTACAGTAAAGAAACACAGTAGAGTACAGTAAAGAAATGCAGTAGAGTACAGTAAAGAAACACAGTAGAGTACAGTAAAGAAATGCAGTAGAGTACAGTAAAGAAACACAGTATAGTACAGTAAATAAACACAGTAGAGTATAGTAAAGAAATACAGTAGAGTACAGTAAAGAAACACAGTAGAGTATAGTAAAGAAACACAGTAGAGTACAGTAAAGAAATACAGTAGAGTATAGTAAAGAAACGCAGTAGAGTAAAGAAACGCAGTACAGTAAAGAAACACAGTAGAGTAAAGTGGAATAAACATTTATTGTTTCCACAGACAGAGAGCAGTGTCTCCAGTCCCCAGCTGTCTGTCTGTGAAGAGTGACTGGTCTATCGAAAAACCTCCAGACTTCAGTAATGAACCTGGACCCTCAGACACAAAGTAAGAGTCTGTTTCTACTGTAAACTGACCTGAAGAGGATTCAGTTTTTATGTTCTCTGATAATCTACTGTTTTATAATTACATGAGCCCAGTAGAATATAGTAAGGAAACGCAGTAGAGTAAAATGCCCCCAAGAACATTACGATCATCCACTACTGGTTTATTAAATGTTCCCAGAAACATCCAAAAGGAAATTGGGGATGCAGCCTTTATCAATTATGCACCAAAGCTATGGAACACTTTATCTGCAGACATTAGGGAGGCACGCTCGCTCAATATCTTCAAAAGTAAGCTAAAAACATATCTCTTTACTTTAGCCTTTTAATGGTGATATTTAATATATTTTTATCTTAGCCACTTTAAACTAATTTAAATGATTTCATACATTTTTAAGCTTGGGTTTCCTGAAGGAGGATCATTTAGTGTTGAGGAAGTAAGAAAGTTAAAAGTAAGGTTGAGAGAGCAAGAGGAAAAAGTAATGTCAAAGGGAAAGATTAAATCTGAAGCGTTGAAAACAATGGAAGAACATAAAAGACAGTTTATGTTATGGGAGAAGAAAGCAGAGAACAGGGACAGGAAGAAAGTATGTGGATTATTTGCAAAGACAAATATAGATGAAAGTACAGACAAAGGGATTATGAAAATGTCAAAGAATGTGTAAAGGCTGCTATTTTATCTGCTATTTTAATTCAGCTATTTTTATACAATTTTAATTCTGCTATATTATATTATTTTAATTCTGCAATTTTATCTGCTATTTTATACTATTTTAATTCAGCTATTTTTATAATGGTACTTCAGACTCATTTACATCTACACTGTGATTATTGTACTGTAAATGCTCTTATTCTGTCCTTGTACTAATTGTTATGTTTTTTGCTGTGAAGCACTTTGGGCTGAAATTCTTATATGAAAGGTGCTATACACATAAAGCTTATTATTATTATTATTATTATTATTATTATTATTATTATTATTATTATTATTATTATTATTATTATTATATTATAGTAAAGAAATACAGTAGAGTAAAGTAAAGAAATACAGTAGAGTACAGTAAAGAAACACAGTGGAGTACAGTAAAGAAATACAGTAGAGTACAGTAAAGAAACACAGTAGAGTACAGTAAAGAAACACAGTAGAGTATAGTAAAGAAACACAGTAGAGTATAGTAAAGAAACACAGTAGAGTACAGTAAAGAAACACAGTAGAGTACAGTAAAGAAATGCAGTAGAGTAAAGTAAAGAAATACAGTAGAGTATAGTAAAGAAACACAGTAGAGTATAGTAAAGAAACACAGTAGAGTACAGTAAAGAAACACAGTAAAGTACAGTAAAGAAACACAGAAGAGTAAAGTAAAGAAATACAGTAGAGTACAGTAAAGAAACACAGTAGAGTATAGTAAAGAAACGCAGTAGAGTATAGTAAAGAAACACAGCAGAGTATAGTAAAGAAACACAGTAGAGTATAGTAAAGAAACACAGTAGAGTACAGTAAAGAAATACAGTAGAGTACAGTAAAGAAACGTAGTAGAGTATAGTAAAGAAACACAGTAGAGTATAGTAAAGAAACACAGCAGAGTATAGTAAAGAAACACAGTAGAGTACAGTAAAGAAATACAGTAGAGTAAAGTAAAGAAATACAGTAGAGTATAGTAAAGAAATGCAGTATAGTAAAGAAATGCAGTAGAGTACAGTAAAGAAATGCAGTATAGTAAAGAAATGCAGTAGAGTATAGTAAAGAAACGCATTAGAGTAGAGTAAAGAAATACAGTAGAGTAAAGTAAAGAAATACAGTAGAGTACAGTAAAGAAACACAGTAGAGTACAGTAAAGAAATGCAGTAGAGTAAAGTAAAGAAATACAGTCGAGTATAGTAAAGAAACACAGTAGAGTACAGTAAATAAACGCAGTAGAGTATAGTAAATAAACGCAGTGGAGTACAGTAAAGAACCACAGTAGAGTATAGTAAAGAAACGCAGTAGAGTACAGTAAATAAACGCAGTGGAGTACAGTAAAGAAACTCAGTAGAGTACAGTAAAGAAATGCAGTAGAGTACAGTAAAGAAACACAGTAGAGTACAGTAAATAAACACAGTAGAGTATAGTAAAGAAATACAGTAGAGTACAGTAAAGAAACACAGTAGAGTACAGTAAAGAAATGCAGTAGAGTACAGTAAAGAAACACAGTAGAGTACAGTAAAGAAATGCAGTAGAGTACAGTAAAGAAACACAGTATAGTACAGTAAATAAACACAGTAGAGTATAGTAAAGAAATACAGTAGAGTATAGTAAAGAAACACAGTAGAGTACAGTAAAGAAACACAGTAGAGTACAGTAAAGAAATGCAGTAGAGTAAAGTAAAGAAATACAGTAGAGTATAGTAAAGAAACACAGTAGAGTACAGTAAAGAAACACAGTAGAGTACAGTAAAGAAACACAGAAGAGTAAAGTAAAGAAATACAGTAGAGTACAGTAAAGAAACACAGTAGAGTATAGTAAAGAAACGTAGTAGAGTATAGTAAAGAAACACAGTAGAGTATAGTAAAGAAACACAGCAGAGTATAGTAAAGAAACACAGTAGAGTACAGTAAAGAAATACAGTAGAGTAAAGTAAAGAAATACAGTAGAGTATAGTAAAGAAATGCAGTATAGTAAAGAAATGCAGTAGAGTACAGTAAAGAAATGCAGTATAGTAAAGAAATGCAGTAGAGTATAGTAAAGAAACGCATTAGAGTAGAGTAAAGAAATACAGTAGAGTAAAGTAAAGAAATACAGTAGAGTACAGTAAAGAAACACAGTAGAGTACAGTAAAGAAATGCAGTAGAGTAAAGTAAAGAAATACAGTCGAGTATAGTAAAGAAACACAGTAGAGTACAGTAAATAAACGCAGTAGAGTATAGTAAATAAACGCAGTGGAGTACAGTAAAGAACCACAGTAGAGTATAGTAAAGAAACGCAGTAGAGTACAGTAAATAAACGCAGTGGAGTACAGTAAAGAAACACAGTAGAGTACAGTAAAGAAATTCAGTAGAGTACAGTAAAGAAACACAGTAGAGTACAGTAAATAAATACAGTAGAGTACAGTAAAGAAACGTAGTAGAGTATAGTAAAGAAACACAGTAGAGTATAGTAAAGAAACACAGCAGAGTATAGTAAAGAAACACAGTAGAGTACAGTAAAGAAATACAGTAGAGTAAAGTAAAGAAATACAGTAGAGTATAGTAAAGAAATGCAGTAGAGTATAGTAAAGAAACGCATTAGAGTAGAGTAAAGAAATACAGTAGAGTACAGTAAAGAAACACAGTAGAGTACAGTAAAGAAATGCAGTAGAGTAAAGTAAAGAAATACAGTCGAGTATAGTAAAGAAACACAGTAGAGTACAGTAAATAAACGCAGTAGAGTATAGTAAATAAACGCAGTGAAGTACAGTAAAGAACCACAGTAGAGTATAGTAAAGAAACGCAGTAGAGTACAGTAAATAAACGCAGTGGAGTACAGTAAAGAAACACAGTAGAGTACAGTAAAGAAATGCAGTAGAGTATAGTAACGAAACGCAGTAGAGTACAGTAAATAAACGCAGTGGAGTACAGTAAAGAAACACAGTAGAGTACAGTAAAGAAATGCAGTAGAGTACAGTAAAGAAACACAGTAGAGTACAGTAAATAAACACAGTAGAGTATAGTAAAGAAATACAGTAGAGTACAGTAAAGAAACACAGTAGAGTACAGTAAAGAAATGCAGTAGAGTACAGTAAAGAAACACAGTAGAGTACAGTAAAGAAATGCAGTAGAGTACAGTAAAGAAACACAGTATAGTACAGTAAATAAACACAGTAGAGTATAGTAAAGAAATACAGTAGAGTACAGTAAAGAAATGCAGTAGAGTACAGTAAAGAAACACAGTAGAGTACAGTAAAGAAATGCAGTAGAGTACAGTAAAGAAACACAGTAGAGTACAGTAAAGAAATGCAGTAGAGTACAGTAAAGAAACACAGTATAGTACAGTAAATAAACACAGTAGAGTATAGTAAAGAAATGCAGTAGAGTACAGTAAAGAAATACAGTAGAGTATAGTAAAGAAACACAGTAGAGTAAAGTGGAATAAACATTTATTGTTTCCACAGACAGAGAGCAGTGTCTCCAGTCCCCAGCTGTCTGTCTGTGAAGAGTGACTGGTCTATGGAAAAACCTCCAGACTTCAGTAATGAAATGCAGTAGAGTACAGTAAAGAAATGCAGTATAGTAAAGAAATGCAGTAGAGTACAGTAAAGAAATGCAGTATAGTAAAGAAACACAGTAGAGTATTGTAAAGAAACGCAGTAGAGTATAGTAAAGAAACACAGTAGAGTATAGTAAAGAAACACAGTAGAGTATAGTAAAGAAACACAGTAGAGTACAGTAAAGAAATACAGTAGAGTAAAGTAAAGAAATACAGTAGAATATAGTAAAGAAATGCAGTATAGTAAAGAAATGCAGTAGAGTATAGTAAAGAAATGCAGTATAGTATAGTAAAGAAACACAGTAGAGTAAAGTAAAGAAACACAGTAGAGTACAGTAAAGAAACACAGTAGAGTACAGTAAAGAAATGCAGTAGAGTACAGTAAAGAAACACAGTAGAGCAAAGTAAAGAAATACAGTAGAGTAAAGTAAAGAAATACAGTAGAGTACAGTAAAGAAACACAGTAGAGTATAGTAAAGAAATACAGTAGAGTACAGTAAAGAAACACAGTAGAGTACAGTAAAGAAATGCAGTAGAGTACAGTAAAGAAACACAGTAGAGTACAGTAAAGAAATGCAGTAGAGTACAGTAAAGAAACACAGTATAGTACAGTAAAGAAACACAGTAGAGTTTAGTAAAGAAATACAGTAGAGTATAGTAAAGAAACACAGTAGAGTACAGTAAAGAAACACAGTAGAGTACAGTAAAGAAATGCAGTAGAGTAAAGTAAAGAAATACAGTAGAGTATAGTAAAGAAACACAGTAGAGTATAGTAAAGAAACACAGTAGAGTACAGTAAAGAAACACAGTAGAGTACAGTAAAGAAACACAGAAGAGTAAAGTAAAGAAATACAGTAGAGTACAGTAAAGAAACACAGTAGAGTATAGTAAAGAAACGCAGTAGAGTATAGTAAAGAAACACAGCAGAGTATAGTAAAGAAACACAGTAGAGTATAGTAAAGAAACACAGTAGAGTACAGTAAAGAAATACAGTAGAGTACAGTAAAGAAACGTAGTAGAGTATAGTAAAGAAACACAGTAGAGTATAGTAAAGAAACACAGCAGAGTATAGTAAAGAAACACAGTAGAGTACAGTAAAGAAATACAGTAGAGTAAAGTAAAGAAATACAGTAGAGTATAGTAAAGAAATGCAGTAGAGTATAGTAAAGAAACGCATTAGAGTAGAGTAAAGAAATACAGTAGAGTACAGTAAAGAAACACAGTAGAGTACAGTAAAGAAATGCAGTAGAGTAAAGTAAAGAAATACAGTCGAGTATAGTAAAGAAACACAGTAGAGTACAGTAAATAAACGCAGTAGAGTATAGTAAATAAACGCAGTGAAGTACAGTAAAGAACCACAGTAGAGTATAGTAAAGAAACGCAGTAGAGTACAGTAAATAAACGCAGTGGAGTACAGTAAAGAAACACAGTAGAGTACAGTAAAGAAATGCAGTAGAGTATAGTAAAGAAACGCAGTAGAGTACAGTAAATAAACGCAGTGGAGTACAGTAAAGAAACACAGTAGAGTACAGTAAAGAAATGCAGTAGAGTACAGTAAAGAAACACAGTAGAGTACAGTAAATAAACACAGTAGAGTATAGTAAAGAAATACAGTAGAGTACAGTAAAGAAACACAGTAGAGTACAGTAAAGAAATGCAGTAGAGTACAGTAAAGAAACACAGTAGAGTACAGTAAAGAAATGCAGTAGAGTACAGTAAAGAAACACAGTATATTACAGTAAAGAAACACAGTAGAGTATAGTAAAGAAATACAGTAGAGTACAGTAAAGAAATGCAGTGGAGTACAGTAAAGAAACACAGTAGAGTACAGTAAAGAAATGCAGTAGAGTACAGTAAAGAAACACAGTAGAGTACAGTAAATAAACACAGTAGAGTATAGTAAAGAAATACAGTAGAGTACAGTAAAGAAACACAGTAGAGTACAGTAAAGAAATGCAGTAGAGTACAGTAAAGAAACACAGTAGAGTACAGTAAAGAAATGCAGTAGAGTACAGTAAAGAAACACAGTATATTACAGTAAAGAAACACAGTAGAGTATAGTAAAGAAATACAGTAGAGTACAGTAAAGAAATGCAGTAGAGTACAGTAAAGAAACACAGTAGAGTACAGTAAAGAAATGCAGTAGAGTACAGTAAAGAAACACAGTAGAGTACAGTAAAGAAATGCAGTAGAGTACAGTAAAGAAACACAGTATAGTACAGTAAATAAACACAGTAGAGTATAGTAAAGAAATGCAGTAGAGTACAGTAAAGAAATACAGTAGAGTATAGTAAAGAAACACAGTAGAGTAAAGTGGAATAAACATTTATTGTTTCCACAGACAGAGAGCAGTGTCTCCAGTCCCCAGCTGTCTGTCTGTGAAGAGTGACTGGTCTATGGAAAAAACCTCCAGACTTCAGTAATGAAATGCAGTAGAGTACAGTAAAGAAATGCAGTATAGTAAAGAAATGCAGTAGAGTACAGTAAAGAAATGCAGTATAGTAAAGAAACACAGTAGAGTATTGTAAAGAAACGCAGTAGAGTATAGTAAAGAAACACAGTAGAGTATAGTAAAGAAACACAGTAGAGTATAGTAAAGAAACACAGTAGAGTACAGTAAAGAAATACAGTAGAGTAAAGTAAAGAAATACAGTAGAATATAGTAAAGAAATGCAGTATAGTAAAGAAATGCAGTAGAGTATAGTAAAGAAATGCAGTATAGTATAGTAAAGAAACACAGTAGAGTAAAGTAAAGAAACACAGTAGAGTACAGTAAAGAAACACAGTAGAGTACAGTAAAGAAATGCAGTAGAGTACAGTAAAGAAACACAGTAGAGCAAAGTAAAGAAATACAGTAGAGTAAAGTAAAGAAATACAGTAGAGTACAGTAAAGAAACACAGTAGAGTATAGTAAAGAAATACAGTAGAGTACAGTAAAGAAACACAGTAGAGTACAGTAAAGAAATGCAGTAGAGTACAGTAAAGAAACACAGTAGAGTACAGTAAAGAAATGCAGTAGAGTACAGTAAAGAAACACAGTATAGTACAGTAAAGAAACACAGTAGAGTTTAGTAAAGAAATACAGTAGAGTATAGTAAAGAAACACAGTAGAGTACAGTAAAGAAACACAGTAGAGTACAGTAAAGAAATGCAGTAGAGTAAAGTAAAGAAATACAGTAGAGTATAGTAAAGAAACACAGTAGAGTATAGTAAAGAAACACAGTAGAGTACAGTAAAGAAACACAGTAGAGTACAGTAAAGAAACACAGAAGAGTAAAGTAAAGAAATACAGTAGAGTACAGTAAAGAAACACAGTAGAGTATAGTAAAGAAACGCAGTAGAGTATAGTAAAGAAACACAGCAGAGTATAGTAAAGAAACACAGTAGAGTATAGTAAAGAAACACAGTAGAGTACAGTAAAGAAATACAGTAGAGTACAGTAAAGAAACGTAGTAGAGTATAGTAAAGAAACACAGTAGAGTATAGTAAAGAAACACAGCAGAGTATAGTAAAGAAACACAGTAGAGTACAGTAAAGAAATACAGTAGAGTAAAGTAAAGAAATACAGTAGAGTATAGTAAAGAAATGCAGTAGAGTATAGTAAAGAAACGCATTAGAGTAGAGTAAAGAAATACAGTAGAGTACAGTAAAGAAACACAGTAGAGTACAGTAAAGAAATGCAGTAGAGTAAAGTAAAGAAATACAGTCGAGTATAGTAAAGAAACACAGTAGAGTACAGTAAATAAACGCAGTAGAGTATAGTAAATAAACGCAGTGAAGTACAGTAAAGAACCACAGTAGAGTATAGTAAAGAAACGCAGTAGAGTACAGTAAATAAACGCAGTGGAGTACAGTAAAGAAACACAGTAGAGTACAGTAAAGAAATGCAGTAGAGTATAGTAAAGAAACGCAGTAGAGTACAGTAAATAAACGCAGTGGAGTACAGTAAAGAAACACAGTAGAGTACAGTAAAGAAATGCAGTAGAGTACAGTAAAGAAACACAGTAGAGTACAGTAAATAAACACAGTAGAGTATAGTAAAGAAATACAGTAGAGTACAGTAAAGAAACACAGTAGAGTACAGTAAAGAAATGCAGTAGAGTACAGTAAAGAAACACAGTAGAGTACAGTAAAGAAATGCAGTAGAGTACAGTAAAGAAACACAGTATATTACAGTAAAGAAACACAGTAGAGTATAGTAAAGAAATACAGTAGAGTACAGTAAAGAAATGCAGTAGAGTACAGTAAAGAAACACAGTAGAGTACAGTAAAGAAATGCAGTAGAGTACAGTAAAGAAACACAGTAGAGTACAGTAAAGAAATGCAGTAGAGTACAGTAAAGAAACACAGTATAGTACAGTAAATAAACACAGTAGAGTATAGTAAAGAAATGCAGTAGAGTACAGTAAAGAAATACAGTAGAGTATAGTAAAGAAACACAGTAGAGTAAAGTGGAATAAACATTTATTGTTTCCACAGACAGAGAGCAGTGTCTCCAGTCCCCAGCTGTCTGTCTGTGAAGAGTGACTGGTCTATGGAAAAACCTCCAGACTTCAGTAATGAACCTGAACCCTCAGACACAAAGTAAGAATCTGTTTCTACTGTAAACTGACCTGAAGAGGATTCAGATTTTATGTTCTCTGATAATCTACTGTTTTATAATTACATGAGCCCAGTAGAATATAGTAAGGAAACGCAGTAGAGTAAAATGCCCCCAAGAACATTACGATCATCCACTACTGGTTTATTAAATGTTCCCAGAAACATCCAAAAGGAAATTGGGGATGCAGCCTTTATCAATTATGCACCAAAGCTATGGAACACTTTATCTGCAGACATTAGGGAGGCACGCTCGCTCAATATCTTCAAAAGTAAGCTAAAAACATATCTCTTTACTTTAGCCTTTTAATGGTGATATTTAATATATTTTTATCTTAGCCACTTTAAACTAATTTAAATGATTTCATACATTTTTAAGCTTGGGTTTCCTGAAGGAGGATCATTTAGTGTTGAGGAAGTAAGAAAGTTAAAAGTAAGGTTGAGAGAGCAAGAGGAAAAAGTAATGTCAAAGAGAAAGATTAAATCTGAAGCGTTGAAAACAATGGAAGAACATAAAAGACAGTTTATGTTATGGGAGAAGAAAGCAGAGAACAGGGACAGGAAGAAAGTATGTGGATTATTTGCAAAGACAAATATAGATGAAAGTACAGACAAAGGGATTATGAAAATGTCAAAGAATGTGTAAAGGCTGCTATTTTATCTGCTATTTTAATTCAGCTATTTTTATACAATTTTAATTCTGCTATATTATATTATTTTAATTCTACAATTTTATCTGCTATTTTATACTATTTTAATTCAGCTATTTTTATAATGGTACTTCAGACTCATTTACATCTACACTGTGATTATTGTACTGTAAATGCTCTTATTCTGTCCTTGTACTAATTGTTATGTTTTTTGCTGTGAAGCACTTTGGGCTGAAATTCTTATATGAAAGGTGCTATACACATGAAGCTTATTATTATTATTATTATTATTATTATTATTATTATTATTATTATTATTATTATTATTATTATATTATAGTAAATAAATGCAGTAGAGTATAGTAAAGAAACGCATTAGAGCAAAGTAAAGAAATACAGTAGAGTAAAGTAAAGAAATACAGTAGAGTACAGTAAAGAAACACAGTAGAGTACAGTAAAGAAATGCAGTAGAGTAAAGTAAAGAAATACAGTAGAGTATAGTAAAGAAACACAGTAGAGTACAGTAAAGAAACACAGTAGAGTACAGTAAAGAAATACAGTAGAGTAAAGTAAAGAAATACAGTAGAGTACAGTAAAGAAACACAGTAGAGTACAGTAAAGAAACACAGTAGAGTACAGTAAAGAAATGCAGTAGAGTACAGTAAATAAACGCAGTAGAGTACAGTAACAAAACGCAGTAGAGTACAGTAAAGAAATGCAGTAGAGTACAGTAAAGAAACGCAGTAGAGTACAGTAAATATATACATTGGAGTACAGTAAAGAAACACAGTAGAGTACAGTAAAAAAACACAGTAGAGTACAGTGAAGAAACACAGTAGAGGATAGTAAAGAAACGGAGTACAGTAAAGAAACACAGTAGAGTACAGTAAAGAAACACAGTAGAGTACAGTAAAAAAACACAGTAGAGTACAGTGAAGAAACACAGTAGAGGATAGTAAAGAAACGGAGTAGAGTAAAGAAACGCAGTACAGTAAAGAAACACAGTAGAGTCCAGTGAAATAAACATTTATTGTTTCCACAGACAGAGAGCAGTGTCTCCAGTCCCCAGCTGTCTGTCTGTGAAGACTGACTGGTCTATGGAAAAACCTCCAGACTTCAGTAATGAACCTGGACCCTCAGACACAAAGTAAGAGTCTGTAAACTAAAGTCAAGAAACCCAGTAGATTACAGTAAAGAAACGCAGTGGAGTACAGTAAAGAAACACAGTAGAGTACAGTAAAGAAACACAGTAGAGTACAGTAAAGAAATACAGTAGAGTACAGTAAAGAAATGCAGTAGAGTACAGTAAATAAACGCATTAGAGTATAGTAAATAAACGCAGTGGAGTACAGTAAAGAACCACAGTAGAGTAAAGAAATGCAGTAGAGTACAGTAAAGAAATGCAGTATAGTAAAGAAATGCAGTAGAGTACAGTAAAGAAATGCAGTATAGTAAAGAAACACAGTAGAGTATTGTAAAGAAACGCAGTAGAGTATAGTAAAGAAACACAGTAGAGTATAGTAAAGAAACACAGTAGAGTATAGTAAAGAAACACAGTAGAGTACAGTAAAGAAATACAGTAGAGTAAAGTAAAGAAATACAGTAGAATATAGTAAAGAAATGCAGTATAGTAAAGAAATGCAGTAGAGTATAGTAAAGAAATGCAGTATAGTATAGTAAAGAAACACAGTAGAGTAAAGTAAAGAAACACAGTAGAGTATAGTAAAGAAACACAGTAGAGTAAAGTAAAGAAACACAGTAGAGTATAGTAAAGAAACACAGTAGAGTACAGTAAAGAAACACAGTAGAGTAAAGTAAAGAAACACAGTAGAGTATAGTAAAGAAACACAGTAGAGTAGAGTAAAGAAACACAGTAGAGTACAGTAAAGAAACACAGTAGAGTAAAGTAAAGAAATACAGTAGAGTATAGTAAAGAAAAACAGTCGAGTAAAGTAAAGAAACACAGTAGAGTACAGTAAAGAAACACAGTAGAGTACAGTAAAGAAAAACAGTCGAGTAAAGTAAAGAAACACAGTAGAGTACAGTAAAGAAACACAGTAGAGTACAGTAAAGAAAAACAGTCGAGTAAAGTAAAGAAACACAGTAGAGTATAGTAAAGAAACACAGTAGAGTAAAGTAAAGAAACACAGTAGAGTACAGTAAAGAAACACAGGAGATAACTGGGACTAAACTGTTATCACATTGGAGATATAGGTTTTACCAATCAGTGAACATCGGCTACCACTATTGTAATGTGTTATAAAGAACGTGTTCATCTCCACAGAAAGAAGAGCAAAACTCCTGTTTCTGTGGAGGAGCAGCGGTCCAGCTGTGCTTTGTGTCAGGACGTCCTGAAGGATCCAGTCTCTACCAGCTGTGGACACTGGTTCTGCAGACAGTGCATCGCCTCATACTGGGACCAGTCTGCTTCATCAGGAGACTCCCCCTGTCCCCAGTGTGGAAACAGATCCAGAACAAGACTGCAGACAGCCAGTCAGACCAGCTGTGCACACAGTAAGACTGTACATCTGTCTGCTGCTGTCTTCATGTCTGAAAACAGGATTCTTCCTGCTTCATTTGTTTGTACAGCACATTATGATCTGTTATATATATTTATTAATCTCACATGTGTCTTCTCTTTCAGCAGATAGAGGTCTGCAGGAGGTTTTAGATGAACATAGGATCAGTCTGATGAGGAGATGTGAATGTGTGACTGAAGGAAGTGAAGAAACAGTGAGTAAAACCCTCCTCAACAGGATCTACACTGAGCTCTACATCACAGAGGGACTGAGTGAAGAGGTTAATACTCAACATGAGGTGAAGCAACTTGAGACAGCTTCCAAGAAAAAGACCCTCCGTGACACTCCAATCAAGTACCACGACATCTTTAAAGTCTTACCTGACCAACGGAAACACATCAGAGTCGCTCTGACGGTCGGTGTTGCTGGCGTTGGAAAAACCTTCTCAGTGCAGAAGTTCACTCTGGACTGGGCAGAGGGTTTGGAAAACCAAGATGTCAGTCTGGTGATTCTGCTTTCGTTCAGGGAGCTGAACTTGATCAAAGCTGAGCAGTACAGTCTTCTCAGGCTGCTCCATGTTTTCCATCCAACCTTACAGAAGGTCACAGCAGAGACGCTCGCTGTCTGTAACGTTTTGTTCATCTTTGACGGCCTGGATGAAAGCAGACCTTCACTGGATTTCCACAACAAAGAGGTTGTGTCTGATGTCACACAGCAGTCATCAGTCAACGTGCTGTTGACAAACCTCATCAGGGGGAATCTGCTTCCTTCGGCTCTCGTCTGGATAACTTCCCGACCTGCAGCAGCCAATCAGATCCCTCCTGCATGTGTGGACAGGGTAACAGAAGTACGAGGCTTCACTGACGTCCAGAAGGAGGAGTACTTCAGGAGGAGATTAAGTGATGAAGAACGGTCCGGCAGAATCATCTCTCACATCAAGACATCCAGGAGCCTCCACATCATGTGTCTGATCCCCGTCTTCTGCTGGATCACTGCTACAGTTCTGGACCACATGTTGACTACAGACCAGAGAGGAGAGCTGCCCCAGACCCTCACTGACATGTACTCACACTTCCTGCTGGTTCAGACCAAGAGGAAGAAGCAGAAGTATGATGAGGGACATGAGACGAGTCGACAGGAGCTGACGAAGGCGGACGGGAAACTTCTTCTGAAGCTGGGGAGGCTGGCGTTTGAACATCTGGAGAAAGGAAACATCATGTTCTACCAAGAAGACCTGCAGCAGTGTGGTCTTGATGCTACGGAGGCCTTGGTGTACTCAGGAGTTTGTACAGAGATCTTCAAAAGAGAGAGTGTGATCTTCCAGAAAACAGTCTACTGCTTTGTTCATCTGAGCATTCAGGAGTTTCTGGCTGCAGTCTACCTGTTCCACTGTTACAGCAACAGGAACACAGAGGTACTGAAGGACTTCCTGGGGAAACACTGGAAGAATGACTCATCCCTGGATGTCTTCCTGTCTGAAGCCATGAAGAAATCCCTCAGAAGTAAGAATGGCCACCTGGACCTGTTTGTCCGCTTTCTCCACGGCCTCTCTCTTAAGTCCAACCAGAGACTCTTAGGAGGCCTGCTGGGTCAGACAGACAACAGTCCAGAAATTATCCAGAGAGCCATCAACAACCTGAAGAAAATGAAGAGTGACGATATCTCTGCTGACAGAAGCATCAACATCTTCCACTGTCTGACAGAGATGAAGGACCTCTCAGTACATCAGGAGATCCAAGAGTTCATGCAGTCAGAGAACAGATCAGAGAAGTACTTCTCGAAGAAGAAACTCTCTGAGATCCAGTGCTCAGCTCTGGCTCACATGCTGCAGATGTCAGAGAAGGTTCTGGATGAGTTGGACCTGCAGATGTACAAGACATCAGAGGAGGGACGACGGAGACTGATTCCAGCTGTGAGGAACTGCAGAAAGGCTGTGTAAGTCCAGATGTGATTAACTTTAGAAATCAGAGTAGATTAGAAGTTTAGTTCTTCAAATATACACGAGAAAATTCATTTTATTGAATAAATATATCCACTTTTTACTTCATTATTTAGTTTCAGATGTTCTTGAGCTGTTTCAAACGCTGTGAGAGCAAAACAAGTGTTTTCAGCTTCTATCTGTGAAGTTCATGAACAGATTTCTATTTATTTCTAATAATTGTTACACTTGACAGTTTCTTCCTCTCATTACATTCCTTTGGGGGATGGAGGCGACATGCAGACCTTGTCAAACTAAAGACTTTAGAGGTGCTCGAGGTTTCATCACATTTTACAGTTCTGAGTGAATGCAGAGAAGTTGTTGTTACATTCTAGCAGTTTCTTCATCATTACATCAGACACACAGGTAATACCTGATTGTTTTATGCTGAAGAGTTTAAATAAGATTTCTATAATGTCCCACTAATAACAGGTCTGATCATGTTTTAGTGACGAGACACTGAGAACATCTTTCTGATGGTATTATATTAAAGATGTTGCCTTATTGGTTTGTTAATAGTGTTTGTGTGCTGAATACATGTTTCAGATGCACATCAAAATATTGAAATATATTAACATTTATTTCTGTACATCTCTGATACTTTCAATGATTTGTTTCCTTTCTGTTGCGTTTGTCAACAGTCAGTGACAGCAGAAGGTAGCTAGCAGAGACAGACCTAGGATCAGATCACACTGACACACTGTGGACATTATGGAAGCCTCAATATAACTACAGCACTACTCTCTTCCTTCATCTGCAACATTAAACACATATTACAAGTCTGCAGGTAATAAGTGATGAGAATTATTGTTTCATGTCAAACACAGTGAGATCAGATGAACCACTGATGTCACAGCGGCTTGTCCTGCCTCGTGTTCTGAAGATGCCAGAGCAGAGACAGGGGAGTTCAGACGCAGTTACAACACACAAAGAATTCCTTACGCCGTTTATAATCCAACAACACTAAAGAACATCTAAATATAACTGGGAAACTGCAGATGTGTGTAAGAATCACTTTAGATTACCTGCTCATGAATCCATCGTGCTCTTTGCTGCCGTCCTCGCCCTGGATTCCATTTGTAACTTCTCCCCCTTTCATGTAGGCCTCAATCTTTCTAATAGAGGTTCAGTATCCTGTGGGCATCTCCCGAGTATCCTGGGGCGGGGGGGACAATGCAAATATTAAACTTGTATTAAAATATTAAATTTGCTAACAGCAAATGTTTTGTCATCAAATGTATAAAATAAATATAATATTTCCTCTTTCATAATAACACATTTTGTAATATATGTGTCCTGACAGACTTTCTGGATGTGACATCTCAGATACTGAATGTGAAGTCGTGGCCTCAGCTCTGAAGTCCAACCCCTCCCATCTGAGAGAGCTGCAGCTGGATATGGGATCACTGGAGGATTCAGGAGTGAAGCTGCTGTCTGCTGGACTGCAGAGTCCAAACTGTAGACTGGAGACGCTGAGGTCAGTTCACTGACTGTAGCTCGTGGAGTAAATATAATTGGTACAATTTGCAGAAGGTGAAGACGTTGTAATTATTATTATTGTCTTCTTTATATTTCAAATGTCTGAATATTGTGGAGAATGACGTAAAGTAGAGAAAGTAAATGTTTGACGGGACAGTTGTTGAGCTTCCACAGACTCACATTGTGCTCCATGAGTCAGTGAAGAAGATGTCAGTACTGAGGTGTGTGAGAGATATGAAGGAGGTTGTTAAACATCTGATGACAGAGAGAAACAGGCTGCAGAGACTTTGAGCTTTGATTACCAACACATTTGTATCATTGCTGACAGTGACCTCTAAACTTCTTCAGCTCTGAACAGATTATTAAACCTTAATAATAATAATAATAATAATAATAATAATAATAATAATAATAATAATAATAATAAGCTTTATTTGTAGAGCACCTTTCATACAAGAACTTACAGCCCAAAGTGCTTCACAGCAAAAACTTCAAACTTAGTAGAAGATGAGACAGAGCATTTACAGCACAATAATCACAGTGTTGATGTAAATGAGTGTGAAGTCAATTAAAATAATATAAATAACAGAATTAAAATAGTATAAATAACACTGGAGATCATGCCTAGTATCTGTATCTGTGCCGTACTTAACGACCTCCTGAAACCACGTTCATCACCATTCTTGTAGATGTTTGAAAGGATCAGAGCCACATGTTGAAAGCATGAGATCCACAATGGGCCCCTGTGGCCCTTCAGCTGGTTTACTCCCTTTGCTACACATTCTTCAGAGTCTTCCCGTTTCATAAACAAACCCCACTTTGTTAAGTTTTATGAAATCTATCGGTTAAAGACAGTTTTTCTCCAACAATATTCTTTAATCTTTCACTTTTCCACTAATTGTGTAAAGAACATGAAACACATTTATCAGAGGAGCTTCCTCTTGTTCCCGTGGTAACACCGTCTGTCTGATCTCAGGCTTTTCAAAAATACACACCTTTACACATTCAATGTTACACCTTGAACTAACTCAAGCAGCAACATTGTTTTCTAAAGTTACATCATGTTTTCTTTATTCAGATTGATGGTTTCCTGTTGGTCAGAGATCAGCTGGGATCCTCTGGTCTCAGCTCTGAAGTCCAACCCCTCCCATCCTGAGAGAGCTGGACTTGGGTTACAACGAGCTACAGGATTCATTAGTGAAGCTGCTGTGTGACCTTCTGGAGAGTCCAGACTGCAGACTGGAGACTCTCAGGTCAGTTCACTGACTCTCTGGTACTACTGTAGATCCAACATGTTTAATGAATTATTGAACATAATTTATGTTCATAAATAATTTACATCATAAAGTCGTAACTTTCCTTTTGTTCATATTTTGATTTTTCTTGCACTAAATTGAGTGTGCAGTCACAGAAGACGAGTGTTTGTTAAAGCAGCTGTAGCAAATGTCCACTGTTAGTTATTAAAGTACATTTATGTTCACGTGTGGTAAACGCTCACATCTGTATACAGAAGGTCATCTGAACTAATATTAGTGTACACTGATGAAGTTTACTTTCTCAAGCACAAAGAATTCTTTGTTTCCATTCATTTCAATGTGTTTCCACAGATAATAAAGTAGAAGCTGATGTTATGATGAGCACAATAACAGAATGACAGCGTCACTCGAATTCATGGATTAGGACGTAGTAATGTTGAGCGACACATTTAAACCTGAACACATCTGATTGGATTATAAATGGATTTGTATCTACATCATGTTTTCTTTATTCAGATTGGAGGGCTGCAGTCTGCCAGAGATCAGCTGGGATCCTCTGGTCTTAGCTCTGAAGTCCAACCCCTCCCATATGAGAGAGCTGGAGCTGAGTAACATCACCCTGCAGGATTCAACAGTGAAGCTGCTGTCTAAATTTCTGAAGAGTCCAAACTGCAGACTGGAGACTCTCAGGTCAGTTCAGCATCTGTTACTTCTGTTCTGAGGTTAATATGTGAAAGTTGTGTTGACACTAAGCTGCAGACATAAAGCTGATATTATACTGATCCACACTGAGTGTCCTGATGCTAAAGTCTGTTTTCTTCTTCAGTGGTTTAGTTCATTGACTGGAGGATCAATGTTGAGCTATAGATTTAAATCTAACAAGAACAATCCTACACTGCAGAATTCAGTCTGAAGCTCTTAAACTGCTGAATTTCATGTTATATGCTCCATGTTTTTAACTCATGATAATAAATAATACATAAATACAATGAATAAATATCTCTTTCAACTCTCAAACACTAACAAACATATTCACTATTTGCTTTTTCCAACATCGTTATGAAGCTATATGCTGATGATACTGAACAGTTTAAACTGAAGATGCTTTGAGTTTCTGACTCCACTGTTCCTAAAATAAATGTTCTAGATGTCTTTTGTTCACATTTCTTCAGACTTCATTCTGACACATTTGCTTCTCTGGAAACTTTGGGATCTTGAGTTGAATCAACTTCTGTGGTTTTTCTTTGTGTGTGTCTGCACATGATGAGTTTGTATAGTTGGATCCACTGGTGGAGCTGGCAGAGTTTAGGATGTGATGTCACTGCTTTTTATTCAAGTAGAAGCACGTTGTCATTAATATTAACATCAAGTTATTTTCTAAATGTGCATCTTCCCTACTTCAAAGGGATGGAATTGTTTTAACTGGATTTCACTCAAAGACCAAACTGCTGTTTTTCTTTTTTTTTCCTCCTTTTATTTTATCCAAGTACAGCAAATAGTCAGACAAGACAATTAGCACTTGATGCTCAGGTATTTAGGTGAAAAACCTTTTGAATAGAAAACAAACAAAAAGAGAATTAATAAAAATTAAAATGCCAACTCAAATAAATGTAAATGGAAAAATCTACACATTTATAATTTCCAAATATTTCCATTTCATCAAGCATTAGAACCTTAAATTAAATTATAAATGCACTCTCACTAAATGAAAATAACGAATGCACAGTTGCTGCCATAATTTTAACACGTAATGCATTTCATTTTACCAAGTAAATATGTACTTCTAACGGCATTTTAACTTTAAGTACTTCGTCATTTTTTATTAAATACAATTATGCAATCATTTTTAAATCACAAACAATATATGAGAAAGTAAACAAGCCGTTTGGCAAACATGTACAACATCAGTTCACCGAGCCACACACACAAGCACCGATCATGTCATAATCCAGCGTCAATCAAACTAGTAGCGGCAGTCTCCAGCAGGTCTCTCAAGCTAAACGTTCAGCGTCTTACCGGCCGCCTCTTCGGTCTCGATAGATATTTCAGCCCTGCACAATCTCGCTCCGGATTTCAACATCGTCAAGAAAACAACATCCTCTCTCTGCTCTGCGCCATAACGGCAAGTGGCGCTCTTGTAGATGGGAAACACTCAGGCTGATTGGTTGCATCCGGTTTCTCCTATTACTCTCTGGAAAGCTCCAGTTTGACTTGACAATTAATGAGAGCTCTTTTTCACTGTTTGTATCTCACAGTTTAATCATGTTTGGAGTTTCCACTTTCTAAACTTCTTCAACTCTGAACAGATTATTAAACCTTGAATTATTTCAAGCTGCAACATTGTTTTCTAAAGTTACATCATGTATTCTTTATTCAGATTGAGGGGCTGCAGTCTGTCAGAGATCAGCTGGGCTCCTCTGGTCTCAGCTCTGAAGTCCAACCCCTCCCATCTGAGAGAGCTGGACCTGAGGAACAACAACCTGCAGGATTCAACAGTGAAGCTGCTGCGTGACCTTCTGGAGAGTCCAGACTGCAGACTGGAGACTCTCGGGTCAGTCAGGGTCCGACTCAGTCTCTGCTGGTTCAGCAGTATTGTACTAACAGGGGGGTTAATGTGTTACTCACGTTGGGGAATCCCCCAGTTCTACCTTCCACTTGTAGCCTAGCTTAGCAGAACTAATCAGTGATTTCACTCATTGCCTGCAGGTTCTCCTGTTCTTTCATCTGGTGTTTCTTTTCTTTCATTCTTCCACTAACAATAAAACACAAGCTGACAATGCAAAGCCAAGCAACATGTTACAAGTTGTAACTTTGGAACTTGTGATTTCACAGAAGAGTGAGACAGGTAGTGTGTTTGGTTTTTGGATCCAGACTAAAGACGAGTTACTTCCTGTAATGCAGGCTCAGAGCTGTCTGCAGTCAGTTGTAGTGTTTGCACAGAAGATATGATGCCATGTAAAGCGTTCCATCAGACGGCTCGTGTCAGGACTCTGAAGCGGGCTGACTCTAACAACAAACTGTTATTTAAACCTGAGACGTAACTTTTGGGATTGTGTTCCTACAGGATCAATGACTAGTTGATCACAGCTGAGAAACACACAACATGTGAGTATTGCAGCATATCCTCCATTCATCCAGATATTACATGAACATCTGATCTTAAAATGAGATGCCCTCATCGTACACAAACTACTTTCAATTGTGTTTCTGTTTGATATATAAAATATATATTCTATTTATAAAATATTCCAGAATGTTGTCTGCTAATGTTTCTCAGCTTCATTCAAGTGTTCATTGAGTTCTTTCTCTTGTTGTCCTTCAGAGGACTCCATCAAACTGGATGTGTGAACAAACCTGCCCGAGGAAGACAGCAAGGTGAAAGAGGAGCAGCTGCACAGTGTGAAGTATATTTATGGAGCTTCACCACAGAATCAAATGTAGTTATTGGTAATTGTTTGCCTGGGACCGACCTGCAGGCTCAGCTTGTATTAGCTCAGATCAACTGGTCCTCCTGCTGGAGAGACGAGTGGAAGATGGAGCAGTTCATATCTAGAGATTTGATAATATTGCTAAATGCCTTGTGGTGTAATGAACTTGTAAGCTTGAACAAAGTGCATCAACCTGTTCACCTTTCATAAGTTCTCTTGCTGGAGTTCTGATATACACTTGTACTTGTTTAAACTTCATCAGACTTCTTGTTTTTGATATTCATCGTCTCATCTTAAACATTATTCTTCATTTCTACATTAAACTGCGTATTAGTGGAAGTACTTTGTGATTTGAAGAGAACATTTAGTTCTCAGAGGAGACGACTCCTGATGATGTCATCAAGAGAAAAGGAATAGAAGGGATTTTATTTGTATCTTTTATCATTTAGTTTGTAAGTTTTATGCATTATGAGAACATTGTGTTAAGATGTTCCTTTGTTATGGTTTGTAACTTCATAATGTGCTTTCCTTGTGTTTTTATATGCACACATTGTAGATGTGTTTGTCTCAGGAGTTTCCCACGCGTCCCAGCCGGGCACAGCGAGTGTTATCAGGAGGTGTTTCAAGTCTCTCTCTCTCAGTGGGGGGCAGAGGACCAGGGCTCAGTCGCAGGTTATTGGGCTCGTATACTTTATGGCACCCAACCATCTGGGGGTACAGGGCCTGTTGCTCTGTACCAGGGGTCTCCAACTCTTCTTCATCTGAGAGCGACTTGCATCACATCGCTTACATTTACTCACAGAGCACTCATCAGGTGAATTAAAGTACTTTGTGTACACGTGTGAAATTAAAATACCCAAAGCTCATCAACAATCTTAACTTCACATCAAGGTCCAAGAAAACGACACTTTGTTCACATATTATTCTTATTATGGCCACACAGTAAATACATCACCTTCATCAATACAAGCATCTTCTGGCACATGTACAATAAGTGCGTTCACTCTTTAGTAAGTTAGTGAGATGACTGCACTGCATGGACTCCACCACAGAGGTGTATGCTGGAGTGTGCACACTTAGGTTCCCTCTAACAGACTCATTTAAATGTTCATCACTCTTGTTCTGGTTGGGTGAATAAACAGCTGTTTTAAGTGTTGCTTGTAGCTGGTTCACCTTTTCAGTCCGTCGCGTGCAGCAGGAAGCAAAGTTACCACGTTGCTTCTTTAGCCAGCGGACACACTGGTCCCGCAGATAAGGCACACACACTTGTCCTTCACGTTCTTCTTCTTGACCTGGTCACCTTCGTTCATCCTACATCTGAATAAACTCGCTATAGTACCAAACTCCTCACGTTAGCTCAGCTACAGTGTTGCCAACTCCTCAGTAAGGAGAGTATCTATTGGCTGTCCTAGAAGTCACTAAATTACGTCATCGCCTCATTTGCATAATTGACCATGTGCATGTAGTTGTAATGGACGCTGCAGGAGGAATAACGTTGAGACAGAAAGTGTGTAAAAAACACCCTGAATGTGTTTAGAACTACAAATGAACTTTCTTCTGTTGATTCTTGTTTTGTATTTGTTCCATTGAAACAGGCCATCGCTTCTCAAAATAAAACCTCACTACATTTGTCACGAGTCGCTTTTGACAATAACAATCGCCAAAAGATTTATAAAGTCGCCAGATTGTCAACACTGTACATATCCAACACATCTCTGAAGTCTTAGATACAATTATATTATAATATATTATATTATAATAGAAGTTTCACTCGATGTTTGTGAAGTTAAAGAATATATTAGACTTAAACTATAACTTTTAAAGACTAAAACTAATAACTTTCTAACTTCATGGTGAACTCTTTAAAGAAGAAGAACGTAAGTGTTTCTCATTATAATGACATATTACTGAAGTTGATTTATTCCAGCTCTATTTCATATTTCTTATTGTTGTTATGCATTTATTTGTATTCTTCTTCTTGTTTCTCTGTTTATGTTGAGTACATGTCTCATCATGTGTGTATTTGAAGGTTTTTCTGTTAGAATTGAAGGATTAAAAACATCATTCATGTTCTCCTCATTTATTTCTACTCTTTTACAGAAGATCTGTTCATTTCTGTGCTTTTAAATGTTTAAAGTTATACATGGGATAAGCACTTTATTACCAAAGAGGAGTTCCTCCTTTAACCTACAGGAGGCGCTGTTGCACTTCACTTTAAACATGTGTGATGAGTTTACAGCTGTCAGGAAATGTGGGACTTTTGGGCATCATGTTGTCATTGCCTATATTTAGAAACAATATATATAATTAGTTTGGTGATATAGTGTTGTATTCATTCCACACTGCTATTTCACACTTCTCATTATTAATGCTAAAACTTCAGAGTTTGTTCTGAACTGCATTGTTGTAGAATTGGAATAATTTAAAAGACAAATTACAAATGTCACATCCGAAACATATTTTAAGAAGCATGTTACTCTTTAAGACACATCTCTCTCAGGAGTATCTCATGATGCTTAACAACTAATGTTTTTTAAATAGATCTGATTACAAATACAACAGCTGTGGTTTGGCATGTTGAGAATATTTCAAACCAAATGACCCTTTAAACTTGTTTTCCACAATGATTACTTTTGGTCCTAAAGTTCAGTAATGGTGGAAAACTGTAAATTAGAATTATAACGATCATCTAATTTGAAGAAAATTGCATTTACCTTCACTCCCACTTTAGTACAGGAGGCCTCGGTGAGCACCAAACCCTGCCACTAGTGTACCCAGTGACCTACACAGCATTACATAAGCAAGGACTTACTGTATGTCCTTATGAAGGAGTTCTGCTGTCATACATTTAACTCTTTATTGAAACACTTTCTAGAATAATCTTGGTTCCTTGTAAGTACACAGAATAAATTTGACATTTTTGATAGAAGTAAAGCCTCGTTAAGTTGTTTATCATTCCAAAGTGCACTATGCATGTGCACATTTCACTATATAATACAATGTTATTTATTAAGACTTCAGTGGAAACATATTTGCTTAACCGGCAGCCATTTGGAGAAGTGAGTTTGGGGAAGATTCATTAAGATGATTAAGGTGTTTCTTGAAGTAGCTCCTGAGATATCGACTCTCGCAAGGAGAAAATAGGGCTGGGACAGGGAGTTCCCCACTGTTGCCTTGGCAACAAGATCTCAGCCCATCCAGCTGAGATTGCTTGCTCAGCCAATCAGAAACGGGGCCTTGGATAATTTATGGTATCCTGCAAGGTGTATGTGTCTCTGTGGGTTTCTCTCTCTCTCTCTCTCTCTCTCTCTCTCTCTCTCTCTCTCTCTCTCTCTCTCTCTCTCTCTCTCTGCATATGTATGTGGTTGCATGAATTTAAAAACAGGTTTACCAAACGTTCACCTAAAGCTACAGGTTGAGGGTTTAGTGTATTGGCAGCTAATGTTGAGTTGCTCTAATAATGCAATAATCAACAGGGAGATATAGCACTGTTTGTAGGGGAGGTTTATTTTAGCACACAGACTTTAATTTCCTGAACAGCCAGGTTCTGCTGACAGATAGCAGCTCTTACATCGCCTTCGATTTATCCCTGCGTGCACTTCCCTTTGGTTTTGGAAAGTGCCCGGGGTGTCCCATCATCATTAATAAATGTCCCCATTGAAACAGTTTTGGCACAGAAAAAAAAGAAAAACAGCTGGTACTGATTACTGTGTCAGACTGAGAGCCACTGTCCTTGAAAGACAATTAAATAGGTTAGCTTCCATAAAGCAAGACTTACGACGTAGCCTACATTTATATGCATGCCTTTTCACTCCGTGACTGATTTTGTACTAAACCATAAAGCCTGTGGCTGTGTGTTGGGTTTGGATAAATAGAAGGGACGCGCTCAGATTTCCATAACTTGTGTATGATAATGTAATACTATATGGAAGAAATCTAAAAGCTTTCCACTGGTGTGCAGCTGAAACTGAGAGACTGGCTCAGACATCAGACATGTGGACTTGTGGTGCAACACTGTTGTGGAGAAACGTCCTCTCATCGCGCTCTGCTTCAGTCATGTTCGTCTGTTACTTGTGTCCCTGTGGCGTCTGATCTAAAAGGTCCCTCAGTATGCTTTAAATGTATTTTATTTTTCTCATGTTTTTTCATGTTCTACATAGACTTATATAATATTCAGATCTGTAAATGTTTTATTATATATTTCTTCACTGCCCTTTGCGTTAGTAGCATTAGCTGGGGCTCAGCATGGTCCTGAGCTAGTGCTGATTGCAGCCAGTTTACATTTACCCATTGCATATGTTCTCCTGGTACCCACGAAAAAGTATAAGCATTTTAAGAATGTTGTAATATTCCTATTATTGAGTTGTTCCACAGGTGCAGAGCTGTGGCTGCCCACTGTTCCTATATAGCTAGGATAACTGCATCCTTGCTATAGTCTGCACCACATTGTATGGCAATCAATCCACTAGTTGCCAAGCCATGTCACTAAAAGCCAAACATGTTGGTGGTGGTGGCGCTATAAATTAAGTCAGTGGCTCAATGTCTTTATTTTATAACAATCCAAGTTGAGATATTTCAGTCTGGACGAAAGTGGTGGACTGACTGACTTTGCTACATCTAAGTGTCTGTCTACATCTGCATCTCTCTGAGGGAACAGAAATGCTCATCTGTCCTGTCTGGCTGTCAGGGACACTTGTCACCAAGGATGACAGAAGAAACGACTTCCCTTCTGGGCCACATTGTCCCTTATAGCCAATCTCCTGTGTGCATTTGACTTTAACTTTGCAGCCGATGTTCTGTTATCTAGCATCATAACGGAGGAGTTTGGAGTTTGAAATGTGATCAGTCGGTCCATCACTTTGGTCAAGACTGAAATATCTCAATAAGTGGATGGATTGCTTTGACATTTTGCAAAACATGCACGAAGAGGATTAAGCCGACTGAGCTGCAGGGTGGCACTTGAGGTTTTGAACTGTTGGCGTAAAATTATAATTTAGAATATCTCCTGACCTAAATCTACTGCCAACATCAGGTGCATTTCTTTTAATTTGTCAAATGCTTTGGTTTATGACCAAATACAGTACATGTAAAACTAATAGCATATCAACCTCAGCTGTACTTTGTGTTTAGTCCTATTTAGCAAATGTTAGTATGCTAATACGCTAAACTAAGATAGAGAATATGGTGTAGAACAGGGGTCTTCAACGTTTTTCAGGCCAAGGACCCCCAAACTGGTGTAGCATGGAGCAGGGACCCCCTACTGCAGCGGTATTCAAATGAACAAAACCCCCAAAAATCTATATTTCTTATGATTTTTATTTTATTTTTTATATTTGCTTTATCTACAAACAATTTTAAGACCCCCCTGCAGTACCTCCTGCGGACCCCCTGGGGGTCGCAGACCCCCTGTTGAAGACCTATGGTGTAGAGATTATACCTGCTAAACATTAGCATGGTAGAATTGTTATTTTGAGCATGTTAGCATGCTTATATTAGCACCACTGTGCAGGCTCACACAGCTGCCAGTGTGGCCAAGGTGGAACTTCTTTAAGCACGTAAAAATCGGGAATTATTTGTATAAAGGCATTACTCCCTTCTAAGAGAGATTTGGATTTTTGATATCTTTGAATTTAGTACCGTTTACAATTCTGTGCAACGAGCTAGGCTCAGTGGAAGAAGCTATTTGTAAAAAGCTTTTCTTTTGCTCTCTAAATAGATTAGAAAAGACAAATAAATCCATATTTTCACAACAGATTTTATTATGGTTGTTTTTGAATGTTTGTTCTTTAGTAGTGGTTCCTCTTACATCAGATTCGCCATATGGGTAGAGGAAATATTGCACACAAACATCAGAAAGCACCAAGGAATACTTTCACTTGAAACTAATTACTATAAGTTACATATGAGTTTGGGAAAAGGGCAGAGAGGATGCAAGATCACAAGACAAATATACCACACAGCTGCAGACAAACATTACTAAAGTTCTCCCGAGAGAAAGATGAGGAGAAAAAGGCAGAGATACATAGATAGAGAGAGAAAGAGAGGAAGTGTAGAGAGAAAGAAGACAGAGAAAAGAGAAATGTCAGTCCAGTTTGTTGTCGGTCATAGTGTTGGTTTAAGGTTCCCCTGCAGGAAAACTGATCTATGGTGGTATCGTGAAGATATTTCAGAAATATCTGGTGAGCTCGGTGAGTCGATAGAACAGCCCAAAGCCTGAAATCATCGAGTTGTGAATGTGAGATGTTTCTCCAGGTGGCCTGTCAAAGTTGATCTGTGGAGTCTGTACTGTTAGTTTGGTTTGTCATGTATGTGTTTAAAGTGTCTTTGTTTTACATACTTTCATCTAAAACACACAAGTCACTCACTCTCGCCTCTGTGTGCTGCCCCTCACGCCTCTACTGGAAGCTGTTCCCTTTTCATCCCGGCTAAAGAGGATGAACTATTTTGTCATAAGAATTTTTCAACCTTCAACCTGAAAATCCATTGTTCTGAACCTAAAATCAAGTTCTATATGTGCACATTTGTTTGCCATTTTAGTTACTGTAGTATACAATGTCATGGCACAACTTGCAAAAACGATAAAATGCTCCTTACATTTATTTATTTAGCCTAGCCCTGTTGTTCCGAATGCAAGTCTGAGCAAAATTAAAAAAAGAGAATAAATCCTAACGCATCATGCATGTCTTCCACTCCATCAGCCACAAAGCTATTTATAATTATAATACAATGCTTTAGAAAAACAAGACATTTAAGATCTATGAAAATATCCTGTCTCATCAGCTTTACAATGGACAAAGGCTTGCTCCCCCATAGCGCAAAGATTACATAAAAACGGGTATAAGAAATAACTTATTTTCTCTTTGTGAAATAACTTAAAATATGTAAATGAAACAGACAATCTGAAATAAAAGGCGATCCTCTAAAAAGCATTATGACAAAATTATAAGATTTTACATGTGACCAAAGGCAAGGGAGAGCATTCTGAAGCAACTTCCTGTTGTGCAGTGTAAAAAGACTAACTGGACAATCAAGCACAATAAATTAAACATAATAAATTAATACAGCAACATAAAATAGATTTAAAACATGCATTTTAAATCAAATAAAACCCAGCCGACTTAAAAACATAAGGTTTCACAATGGCATGGGCACTTTGTCTGGCCCGTGTTGAATATGAAGTCAGACATCATATTAATGCTAATCAGTGTTGGTATCCTTTCAAGTTAGTTAATATCTACCATCATTCAACTATATAACCATTTAATGGTCCTTTTTGGGATTACCTCTGGTGTGTAGAGTTACCTGCCCGCTCTTCTGCTAGTTGCATCAGTTCTTATACATTCATTTAGACTCCCTAAGGCAATAACAGAAAACATGTTGTTTTATCCTTTGGTGTGGATAACAGCCATTATTCAAGATTATATCATATGCAGGGATGTTGTGTTCCTTGATCGCAGTTAAATTGATTAAAAGCTCATGTATTTTGATCTGGGGATGCAGAAGAAACTTAATACATTGACAACAACATGATTACTTGATCTGTACCAGAGTTAGCACAATTGGACAATCATGTTTGCTTTTTGGTTTCTAATTTCCTCCCAGCACAATCGAATTACACCTAAAAATCAGATAACTCCTTGAGGATGTCAAGGATGTTTTACTTTATATAGAAAACAGTGTCCTTTGCATGGAGCCCCTCAAAGCTAATTTGTATTAGTGTTAGTCCTCATTGTACATATTTATTTTCTCAGGGTTTAGTACGCAAGAAGTAGCATTTTATCATATAAGTGTATAAGTGTAAGTTTTATGCTACATGGATTTGTTTTCTTCCTCAAATAATGATCCCTCTCATTGTCTCTGGACCTCCTGATCTCTTGCTGAACAGGCCTACATCTCTATCTTACACGCCGGGAAGGACTCATCCTGCATGACGACAGTGCTGCTGCTGGCCAGGACCATGATGTTGAGCTCCTGCTGCTTGTCGTGGGTCTCCTGGTACCACTCCCTCATCACATCAGTGTCGTGGGTTGGAATCAGAGTGACCTGACACGAGAGAGGAGGGAAGTTTCTACACTCAAGCATTCAGAGAATTCAAATCATCCATACAACGAAACATTTTCTTTGTCTTTCTGTCTCTTCTTCCCTTACGATGTTTGCAGTAAGAATGTATAATAACATTTAAGGTTTATTGCGATTTATTTGTTTTAATTTACTGCTGCTATAAACTACATTCTGCATCTAAATTCAAACATGATGAACAGAGGACCAAAGATTAATGACCAAAGTTAAATTATAAAACATTGCAAATTTTGTTCATGACAATATATTGAATGTTGTTTTTATTTATTCAAACCCTTTCGGCACCCTGGAATTGGGGCGGTGGCATTACTGAAAAGGACTTCAAAATATTTCAAATTGAAGCTCAAAATTGTTTTACATTATTACATAAACTATATTAATACTTACTTGCAAATTGTTTCCCCACTGGGACTTTCCCTCCAGCAGAGCATCAAGGACAGCCCTACTGGGCTCCTGAGCTGTCGGATCATTGCCACTGACCACATAGTAAGAGGAGCGCACCCTCTTAAAGAACTCCGCATCCACATTCTTGGCATTGCAGTGATTAGGGATGTAAACCAAATCCATGTACATGGGAGGACAGTTGGGCAGAGATGCCCCACTTGATCCCTTTCCGCTGGCAGTACCTGAAAGAGGCAAAAATATGCCCTTGTCTTTGATAAGTTCTCAAAACAAATATGAGCAAATTATGTGAAGTAGTAAAGTAATAAATGATGATAATGAGTAAATAGTGCTGACCTGATGTTGCACTTTTTACACCTCTGGATGCAGAGGTATTGGTTGCATTTTTGGCATCTTTCCCTTCTCCGACACTCTTCTTTGGAGAGGAAGTCTTCACGTCCTTCACTTTTGTTAGAGTACTCTTTCTGGCTGGTGAGGAAGACTTTTTTAAGAGCTTTTTCTTCTTGGGCTTTTCTCCTCCATCTGTATTAGCATTGTGGAGGTTTTCTTCAGCCTTGAGGGCCTCTGGGTCCACCATGCAGACATCATGATGGCCTGTAGATGGAGCAGAGTCCCTGAGTGCCACCGGAGGAGGATCGGCATGCCTGTAGGTCAGCGTTCTGTCAGTAGGCAGAGTCTCGGAGTCGTCTTCAGAGTCAATGTTAGCATCTGCTGTAATGGAGGGGCACTCCTCTGTCCCTGGTGGAACATCTGAATCTGTCTGGGAGGGGGCAGATTCACTGATGGATGTGGGTGGGGTCTCCTCACACTGCTTGGCAGAAAGCTTACCTCCTGGAGGTGGGGGCCCTCCTCCTGCCTTGGCCAGAAGCTTCTCCTCATTCATGGCGTTCTCTTCAGCAATGAAGTATTCCAGAGGGTTAGGGTTGATGAATGATGGGGACAGTTCTGTCTTGGGGTGACGATACTCACATGAAGTGACAAGGCAGAGGTCGACATCTGTCTGAGATTGAGCTGAAGGGCTCTTCTTAGTGGAGTCTGGGCCCCTGGAGCCACAGGCATAATTGTAAATACACGGATCAGAAGAGAGAGGTAGATATGATGGAAAGGGGACTTTGGGGCTCACAGGGGATTTTGCCTCAAGTGTAGAATCCTCACATTTAAAAGGATTAGTCTCCTTTGCCGCCGAAGACGGTGAGGGGGAAGCAGCTTTTGGAGGTGAGGGTGACTTGTCGTATTTTTGCTGTGTGTCAAATGTATTAGTAATGCTCTCAACAAATGGTGAAAATGGGCTTGTGCTATCTTTAGCCGGGGGACTTCCTAGCACTGGGGATGGCTCATTGGAATGGGGAGAGTGGGTGAGAGAGGATGCCTTTGTGGTGATTGGAGACTTATCTGTCTGTTCAGCCACAGCATGTAGCATCTCTGTCATCTGACATGGGGTTGTAACAGAGGGAGTAGACTGAGATGCATCTGACGGGGTTGAAGAAGTGGCAAGGACTGAATTGCTCTCTTCAAAAAGAAAAGGCTTCTCCATTGTAGAACTACGGTCTTCAGATGGTCTTCCATCTGTTCCTTCTGATGGGCTGTAGTCAACCTCAGTTGGGCCATTCTCTGTAGCACGTGAGGTGCCTCCCACAGATGGATGTTCTGGAGATTGCTTACTAAAGTCCAGGGCTAAGGAGTGGTCAGGGGACTCCTGGCCAAACTCTATTGACATGGTAGAGTGCTCTGGGGATTTTGCATCCTGTGTTCTGCTTTTAGTCTTTGGTGAAATGTCAGGTGAGATAGACATGGGTCTTGGGCTATCTTCCTTGGATGGAGATCCCTCAATTTCATGGAAGGTGGTTGGGGTCTGAACCACGGAGACAGAGAAAGAGTCATCTACTTCTGTTGAGTGAGGAGAGCCTACTTCAGCATGAGAGTCAGTGGTGGGTTCTGGCAAGGAGCTGGTTGCCAGTGAGGCGGTGGATGCTGAAGCTAAATGTGAAAATGTATCTTCTGCTACCACCTCCTCCAAAGGAGTTTCGGACTTGTCTGATGTGGTTCCTTCTGAAATGGACATTTTACTCTCGTCTTTGAAAGCTGTGAAAGGATTAGTGTCTGATTCCTGTTTAGTCATTGGTGCTGAGGACAAGATGGAATCTCCAGTTTTCTTCTGATCTATATCAAAGAGTATCATTTCTGTCTTTGTTGGGGAATCAGGTTCGGTTGGAGGTGGGCTTTTTGGAGAGGACATTACCCTCTCTACAGGGGAGGAACTTTCTCGCTCACCGGGCTCTGGGGTACCTCTATTGGGCAACTCCTCTTTATCACTTGTGACCTCCACAATTACTGGACCCTGTGCTTCATCTTCTGACACAGGTGGGAGAGCTCCTGCCTTTTCATCTACTGGTGACTGATAGTAAGGTGTGTGACCAGATGATTGAGGCGAGTTAGTTCCTTCCAAGGTCTTGTCATCTGGGCTAATGGAGGGATCAGCTGTTGCTCTGGCGTACCCTGCCATTGTGGTAGACAGTTCTATTGGAGAAGCAAATAATGATGGAGAATCAAACATGTCCTTGCGGTCCACTGAAGGAGAACGCACAAGAGGTGATGTTGTGGAAGTTGAACTGAGTCTAGTCGAGTTTGTGTCACATGATTCTTGAGCTGTTGCAAACCCTTCAGCTTTCACTGCGGAGAGAAACCCTTTACCAAATTTATCCTCTTCTAGCAATGAAGGGGGAGATATCGTGGAAGCGGAGTGGTTGTAGTCCTGGCCTTCTGTGGCTTCACTCTGAGAGTGATCTGACCCTGGCATATCCTGAAGTGGAGACGGCTTCTTCTTATCAAACTCTCCAGATGCTGAGGTCCCAAACCTGCCAGAATCCTGTGAAGGAGACTCATCATTGATGTTTTCATCACTCATAAGATCCCTAGGAGTCAACATCTCATCCATGGGAGTAGGCACACTGGAGATCTCAATGGTGGACTGAGTGTGGCCAGAGGTGACGGTGTAATCCTCAGGGGGTTCATCTCTGTTCTCGTCATCCGAGGCTGTTGAGCTCTCAAAGCCAACTGGAAACATTTCGTCATGGATAGATGCAGCCGGAGAAACAGGTGAGGACACTTTGGGTGAGGCTGAAAGAATCAGTTTCTCTGTCTCTCTCTCACTTATGTGCTGACCTTCTACATTTTTATTAGTTACATCCTCATTGTCTTCAACACTATCCTCTAGTTTGACGTCATCATTTCTATCATGGTCTTCATCTTCACTGGGACTAAGCTTATCTTTATCTGGTTCCACTCTCTGTGGTTCATAAACTTCTTCTATCTCTCTGTTCTCTTCATAATCCGCTCCCTCTGACGTCTCCTCCATTACAGTGCCTTCATCTTCAAACTTCTCAATTACACTGCCATTGAGTTTTCCCTTAAGAACTAGTTCTTCTGGAGTCTCACCATTGTCTCCATCAGCCTCCGTTGTGGTTATACCCTCATCCAAAGACTCTAATGCTTCAGGTGAGTCTTTGGTTTGTATTATTTCTTCATGGTGGATAATCACAGCCTCTTCTTCTTTAATTTGTTGCACAGTTGCATCATCCTCCACCAGCTCTTCAGCTCTAAGCTCCTCAAAGTCCTTAGTGAGGTCCTCTGGTGTGGACATCAGAGATCTTACTGCTTCTAGTTCCTCTGCAACAGCAACTGCACTCGCTGCAAGTTTGCCACTATCCACCTTTGTCTCCTTCTTTGTCACCTTTGGCTTTCCTTTCTCTTTTAGCTTTGACGGGATTCCTGCGTCTTTCTTTGAAGCATTGTCTTTTTTCAGAGGCTTTGGTTTAGGTGCTAGACTCTTTTCTTCACCCGCAGCGGATGTCTTTTTTATGTCTTTAAAGGGCCTTTTGACATCTTTCCTTTGCTCTTTCTTTTCTTCCTTTTTCTCCTTCATAGGTGAGTCTCTTCTGATGTCCTTTTTGATGACTTTCTTTGCCTCCTCTTTCTTTACTTTTTCCTCCTTTTTAACATCGTGTTTAGGTGTATCATCTTTTTTTGCTACTTCTTTCTTTACCTCCTTTTTCTTTTCCACAGACACTTTGGTCTCCTTTTTAACAATCTTTTCAACTTTGGGTTTTATGTCAGACTTTTTTCTCTCTGGAGTTTCATTTTGGGCTATTTGCTCTGCCTTTGCTTTTGCTTCTTTCTCGGGTGCCTTTACCTTTTCCTTTTTCAGCGGGACTTTGTCTTTTTTCTCAGTCTTTTGTGTTTTTTCATGAGATGATTCTGCATCTGTCTTTGCCTTTTCTGGTGCTTCCTCCTTTGACTCCTTCCGGATGCTTTTGCTTGGTGATGGCCTCGGGGTAGATCTTAGGCTCTCTTTGCTGTCTGTTCTGTGTTTCATCTTAGCTTGCTTTAGTGTTGGTGTTGACGGCATATTAGAAGAAATCGCTTTCTGAGTGACAACTGGCTGCTTCAGGAAGTCCAAGTGCTTCAGTTTTTCTAAACCTTCAAAGATGTGATGCTGGGTGGTATTTCCAGGAAAGAGAACGCGGACAACCTTATCTGAGGGATTTGCAGGGTGCCACACAATCAGCGAAGAGATAGAAGTCAAATCTGAGATGGGGAACTCAGATTCTTTTCCATTTGGCAGCAGAATGGAGGCTGTGTCTTTTTCACTACCTTTCCACTGCTTCATGAAGTGTTGC
Source organism: Cottoperca gobio (assembly GCF_900634415.1). NCBI lineage: Eukaryota > Metazoa > Chordata > Actinopteri > Perciformes > Bovichtidae > Cottoperca > Cottoperca gobio. The sequence goes on along the minus strand of NC_041366.1, from coordinate 20,675,050 downwards.
ATCTCTTTGCTGTTCTTTGATGGATTAAGCACATACATCTCAAGCTTCCCAACCCCCATTTTCTGAAAAAGTATGAGTGGTTCTATAGTGTTTCCAACAGGCCTCTGCAAAGGCTCTAACCTCAAATTTAGCTTGGTGAGAAACTGCTGAGTAAACGCTGCCTCCTCAAAATTCCTCCGAACTCTGTAATTAGGTTCAGGGTTGTCCAGGTTTTCAGGTAGATTCACAAACACAATACCAATATCTGGAGAAATCATGTTCTTCACCCAGTCGCTGTTAGCTGTCGAACCCTGTGACTGCTCCTCTTCAAGCTCTGCAACCTTCCTCTGCAGCATGCTATTGATGCCTGGCAGGTTGTCGTCACCAATGTGGGTCATGAGGATGGAGTCCACCCGGTCCAGATGTCTCACTAGCTTCCAGAAGCACGATTTCCTGTCCGAGCCACCGTTAATGAGCATGTTGAAGCCGTTGACGGCAAAGAGAGCAGAGTCACCGCTTCCAGCTGGGAAAATGTAGCAGCATGGTTTGGAAAGTTTCAGGAATCCACCTGAGGTTGGTGGTTCTAACATTTCAAAAGGAGATGGGATCTCTACGGATTCAGATAAATACTCTGTGAACTCTGAGAGTCCTTCCATTTCAGGGAGTATGAGAGTGGAGTTTAGTTTCATGTTAATGAAGTCTTGCAGGTTGTGTTTGTCCAAGTTGGTGTTTTTCCACTCCCCATGTGGAGGGCAGGAGAGTGTGAGGTTGGCTTTGTTTGCCGGGTGAATGGTGCTGAGCAATTCACCAATCTGTGCATGAGAAAAATTAAGTGACTTTTATTTTTAATATCTCAGATTCTGTAATGAAATGAATAGTGCTTTGCAATCACAGTTTCAGTATGTGTGTGTATGTGAGTTGTACTTTTTTCTCATTATATAAAAGACAATGGAAATCTTCTGCTAATGTAAGACTTGGCAACATGTGGAAAACAATTATATTACAGTGTCACAGGTGCTTATAATAAAGAAAATAATCATCATGTTGGCTCACCTCTTGGTCGGTGAATATGTCTATGAATTTGAAGAAAGAGAAAGATCCAGACTGAAGAATCAGCTCCCCACTGTTTTCAGAGCACTGCCCTGAGAGAACCAGAAGCTTGTGTCTGGCAGTGTCTGAGATCATCAAACGAACCTGGAGAGTAAATGGACAATACGTTAAAGAAACATTGAGTAAAAAAAAGAAATAAGTAACGTATTTATTTAGAATACTATACAACGATAATGTTCCTGGCTCCAGAGACAGGGAGTACAACGCCTTGCTGCTGCAGCAATCAGCTTAATGATTTAGTGCATTTGAAATATCCCCAGTTTCACGTCACTCAACTCCATTAGCTAATTAGCTGACTTATTCACTCTGCTAAGTTTCCTTTCATCCCTCTGTCTCCTGCCTCTCCCTGTATTTCTGTTGGTCTTTTATTTTTTTCCTACTTCAGCAACATCAGCTGTTCTGGGCGGCTGTTCAGGTCAATCCTGCTGTGCTGTGAGATATTATTAATGCACAGTTTGACTGCAGACATGGCTGGGGGAGGTGGAGGCAACGCTGAAAAGGAGCAGTGACACAAAAGAAAAATCTTTTGTCATCTGTACTCCTGACCCTGCTATGTCTTTTTCCTATCAAAATGAAGGAAAAGCTTTGCTGCAGTAACAAAAGGTAAAGGTCTACATTTGTTGTCCTAGCACTAAGCGAAGCATTAGTCTCAGTCCCTTGAGCTCTTAATTGCTTCTATCTTTTTTTATTCCATCCAACAGCATGAGGGTGGATAATTAGCCAAACATGGTGGATAGTCAAGGCTGCATAATAATCCTTCTCAAACTGTAATAGCTTTGTAAATGTGCATTTATTTATTTAGTTTGTGAATCATCCCTCCTTGATAAAATACAAAGTAATACATAATAAGGAAGAGGTTATAATAATATATTAGATTGTCAACAACAATTATAGATCATTTTACCTCGGTACTGACTGCTTCATCTGAAGGGTTGATTAGCACCACTGTCTCCAGGACATTACTTTTGTGGTGAAGAATTCTCTGACCTGTAAAACAAAATATAAAAATAGTTAGAAACGAAAATAGATATATACTAAAACCGAAGATACTCAATTTATTATCACATAAGAAAAGAAAAACATTCACATTTCAAACTGGAAGGTTTTGCTGAGATAAATTACTCAAATGATTAATTGATTGTTGCAGATTCATTTTCTGATGATCGACAAATCAATTAATCAATTAAACAATTAATCGTTTCAGATCTATACTTGACTCCTGACAAACAATTCAGACAGGACACATTGATTATTTGCAAAAGACCCCATCATAGTTTGCTCTCTATGTATAATATGGGAACTAAATAGGATTTAATCTTGCCATAACATTTCCCCTCAGAGACAGAGCTGTTACACAGAAGATGAATAAATGGAGAGTGACAGGCTCATAATCAATCATCCTGGGTTTTGGATGATTGATTATGATAATGACTTTGATCCCACTGTGTGTGTCTCTGTGTGTATTAGGGGGTTATCCTCTAGTCCAGCAGACGAGGCGGTCTAGCCTCATTATTTACCCCAACACACACTCTTCACTCACTCAATCTGTCGTTATTTCTTCCCCTTGTTTACTCATTTATTTTTGTATACATGAATCAATACATTTGCCTAAAACTGGTTTTATTTAGTGAATTTAGATCAATTTCAGAACATTCTGGTAATAAGACAAACAAGAATAAGCTCCAGGGTCTAGACGGCAGTGAGGTGAATATAAGCTTTAAATTCAGAAGATGTGTGTGTCTCCGGAGACGTGATTCTGAAGCAGCTATCTGGCTGCTGGGCCGACTCCTCCATATATATTTCATATAGCAGATTCTCATTATGGAGCACATAGCCATTAACCCTGCTCCCAGAGGACTGTCACTGCTTATGGGAAAACTCTTTCAATCACTGCTGTTAATAGTGAACTGGCTGCTACACAGTACGTGACATTCAGCTTCTAATATTCTAGGGAGTTCAGTGATGGTAGAAATAATGACTTTTCACCCACTTGTCAACCCTTTAGCAGTTCCGATATTGCACTCGACATTATTTGTCTGGAGGGAATAATATTCCTAGTGTGACTTTGAATTTGAGCTTTTATATAAAATCAATTTCATAGCAGATGCTTCAATGACAAAGAAACGAAAACCACCTTTTTCTGTGGGGGGAGTGGTTTTTTTGCAATTCTTTTATGCAAGTTTTGCATTAAAATGTCTCATTGTTTGATCTAATTGTATTAATATTAATAAAATGAAGATTAATTCACTGAAATTAACAAGCCAACACAATGTAAAGGTAATGGTGGTTGATTGTTTATTATCTTAAGAGTGAAAAGCCAAATTATTGCTTCAAGAATAGGATAGGATTAGATAAAAAGCTACATGATTAAAGGCAATTTTGCCTGAGACTACATGTTTTCCTAAATAGAAAATATACATCTGAGTCAAATGATGGTTATTAATGGTCTACTTTCACTAATTACCAAAGCAAACTGTCGGCCTGTTGAATGGATTGCTATTCAATTCTGTGCAGACATTTATGATACCCAGTGGATGAAGCCGTCTTCCTTTAGTGATCTCTTGACCTTTCTGACCTGACACCATGACGTTGACATTCTCGACATCTGTTGAATGGATTACCGTCAAATTTGATACAAATAATATTGATCCCAGAGGATGAAGCCCTCTTTCTTTGGTGATCCCCTGACATTTCCTCTCCTAAACACCAAATACCTGCAGAAAAACGCATTCCTATCAGCTTCAGCTGTGTTTAGTGTAAATATGGTAGATTAATATGGTAAACATTACACCTGCTAAACAGCAGAATGTTAGCATTGTCATTAAGAGCATGTTGTATAATCGTATTAGCACTTAGCTCAAAGTACTGCTGTGCCGAATACACCCTCACACAGCAGCTATCATGGCTCTTATTCTTGTTCTAGAATGAAGCGCACCTTGTGTTACCGGTAAAAACAAAACACATACGTATTACTATTACTTTAATGGTTTTATTTCAGATCTGATTTTTGCTATTTTTCAGTTTTAAGTCATAAGACCAAAAGGTCTTGATTTTATATCCTCTGCATGTGCATTTTATTAGCACTTTGAAGCAGAGATTAGTATCAGTCTTATACCACTATCATCAAAATCCCAGTGGCCTCTGGGAGAAAGTAGCTTCGCTCAGCTTTGTTCTGACGAGCGCTCCGTAAGAACAAGTGACTGAGGAAACATTTGTCTGTGAAATGAGAGAGCAATCAATCATGGAAGTCTATCGTTCATCCTGTCATGCTACTATACACAAGCCAGTGCTAATGTAAAAGTCTTTTTCTTTGTTTGTCTCTCTGTGGGTTACGCCCCGGTTCCTGGTTTCATGTGATGAAGCAGAAATGGTCTGTACATGTTAAGGACTAGCGGAGCCACTATCACCACCATCGCCACCACCACGCTGCCAAATTGCCGTGCATCTAAGCCAACTCGTCAAAAAATGACAGCTTGTGCACTGAGGCTTGCTTGAACCTGACAATTACCTTGATCGATATAAAAATCCTTAATGCCCAGTGCGTCTCAGCAGGAGGCGAGGTAATGTGAAAGGCATCACTAAGCATTCTCCTTCTGGCTGAATAGAAAGTGCAAGAATGGTATAGCCTGCCTGCCTGCCACAGACTGAACCAGACACAGGAACATCAATGTGGATGGCACCACACCAAAAATAGATCATTGGAACAACTACATCCAGGACTTCATGCAAGACCTCTTGTGTAAGGATTATAAATGTATCTCCTCAGGTGGATGCCATGTGTGTGTCAGCACATTTCTATTTCCTGTCATTTCCTTTTCCAGAATAATTGACTTTCAGCAGCATGAGGCCCCCCCAAGCACAGTGTTGAATGTCACTTGTTCCTGTGTCACCACACAACTGAATTAAAAAGGGAACTGGTATACGTAATATGTCTAATGAACTGCTACTGAAGTCGGCTGAGTCGTAGAGCAGTCAATCACCTGCGTCGTAGTATTGATGCCTCTAAATAACGGTAAACTTCTTTACGGCCGTAATCTAAGGATTAGCTTGTCAAAACATAAGACAACCTGTTAGGAGAAAGACATCATCATAGCTTCCCACCACTTGTTTATTTCCCAATTCTTCCGGCTTTGAAGAGTAGTGCGGCTTGAATGTTCTGATGTACTGCTGCAGAACAGTCAGGATCAACGGTTTAATAGACATCGAGAGTACAAAGTCAGTAGGGTCTTTATCTCTGACAAATTCATTCGTAAAAGTCAACACAATTCTTAATTACTATTGATCATAAGCTGCAATGTTGTTTTCGACAATCTCACAAGGAGGTTCTTGAGTGGATTTGTGGTTTAGAGAAAGCCTTCTTAGGCTGTCTGCATTGAAATGCTGGGAAATCTATACAGAACTGGAAGAATCATATATCAATCAGGCAGCCACCGGGGGTCTCCTGTCTTTTCCCCTTTTCCCCTCCCTTCTCCTCCTCCTCACTGTGGGGTCCAGACTTCCTGTTCTCTAACGCAGTGTGATGGATGTTGTATCATTTGTCAAGCAGACAGATAATTGCATCCGTCCTCCTCCGTCCGATACCACCTACTGGTTTATGTTTTTCTGTAAGCACTGAGCCCTAAACAATGAATTCACTACAAGCTGAAGGTAAACATATAAAACTAACTACTTAACTGATTGCTCTTTTCTACACCTAATATGAAATGATACCTTGTATGAAGTCAGCAGCTCAGCATCCTAATAAACCATCTTTATCCTGAAAAATGCTCTTTTTGTTTGACTGGGGTTGACATTTTGAAAAATCCACCTGATAGTTTTCTTGGCAAGAGTTAGATGAGAAGATTGATACCATACTCTTATATCTTTCCAGTAAATATAAGGCTACAGCTAACAGCAGGTTAGCTTAGCTTAGCATAACGACTGGAGACAGGGAGAAACAGCTAGCTAGATTTAAGGTTTTGATTAGTGAGCTTTGGCGAATTTTGTTACTTTAATGCTAAGCTAAGCTAAGGAGCTGCTGGTTGCTGCTTCATATTAAGCAAACGTATTTGAGAGTGTTGAGTTTCATCTTACTCTCGGAGAGAAAAGTGAATAAATATATACCAAAAGGTTGAAGTATAGCTGCTTATTTGGGTAATTCACAAGTTTAGATTCAAAGTACACTTCTATGAATGCATTTTTTTTTACTTTATGCAGGGAAACCGCCCTTAATAATCATAAAAGCCTTGAAAGTGCTTCTAGGAAGTCCTTCATACAGCAGTTTGTGTATTAAAAGTTCAAAAGACAATGGAAATCCTCCCCTCGAGACATACACTTGGTAAAAAGCCTGAGGCGTAGAATATAAGAGAACAATATTATTCCAGTTTTACTGCTTATGCAGCAGCTACCTCTCCTCGCTTCATTAATTCACTGATCAGAGCTGCATTTCTGTCTCTGTTTAGCATCTATCTTCACCCTATTCTCTCCTCCAGAACCTACTCTATGTTTGTGTCTTTCCTACCTCACCCCCCTCCCTCCTTTGCGCCCTTGTTTGCTTTCTCTCATCTTCTTTCTCTTCCCCTCACCCTCTCTGTACCCCTCCCTTTTTTGTTTTCATGGACAGACACTTTCCACTGGGGATTCTGCACTGCTAATTACTCCCGAGTCAACTGTGCATCTAGTACTGGGTTGCAAGGCAACAGCACACATGGAGGAGGAGAATGGAGGATGGGAAACTGTTTAAATAAAAAAAGGATTGATGAAAGGGATTGGGGGGGGGGGGGGGGTTGGAGTCGCTTTGAATTCTATCACATATAAATCTACATGTTTCACCTCCCTCTCAGCATATTGTACTTCCTCTGTGGCCCAATTCTGATATTACAGTATTAAAATAAATCCTGATTAGTCAGCAGCAGCAGTAGTTGGATCAATCTATTGTGAAGTATGAAGCCCTGCTGGTCGTATCCAATATGGAGCAATGCCAAGCAGAGGCTTTAACTGCTGCTGACCGTCAAGGCCATACTGCCCACTGACAGACCACATGTCCTGCCACACTGGATCCCTTCCATCTTTATGAGCCGAGCCCTCACCTTGCAAATACACAATCCAACAAAACGCTGAGAGGGCGTATCCAGGAGCAAGTCAAAAAACCCTCTGACGTTGTAGCGCAGGATGTGATAGTGTACGCTGCTGAACAGTGCAGCATTCAACTGTAACCGAGTATATTTACTTAATTAAACAGTTTTGAGGTAATTGTACTTTCCATTTTATGCATTTTATACATTGTAGCTTTTTTTCTGACAGCTGTAGATATTCGTTACTTTGCATTTTCTGCAGATTATCTTTCATGCAAAGCAAATGCAGCTTTTAAAACAATATTCAGTGTTCAGTGAAAAATATCTCCTTATTAAATCATTTAAATCTGGAATTTAAAATGTATTTTATGACAATAAGTGAAATAGATCGAGGAATATTTGAACTAATTTCAACATTTTCTAGTATAAAGAACAAAAACCAGACACATTTCGTCTCATTTTAAGATACAGAAGCTCATTTATGGGGCATTTAAATTAAAAGCAGGTTGAAATATTAAGATTCTTAGGACTACAGTGAGCAAATCTTAGTTTATGTTTTTATAGGATTCCATTTTAGACGGAAAAGTCTTTATAAATTTGAAGGTTTTAAAGCCACGTTGTCAAACAACAACAACAATGCTGCTCACGTGTTAATGCATTGCTGGTAAATATTCTACAGTATATATAACATACTCTACATCGGAGTACTTTTACTGCTTTTAGCTTTATTTGTCTATTAACATAATCAGGCTGCTCGTGTGAAACTATCAGTGAAAATGTCTTTCATTCCCAGTTTACCTCTGACGTCTGCCGAGAAACGAGCCGAGTGTCTGGAGACAAACAGCTTGAGTTCCTGGTCCAGGTTGCAGTCGATGAGGTTGGTGTCCCATGAGCGGATCCCTGCAAGATAAACAAACAAAGAAAATCAACAAGAAAATAAAAAAAGAGCGAGGAGAAGAAAAGACGCCAGAGAGGAAATAACATTTAGCTTCACTGTCTGAAAAAGAATGCACACAGCAGACACTTGGCAACAGGTCCAACAAATGTGCAAAGTCTCACCCTCACCCACACATCTATGCTACTGTATCTATTGATCCTTTGCCTCCAGTTCATTTAAAAATATTAGAATGAACAGACGATTTGGCATGAAAATTAAATCTATAATAGGAAATATCTATAGCCCTGTTTCTGTGTGGCCATGGGCCTGAAGCTGGGAGCGTCCGCTGAGCTGCTGAGTCACGATGGTATCATCCTCTCTTCATAATCATGCAGAGTAACGGCCTGATGAAGGCCTCTGTGAGGTTACGTGATGATATGAACTGGGAATAAACACAAAGGGACTTTAAAGTGTTTATATGTGAGATATACTGCACACAAAAGGTGGACAAATAAGTTTATTTAATTCACAATATTACTTTTTACAGCAGAAGGCCTGAACTGAAAACAGAGGGTGTGGCAAAAAATATGAGACATTAATTAATAAGAAACAGTGATGAAGATGATAGTGTGTGTCACATGTTTATACAAAATAGATTATAAGAATGTATAAATGAAATAAAATATATATTTTTAAGAACAAAAGAAAAGCCTTTAAAGGGCTCGAAGGGAAAAATTGCCAAACAATCAAAAGGTCCAGAACAGCTACTCAAAGACCTTGTGTGTGTTTGTTTTTCTTTCAAGGTCAATAGTAAACTTTTGGTCTCAACATAATAATCTATTAAATTAGCATAATAATATCAAAATAAACAGTGACTCCGACAGGTTAAACTAGTTAATGTGTGATCCTGAAATCAGGTGATAGCCTAAAAGTAAACACTTCTTCACTGGGTTTTACACACACACAGCAGGCCTACAGTAACTGCACCATATCCCCCTCTTTCCTTCTCCTCTCTCTCTCACAGACAGTGCACTCGGGCCAGGGAGACAGACCCCTCCAGCAGCTGTGGTATTTATAAAACGCCCTGCTCAGTTTGAAAATCCTTCCTTGTGGCTTTCCGTAGGGACCGCAGTGCGGACCGAGCCACGCCCACCAGCCGGTGAGGGATGAGAGAGCTGGATGCGGGATGATGATGAGGATGATGATGATGGAGAGATGTTCCCACACAGGATGTAAGAGGGAATTAATCTATTCCGTTATCAAAACCAGGAAGTCATGTCAGTCTCAAAACACAATTCATTCAGCTTTTTAGCGAAGCTTTCTTCCACAACAACACGAGAGACAAAAGCTGCTGCTAAAAAAAAAAGCACCGTTGTCTCTTCCTGACTGTACACCGATGCGTGGGACACTCCACGATCCTGAAACAAAAGCCTGACGCACCTGCTTACAGCCCTGGCAAGATGCTGCGGGAGAAGAAAAAAACGCAACTGCACTCTGGAGCCAAAGAAATGCGATATGCTGCATTATTTGACGCATAGTCCAGATTTAATGCTGAATCATTGCTGGCAGATTCATTAGAGGACCTGGCCCACGTGTGTGGATGACAACAGTTGGGCCTACTTACATTAATATGATAATCACACGGAACTAAAGTGCTCATAAACACAGTGGGTGGTACCTGTGGGTTAAAAGATGTGAAGATTTGGCTTCAGGTTATCGTGATGAAACTGGGAGGGGCTCATTATCCCCTAGTATAACAATAAACATCACTTCTATTTCAAATAGTTACACAATAAATATTAGGTTGTGTATGACACATTATTATGCGTAATTCGATCAGGCGTAATGTATTGCGTAAAATCCAAACAGGTGCATCAGCAGCCTACATGACTTTACAGCTATAAGACGAACTTCTAAGCTATTACATGTCTGTTCAAGTTGTTATTACGATGGTAAGTTCAGCTCTCTGTGGCCTCAGAAAGCTCCCTCTTACCTTTCTCTATGTCCGCAATGGCACACTTTAGGTGATCATCCGTTATGATCTCCCCGATAACCACCAGGAGGTAAAATTTGCTGTCGTTGAAGTGGTGCGAGGGGCTCGCGGATGCCGGAGACGTCCCGGTTTTGCTTTGGCCGCCTAAAGTCTCCATTTCTGCAGATACTACCAGGGTAGCCATCCTCTCCTCTGTCTGTCTGTCTCTGTATCTCCAGTATACGCGGGCAGGATCCAAACGGCAGCCTCCTCCCTTAATTCGCTACAGAGCGTCGGAGTGGACTCCAGACATACAAGTGGAGCCTTGATAGGAGTGGCCCTAGCTTTTTATACCAGCAGACATTGTGTCATATTCAGTAACCAGGGAGAGAAGAGGGCGCCGGGTTTTTTTTTTTTTTCGCACACTCACTCCTCAGCTGATGTCATCCGCAACGAATCAGACGCCTCCGGAAGTCACTGAGATGTGAAGCTTTGTATTGTACATTTTCATCAGTGCTGGACTCCTACTTGTTACTCAAAACTAAATTGTACTAGTGTCCCATTTAGTATTTTCTATTACAATGGTGTTTGTTTGGTATTTAAAAAAAAAAAGGATTTCAGCTCAGTTGTCTGAGCACAGAGGTGATGCTGCTGTAAATATGATCCCAGAGGTTTATTCTCTGCGTGATGATTGCTTTGTTTTTATAAGGTGAACACAAAGGTTGGATAAGAGGTTTATTCTTATTCTGCGTGATGCTCTACTGCCACAGTTGTGTGCCACTGTGCAATTAAAATAAAGTAATTATTTCACACACAGTTTACAGCAGAATAACGAGAGATGACAGGAAATGGTCAGCACCAACCCCTTAAACTCGAGGCCTATAAATAAAGCTTTATTTTATGTAATTTAATTGTAGTTTAAGAATAATTTAGAGTACTTATTCAGAGTAATTTACATTCAGGATAGGGGCTACAAAACATCACCACTAATTAATGAATGAATGAATGAATATATATTTATATTTATTTATAAAGTTCCACCAGACATGTTTTCATCATAATATTTAGCATTTTTTCTTTAAAAATACAGAACACACAATACATTGTTGTTCTTCCAATATCACCACAGCAAATCAAATGTATTAAAAATATTAGAAATGAACCAAGCATAGTCGAAACATGCTGTTTCTGTCTTTATTCACCCCATATGCGTAACGCTTCTAAGGCTACAAGTACTCTTTATATGTAAAGACAATTGACACAAATGTCTGATCGCAGTATCTTTGATCTCACTCAGGTTGTTTCCTCGCAGTCTAACAGGGAGTTTCAAGAGATGCACTTGAAAAACAAAGCAAACAAACAAAAAGCTCTTTGATTGTGGAAAGCTTCCATCTAACAAAAACAAGTGTATGAAAGAAATATCAAATCAGAGGAGGGTTAAAGAGGAACAACTACAAATGAACGGATCAAAGGATTCCAGTCTGTCATATTTTATCAGAAAGGTAACAGCGCGTATGATTGTTATGTGTAGATGATAAATGCAGTTGGCAGTGAATAATAAGGCCATTTTATTTCTCGATGTAAACATGAAAGATGCTTCCTCCTCCTCCTCCTCCTCCTCCTCTTCGGAGGGTGATCTAAAGTAGCAGCTAAAATGTGGCTCTTTGTGAAAGACTTCAGAACTGTAGCCGACTGTTGGAAGAACAAACGTCACACATTTGATGGCACAGGATGCATAAAAGGATGCGCGCACAGACACACGCACACACACACACGCACACACACACACACACACACACACACACACACACACACACACACACACACACACACACACACACAGACTTTTATGCTGGATGTCCCCCTGGCCAGCCTCATTGATGTGATTCGGTCTCATGGATGGGGCCACTGCAGGTGCATTATCGACTTTAACAAGGCTATCAGGAACAGGAGTCCACTCAGCAGCTCCTGGATGTGAATATTTCAGAGCCTTTGTGGCCTGCTGGGCTGGGCTTGGTCATATTCTCCTAAAGCCATGGGAGGGGCAATCAAACATTCATCATACACAGCTGGGAAAGAAGGAAGGCATTAAAAATACAACAGGCTGCCACCAAAAGTCTCCCAGACACAGACAAGGATGGGATGAGCATGTGTATGTATCTGTGTATAGTTTTCAGGAGGATTGACAGATAAGCTTGCATGCATACACATGTGTGTGTGTGTGTGTGTGTGTGTGTGTGTGTGTGTGTGTGTGTGTGTGTGTGTGTGTGTGTGTGTGTGTGTGTGTGTGTGTGTGTGTGTGTGTGCAGACAGACAGTTAAAAAAATGAAAATGTAAGGATTTTAATAATTCAAAAACCCTGAACCCTTGTGGGTCTTACAAAACCTCAAATCCTGCGATGCCCCAGGTCACTTGTAAAAACAACAAAGAAGTGAGATGCACTGTATAATGCACTGGGTGAGAGATATATTCAGTGAAGGAACAAAAGACAACACACAATGGAAAAATAATAAAGAAATATAAGTATACACCTACAGGTAACAGTATTAGTTTGCACATAATGATCTGAACACTTATTGAAAGGTGATTTGACCTTTGTGGGTTATAAAACAATAGGATGAATTATACAATCATTTTCATCCCCCTATACACTGTATATACTGTATTCATCCTTCACATTGTTGATTATTTGCCAGGTACTGATGTCCATTTTACATCAAATCATTTTGCAGTATTTATGAACAGGGCCCCTCCTCTGTTCAAGCTCTCTTTGTTCACTCATGTTGCTTTAGTGCAGCTCGCCACACCTCTTTCAGCTGGCAAATGCTGCCAAATCCCACTTTGGTGGCAACGTTTTTAGGTCTGATTGAGTTACTTCAGAAAAGTACAAATATAGTGTGGATACGACTTCAGAGCTCATGCTTTTCTATCCTTTGTCTAAAGCTCAGAGCGGATTTCGGTTCCTCTCATAGCGCTGAAATCGTCACCTCATCAAAGTGACTAAAGCGACTGCTTTCTTTAAACTCTGCTTAGTTTTGATACTGTCCACCACTCAATTATGTCACAGTCTGCTCCATTAATTCTCACCTCAGCCCCGTTCTTTTCCACACCCGGCCTCCTCCTCACCTCACCAGCCAGCCACTCCCACCTCATCACCTCACCTTGGGCTCAGGCTGCTGCCAATTTACAATCAAGCCTCTCCCAGTCACTCGCTCAGTGCCAGATTGTTCTACGTTATGCCAGACTCTCCAGCGATTACCCCAGGACTGATTTCCTGTTACCGACCCTGCCTATCTCCGACTTACCCGCCGCGTCATATCCCCAGAATACTCACCAGCCTTCTGTCCCCGACCTCGAGCTTGGCTTCCACATCTCCGACTTCGAGTTACCTGTGTCTGAGTGAGATCCTCTTCTGTGTGAGATTATCTCTGCCTGTGTCTTGTGATTTCCTGTACCTGCTGGTTCTGGTGAATAAACCTTTGTGTCTACTATTCCTGGTTTCCTGTGTGCTGCATGTGGGTCCTTACACATTTGATTGACAGTTTGGAAAATTCCTACCGTTGTGTTAGAAATGGGAGGATCTGTTCCACATCTGCCTCCCTCATCCGTGGTGTCCCCCAAGGGTCAAGTTGAGGTCCTCTTTAATTTTCAATACTCCGAAAATTGTTCTGTACATGTGTCAGTAAATCTATTTTAATAGTGTCTGCTCACAGGGTTATAGCTTACTGCAACCTCACGTTTGACAAACAAGTATTCAGGGTATTTTGTTGGGTGGGCTAGCATCTTCTTAAATTGTACTGTTTTTAACCTGATTTATTTTACTGTTTTTTCAATGTTCCAACTTTAAAATATTCTGATTATTTCAGCATATTTTGTACTTACTGTTTCTTTTACTGGTAAAGACACTATGAGCAGTGTTTTCTTAAATTAAATATGTAAAGATTCATACAAGAAGTACATACACTAGAAGTGTGTGGCAGATCCGCCTGGATCTTCTTATTTTGCAGTGTTTGGGATGTTTCTGGGCGTCAACTCCTATAAAACGTAGCGACCAGCTAGATCGTAAGCACGCATCCAAGAGAAAGCTACAAAAATGGCAAAGAAACGCAAGTATAGCGAGAGGACAAGGCTCATTCCAAAACGAGAGAGAATCTGTGGCTGGCGAGCACCGTAACCCTGGTGGAGCCGGGGAGGAGGAACCATCTTCGAATGTTGTCTTTACAAACCGTAGCTTAAAAATCTCACTCATTGTGCCTTTATGCACTTTCTTTTTTAAACTAAAATAAAGTTCTTGTTACAATTATTGCATCAAACTGAGCCTGCACTTGCTGTACTGGTTTATTTTCATTATTTGTTGGCATGGAGACAGCCATCTGCCCTCACTTGGCATGGGGCCACAGTTAAGACCTTATTGCCATGGTGAGAGAGGGTTTGTGGATAAAACATCTTTTCACTGGCTGCATCTCGCCGGCTCCTCCTGTGCAGAGTTGGCACATAATGTTCATGTGCACATCAGTTATTAACATTTACATTAATTACAACATTAAATACATTTATTTTAGTCCTACACTTTAACTGATATAAATCACTACACACCTTTAGCAGGAAAATCACAGGTGTAACTAGAAACATGTCATTTAGGTGTCCTTGTAAGTCATGCAAGTGCCAACTTCTACAGCGCTAAAGGCCAAGCAGTGGCACAGCCGACCAGCGCCATGTGTTTATCTTGAACAAGGTTGATCTGTATCTTTATATTACAGTTATCACATGAGTGTTTGAATTGTTAAACCTTCTAAACCTAAATTATTTGTTGTTCAATGAAGAAAATGTGAAGTGGATCAATTGACCAATGGTGGAAAGCATCGAGTATTGTAAAAATATATATATACGTTATGCTTTGTTGCTACTCTCCTATCTCAGCGAGAAATGTAGAATAAAAAGTATTACATGAAATATTAACGCAACAAATACAAATGACAAAACTACAAACAATTTTTAAATAAATAAAAATAAATATCTAAAACAAAACAGCTTTACAGACTGTACAGGTTACGACACCCTCTGTCCTTAGACACTTGCATATCACAAGGAAACACTTCCTAAAAGAAACCCCACAATTAAAGGGGGAAACATGGAAGAAACCTCAGGGAGAGACTGAGGAGGGATCCCTCTCCCAGGACGGACAGACGTGCAATAGATGTCGTGTGTACAGGATAAACAACATAGTACAAATACAACATTTGACAGAAATGATGTGTTGAAAAAGAGAAAGTATGGATGAATCCAGGAAAATGTCAAAAAGGCTTCCCGGTGTCCAGCAGGACCAGGGCAGCAGGCGCAGCCACGATTCCTGATCCTGACGTAAACTTTATCAGTGGCAACCTGCCACATGAGACACAGAAACTCCGGGGATGATGCCCCGGATGATGAGTTAGTAACATACATTTACATACATACATACAGATAGAGAGGGAGAAGAAGAGAGGGAGGGGTGGAGAGAGGAAGAGAAGGAAGAGAGCAGGGAGGTGTCCCCCGGCAGTCTAAGCCTATAGCAGCATAACTAGGGGCTGATCCAGGGCAAACCTGAGCCAGCCCTATAAGCTTTATCAAAAAGGAAAGTCTTTAGCCTGCTCTTAAATGTGGAGAGTGTGTCTGCCTCCCGAACACAAACTGGAAGCTGGTTCCACTGGAGAGGAGCTTGATGGCTGAAGGCTCTGGCTCCCATTGTACTCTTAGAGACTCTAGGAACCACAAGTAACCCTGCAGTCTGGGAGCGCAATGCTCTAGTTGGTTTATAAGGTACTATGAGATCTTTAAGATATGCTGGAGCCTGACCATTAATTGATTTGTAAGTCAGGAGAAGGATTTTGAATTATATTCTGTATTTTAGTGCAGAGCAGCTAATACAGGAGTAATATGATCCCGTTTCCTTGTTCTAGTCAATACACGTGCCGCTGCATTTTGGATCAACTGAAGAGTCTTAAGCGACTTTTTGGGACAACCTGATAACAATGAGTTGCAGTAATCCAGCCATGAAGTAACAAATGCATGGACTAGTTTTTCTGTATCATTCCACTCATTAGCCAGTATTTCAATCACATTATCCGCAAACCTTTTTTTAGAAAGTGTCCTTCACCCTTAACTATTTATCTTTTCCATTTTAAGGCAAGATGACATTTTCTTAAGCCATTGTTCATACTCTAACAACCAAGTGCATTTATTTTACAATAGGAACATATCCTTTAGGGTTTGTAGAAATAAATAAATAATACAATTTGATTTGAAATATTACTTTCTACTCTTAGCTATTTGTTACATTGCAGATTAAGATTTCACATACAAAGCACACGATCACCTTAAATTAAATATAAAATATGATACATTGATTTTGATTAAACTACCCTAAACATTGTATAGAATTGTGTTAAGTAGTTAAATTTAACGACACCACCTCGACCCACTTTAACATTCAAATGAAGCTTTAATGTCAATGCACTTTTATTCTCGAATTCTTTTAGAAAATACTTCTGTATTTTTACATAATTAAGAAGAATGCAGGCCCTTTACTTGTGATGAAGTATTACAGTGTGGGACTGCTCTTGCTTTTGAAATTGACTCATATCCATTGAATCATATCCATGTTCCTCTCTTTACAGCTACACCAGTCTGCCCTTTGCTTGAATTATAACTGCTTACAAAACTTACAAAACGTAAAAGATACAGCAGTGAATAACTACGTGTGTGTGCAAGAGATAGCAAGAAAGGAAAGTGTATCTTGAGAGATTAGAGATGCTGTGATGTGCAGGGTTGTCCATTATAATCAGAAAATACACACTGGTACTGCAACATTCTGTGAACATCAAAAACGTGTTTTTCTACAGTAGAACACTGTCTCTTTACTTTGGCCTTTTAATGGTGATATTTTATACAATCTTTAATGCTGCTACTTATGCCACTTTAAACTCATTTAAATGCTTTTATTAAAGCTGCTATTTTATCTCTTAACTATTAGCCTTTTCCACTTTTACTATTTTTATTCTGTTATTTAATACTATTTTTAATGCTATTTTTAATGCTATTTACTATTTTTATTCTGCTATTTTATACTATTTTTAATGCTATTTTTAGTGCTATTTCACATTTACATCAACACTGTGATTATTGTACTGTAAATGCTTTATAGTATTTGTACACATTTTTATGTTTTTGCTGTGATGCACTTTGGGCTGCAATTCTTGTATGAAAGGTGCTATACAAATAAAGCTTATTTTATTATTATTATTATTATTATTATTATTATTATTATTATTATTATTATTATTACAATTACAATTAAAAATACATAAAATACATTACAATATAGGACACAATATAATCCTGGAGAGGAAAGTTCAGGTGCACAGACTCCATCACTGAGGAGTCGCTCTGCTCTGGCTGTCTCTGTGGTATTTCTCTGGGCTAACCAACACCCTGCTGAGCTGACAACACCAATGTGTCAACCCATTGTGTGTGCGTGTATGTGTGTGTGAGAGACTGTGTGGGTGTCTGAACATACAATTGACCGATAGAGACAGAAACGGAGGGGCAGAAAGTTCAATCAATCAGTTTACATGAGCCCACTGAGAGTTTTACACGCTCTGTCATGACACGGTACAGTATACTGTACATGCAGTATTCCTACTATGATGGCTGGGATTTACCATCACATTTGTTAAGAAGCAGAGAGCAGAAAATTATAGTTTCTGACCTAGTTTTTCAGGATATAGCTCACAAAGACAAGCAAGCTCACAGCTGTGGTCTGTGTGTGTATCTGAACCCGCTGAACCCTGTTGTGTCTGTTTCAGATGACTGCTGTGCACCGCTAACCAGCGCGCTAACTGAACGTTATTAACCATGCCAGTAGCTTTAGGGAGGCTAAGCTCGTCAGCCCACTACTTTGGTCTAGACTGTTTGGTCTCAACAACTATTGGATGGATTGCCATGAAATACAGAGCACATATAGGCCTACAGTATATCCCAGAGGAGGAATCCTATGACTTTGATGATCCCCAGACTGTGTCCTCTTAACACCACCAGCACGTCAATATGTTCTGGCATCAGTCATGGGATCCAGACGATGTATAATTACTTTCGTGATCCCCTGGCTTTTCCTTCAATAGGACCTAACACCAGGAGGTTGACAAGTTCATCAAGGTCAGAAATTGAATTTGCCAAATACCTGCAAAACGAATGACATTCCCATCAGCCTTAGTTGTACTTTGTGTTTAGCGCTAACAAGCACATGTTAGCATGCTTAACTAAAAACATTATTTGTGCTAAACATCATCAGCATCTTAGCATTGTCAATGTGAGCTAGTTAGCATGCTGAGATTAGCATTTAGCTCAAAGCATGCTAGCCTCACAGGGCTGCTAGCATGGCCGTAGACCTTTGGTCTTGTGTTAATTATACCACTTGCAGAAAAGGAAGCTGACTTAAAGCTTTTAAGTCAATACTATAGATATACAAGTATAATGCTGAGTCTATAAGAAGTGGATGTAGTCACTGTGACTTCACGCGTGACTTGAAGCCTTGAGTTTGGTATTTTGTTTGTCGCCATCTTGTTTTTTGCAACCAGAAGTGACACGAGATGATGGAGGTAAGTACAACTGAACGCTAAACAAGACATTTTTAAGCGACCGATGGACAACAGCGCGGTGTCGAACTGTCAATCAAAAGGTAACCGTGCCCTAAAGCGTACCCTGCTTTATCGTCTATAAGCTACTACTCTAAACGGGACAATAATTTACAAAATGACTTGACTTGAAACTAGTGATTGAGACTATAAAATCATTAGGAAAATGTTTACTAAGGTAATAAATTAAGTAGACTCATTTCCTAATAGACTTCTATACATTGGAACGCATTGTTGCCAAACAACTCCATTCCCACCTCCATGCCAATCACCTTTTTGAACCCCTCCAGTCTGGTTTTCGCCCCCTCCACAGCACAGAAACGGCACTACTCAAAGTCCTTAACGACCTCCTCACCTCTGCTGATAGCGGTTCCCTCAACATCCTAATCCTCCTTGACCTGAGTGCAGCCTTTGATACCGTGAGCCATAACATCCTGCTCTCCAGACTCAAGGACATCGGTATCGAGGGTACTGCACTCAGGTGGCTCCAGTCCTACCTGTCCGACAGATCCCACTTCATTTCCCATCACAACCACAGCGCCAGTCACCCAAGACATCCCCCAAGGTTCAGTACTCGGCCCCCTCCTCTTCACAATCTACATCCTCCCCCTCGGTCAGATACTCCGCCACTTCAACCTGGACTTCCACTGCTATGCCGTCGACACTCAGATCTACCTCAGCACCAAATCCCCCCATAACCCACCCCTCTCCCACATCGAATCATGTCTCACAGAAATAAAAAACTGGATGCAACACAACTTCCTCAAACTTAACAACAACAAAACTGAACTCCTCCTCATCGGCTCCAAATCCACACTCAGCAAAACCTCTAACCTGACACTCACCATTGATGGCACCACTGTTTCCCCCTCTCCTCAGTCACACAACCTTGACGCGATCTTCGACCCCACCCTCTCCCTTGAGCCCCATATCCGCCATATTGTCAAAATGTCCTTTTTCCACCTCCGCAATATTGCAAAAATCAGACCGTCTCTGCGTCCAGCAGCTGAAAGACTGATTCACGCCTTCATTTCCTCCCGCCTTGACTACTGTAACTCCCTTCTATATGGCATCACCACAAGCTCCATCAACAGACTCCAACTGGTCCTGAACTCCACCGCCCGACTCCTCACACACACCAAATCTTGGCACCACATCACCCCAATCCTCAAAGAACTCCACTGGCTACCTGTCTCCCTCTGAATCAACTACAAACTCCTGGTCCTCACTTACAAAGCCCTCCACCACCTAGCCCCCTCCTATCTCACTGACCTCATCTCCCCCTTCCAACCCCTGCGGTCCCTCAGATCCACCTCAGCTGGTCTCCTTTCCACCCCCAAATCCAAGCTGCGCAGCTTTGGAGACAGAGCCTTCTCCAGGGCAGCACCCATGCTCTGGAACTCCCTCTCCCAAGACATCCGTGACTCTCAGTCCCTCTCCATATTTCAGTCCCGCCTCAAGACGCACCTCTTCTCAACTATCATTTGCTAGCCCCCCTCCCCCACTTCCCCTACTATTGTAAAGCGGCTTTGAGGTCTTGAAAAGTCTGAAGAACTTGCATTATTCCTCAATAATAAAATAACTTCAATCAGAGCCAGCATCACTTATGATGCAGACACAGAGAACATCTGCAAACATTGTGATGTAACCATGGGAACATTCACCTGCATCACATTAACTGAGCTTCATAAAACTGTGATGGAATGTAACTCCTCCACCTCTTGTGCCTACAGCATTCTTTAAGCGGATATTCGACAGCATTTCAAGTCACGTCCTACATATTATAAGCACGTCTCTTCTAACGGGCATCTTCCCAGACGTCTTCAAAACAGTCGTTATAAAATCCTTGCTAAAGAAACCTAACCTAGACAGTAATACGCTGACCAACTATAGGCCAATATCTAACCTTCCATTCATCAGCAAAATACTAGAAAAAATAGTCTCGGTCCAAATAAATTCCTTTCTTAAAGAAAACTGGAGGAATTTCAATCAGGCTTCAGAGCATGCCACAGCACCGAAACTGCTCTGACTAAAATAATTAGTGACCTCAGACTAAACTCTGATACAAACAAGGTCTCAATTCTTATCCTGCTAGACCTGAGTGCAGCATTTGACACGATTGACCATGACATCCTAATTAATCGTCTAGAAAAACTGGTTGATCCCTCTGACTGTATTAAACTGGTTCAGAACATATATCAAAGGGAAAAAGTATTTTGTCAGGCTTGGAGATCATGTGTCAGAGAAGCATGATGCCCACTTTGGAGTTCCACAAGGGAGCTGCCTCGGTCCATTACTGTTCTCCCTATACATGCTACCACTGGGGGACATCATCAGAGAACACAATATGTGCTTCCATAGCTACGCGGATGACACACAACTGTGCATCTTTGCTGAACCAAATGATGCTACAGCTATTAACTCCATCACCACCTGTCTGTCAGCAATAAATAAATGGATGAGCAATCATTTCTTAAAATTAAATGAGAGCAAAACTGAAATCCTACTAGTAGGTCCTGTAACAAAAAGAGAGATGATGCTGAATAACATGGGGAAACTTACTCCTTTGATTAAACCTGAAGTCGCAAGTCTTGGTGTTATCATAGACTCAGATCTAAGCTTTAAATCCCACATAAACAAGGTGACAAAAACATAATTCTTCCACCTTAGAAATATAGCTAAAAATCAGACAATTTATAAATCAAAAGGATGCTGAAAAACTAATCCATGCTTTTATCTCAAGCCGACTCGATTACTGTAACGCACTCTTTACCGGCCTTCCAAAAAAACCAACGGAGAGACTTCAGCTCATCCAAAACGCTGCAGCGAGGCTGCTGACTAGAACCAAGAGGAGAGACCACATCAGTCCAGTGTTAGCCGCTCTACACTGGCTTCCAGTAACTTTTAGAATTGATATTAAGGTCCTCCTTCTTGTATACAAAGCCCTAAACGGAACCGCACCAAGTTACACTGCCAACTCTCTAATAAACTATGTGCCCCCAAGAACATTACGATCATCCACTACTGGTTTATTAAATGTTCCCAGAAACATCCAAAAGAACATTGGGGATGCAGCCTTTTGCAATTATGCACCAAAGCTATGGAACACTTTACCTGCAGACATTAGGGAGGCAAGCTCGCTCAATATCCTCAAAAGTAAACTAAAAACATATCTCTTTACATTAGCCTTTTTATGGTGATATTTTATATCTCTTTACTTTAGCCTTTTAATAGTGATATTTTATATTTTTTTATCTTAGCCACTTTAAACTAATTTAAATGATTTCATACATTTTAAAGCTTGGGTTTCCTGAAGGAGGATCATTTAGTGTTGAGGAAGTAAGAAAGTTAAAAGTAAGGTTGAGAGAGCAAGAGGAAAAAGTAATGTCAAAGAGAAAGATTAAATCTGAAGCGTTGAAAACAATTGAAGAACATAAAAGACAGTTTATGTTATGGGAGAAGAAAGCAGAGAACAGGGACAGGAAGAAAGTATGTGGATTATTTGCAAAGACAAATATAGATTAAAGTACAGACAAAGGGATTATGAAAATGTCAAAAAATGTGTAAAGGCTGCTATTTTATCTGCTATTTTAATTCAGCTATTTTTGGTACTTCAGACTCATTTACATCTACACTGTGATTATTGTACTGTAAATGCTCTTATCCTGTCCTTGTACTAATTGTTATGTTTTTGCTGTGAAGCACTTTGGGCTGCAATTCTTGTATGAAAGGTGCTATACACATAAAGCTTATTATTATTATTATTATTATTATTATTATTATTATTATTATTATTATTATATCAATTCAATTTATTATTATTATTATTATTATTATTATTATTATTATTATTATTATTATTATTATTATTATTATTATTATTATTATACAATCTAATTTATTTTTGTAACCAGTGGAGTCGCCCCCTGCTGGCAATTACAAAGAATGCAGGTTTAAGGCTCTTCCGCGTTGCCTTCACTTCTCAGACACGGAGGTTGTGAAAAGAACAGATTGTTCCCACTCTACAGACATCTCTCTGTCAGCCTGATTAAGATTCACTGCATTGTCATTCTGATACGAGCATCTTCTCTGTTTTCTTTGTTAGTTCTGGATAACGCTTGATATATTCTTTCGGCTTGCACACACGGGAGGAGAGACATGGGTCACTTCCTCCATGACACTCTAACTTCACTTTACTAAGTGATCTACAGGGAAAGGAAAAGTATTATTAGCTATAGCTAAGTGAAAAGGCTTTTTGGTAATGATCCCAAGAGGCATTAGCTCTGATTTAAGGAACAGAGCCAGATGTCAACAGAAAATGCATTGTGGTGCAGAGTGGTGGAACATTCCTGTGAAATTCTAGGATGACACAGCAGAAACATAGGGAGTAATGTTTCATAATGTCCTCTGTTTTCAATGTGCAGGAGAGTTTTTAGTTGATGCAGCTGCTCAGTTTCTTGCAGATGAGAGTGCAGGACACGCTTTGCCATAATTAGACTGACAGCTCCCCCTCGTGGTGACACAGTGACGGGGCAAGAATGACAGTCATCAATTTAAATGTTCTTATGAACTCATTGGCCTCAGTTATTGTTAAGCATTTGCTTTACTGTAATGCTGCCTTGATATTGTACGATATTATAGAAATTATAATTTTGCTGGCACTTTAGTCCCTGAGTAAATTATATATTGTTGTCTTTAACACAAAATAATGACAATAAACAATCTAACATCTTGCATTTTGGATATTTGGTGTTCATTCTTGTAGTAGATTTAAAACAAGCAGTTGTGGAGGAAGTAAGTTAAACATTTACTCTATTTCAAGTTATTTATCCTGCATTGAATTAAAAAAAATATATTTTATACTATTAGATTATTATTGCTAATAAATGCATGTGTATGTTGCACTGCCCGTTTTAACTACATGTTTTCCTGTTTGTCTATGTGTCATATTTTATATATAAGTACCTCAAATTTGTATTTAAGATGTGTATTTGAGTAAATGTACTTCGTTACTTTCTACCACTGGAGAGTAGTTTTCATGGTTTTTGGAAAATGAGGCAGCAAATGACATTTTATGACATTTTGTACACATTTTATTTGAGTGTTTTTATTTATTTATTTCCAGCTATTGTTGAAATGTCTTAAAAATATTCGCTTGAATCAACTTTTATTCTGAACTGACACTTGAATAAATGACCAAGTATGTAATCACCAAGTATGCACGATTAACGTGGCCAAAAGAATTCACGACGATAACAATATTGTAATAATAATAATAATAATGGTATAAATCAAATTAATCTTTAACTTTGTTTATTGTGCTTTTTGTCTCTTTAAACTTGGATTATTTACATGATATTATCATATGTGTATCATGAACATGAAACATGAAACACGTCCATATCGGTACATCGTGACCTCTGAATGTCCACTACAACCTCTTTCCTGTGAGCTCAGACTCTGATTAACGTTGTTAAATAACCTTATGAGACATATTTCCTGACCGCCCACGAGAGATCAGCTCACTATCTGTCCGTTTGATCTGTGATCTCATCGCTGTTACATGCACTTCCTCTCTGATGCTCAATGCTCAAACTTGTCATTACCTGAAGTTCACACACAGTGTAAAGGTTTTGGCAAATCAACTCTCCATGAATCACAGAAAGCACCGAGGAGTACAATCTGTGAGGTCTTGTTTTTTTGGCACCAGGCTTTTATCGTGAGCTCTTTGTTCACAGAAGCAATTTGAGGGACGTCGGCCTGCTTATTATGTGAATTTCTGTTTGGGCCATTATTTGTAATTAAAATACGACCAGTGAGTGGAGCTGTGGTGCTGTAACGTGCAGCAAGAACACCTACATCTGTCTTTCTGAGAATCTGGTTTGACACTTACAGAGAGCACAATTTAGCACATTCTGGGATTTGATTTTAAGGTTAAGGGTCTGAGAGTTAAAGGAATAGTTTGCGTACATACGCTTGTTTCACTTTCTTGCCCGTAGAGTTAGATGATAAGAGCAATACCACCTTTATATCTTTCTTTTAAATATAAGGCAACAGCCTGCAGCACCGCTCAAGCTAATTAATACATTATACCTCATTTGTTTAATCCCTACATACTGTAAGTGTAAAAACAACAGGTTGTATGGAGAGGTTATGTGCAGACACATAAGAGCTGTAATGTGCATGTCCTCAAGTACTGGGATTAAGTGCAATTCTGAGGTACTTGCACTTGATTTGAGTATTTTATGCTACATTAAACTATTCTCCACTACATTTTAGAGGCAAATATTGTATTTTTTTACACTGCACTACACTACAGTTATTTTGCAACATTAGTTACTTTGCAGATTGAGATTATTTATACAAAATATAATCAACTAATACATTATGATGTATTATTGGTGCAACATGATTATAATACAATTATAAACATTATTCTGGAAAAGGCCGTTTTGCAAACACTGTTGTACTTTTACTTTACTTACATGGTGTTGCTACTTTTATTTAAGTAAAATATGTGAATACTTCCACCACTGGTTGCACACAACCTTCTGAAAAAGTTGTTTTTACTCTTTGACTTTTCATATAACATGCTAATTAGTGAACTTTAAAGATGCTTTTATGCAGATTTATTGTTTCTAGCCTTGGTTAGCGCCAGGCTAACTGTTTACCCGCTTCCAGTCTTTATGCTAAGCTAAGCTAGCTGGCCCTACAGACACAGAGTGGTATCAGTTCTCCTTTAACATAGAGAATCATGTCATGCATTTAGTTCTCATGTTTAAGTTCTTGGTTAGAAGTATTCGGGAATTAATGCATTTATGTGCGTCAACATACACATGTGCAAAAACTGTTTTCCATTTCAACAGGGGCATTAAGTTCACGGTGGGTTAGAGTAACTCCACCAACACCTTTGAGTGGTAATACTTGGCACCTGCAGCACAATGTCACACATGGCAGGCAGCACCCTTCCCGACATCTCACAGTGCGGTGGAGAGGCTAATAGAGCCAACTCTGCTCAGTGGTAAGTAAACTGTGGGGAAAGACAAAGACATGTCCCATTAAGTAAACATGTAGGAATACAGACCTCCCTTTCTCAGTGAAGAGCAAAGGCTTCCCTTTTTATCAGCGCTTCCTGTCAGCGCTGCAGAGTTTCAACCTCAGAATGAAATGTTAAAACATGTTGTTCTGTGCAGTACACAGGAAACCTGCACATGTCCGAACTGTGCTGTTCTCTTCATCCGTCACTTCTTATCTGACTCCTTAACTGTACCATATCCACCAACAGGTTGACTGATGTTCATCCAAAGCTCCAAACTACACACACACACACACGCACACACACACACACACACACACACACACACACACACACACACACACACACACACACACACACACACTCCTTCACTTTGCGCTGCCCTGCGTGTTTAGGACTGAGGACTGTAGAGGTTGGGGAGTTTTTAATATTTTGTCCATGTGAGTAATGATTGACTATATATTAGAAACACCTCTCCACACATCCACATATCAACTTTATAAGGTGATAATATTTCAAAGTTCTGCTGCCCAAAGTGACCAATATAGCACTATATATGGCTAGTCTTAAATATGCTTTCAAACTCCTTTTCTTCATCAGAAAAGCTAATATATTGAATGTTCAAGAGTTGTCTCAATGCGCAGAGCATTAGAGAATGTGAGTGTACTCTCATGCAAAGCTAACATGCTAAAATTAATACATTTTACTCCACAATATTGACACACATTCATTAATTTCATGAAACTTCCCTGGGGTTTTCCTGACAGCTCAGGGTTACAGCAGCATTATGTTTGTGCACAGCTGTGAGTCAGGACAAACAGTATTTACAGAAGCGTACTCAGACCTGTGGATGCACTTTGCAATTTGCAAATGTGAAGTCTGTTTAAAGTGGAACTACATTAATCTCATTCCTGGTTTTCAAGGCCACATAATTACACATGAAAAACATAAACAGACTGGAGTACACACGAGTCCACAGGTGGATCAGTAACAGACAGATTCTCAACTCTCCGTGTGCAGTTGCTGATTGTTACTGAGAACTTATTTCTCTCACTGATTAATGCGGACATGAGCAGAAAGGTCTGTTTGATTAGCTGTTTGTGCAGTGACCACACAGAGGCTCAGATCTAACGTCACATCGCGGCAATGACGTGATGCTGATGATAGCTGCAGAGTTTCTGTGGAAATGGCCTTTACTGGAAACGTTGCCCTTGAAAGGTTCATCGAGGAACATGACTGCACATACATCACAGTAACAGGACGGAAAAACAAGTATTTAAAGTAACACAATCCTTTAAAAATAAATAATCCCCCAAATCTGGAGACTTAAGTCCACGAGGTTCACATCTCTAGTCTGTCATGTGCACTACTTTTTAAAAATACTTTATTGTTTTGTTTCTTTCATCATCTTTTAGAAAATGATTCTCTTCAGTCCATTGCACAGTTGTATACTTTGTATACAGTTACTGAAGTTAACTTCAATAACTAATGTGTTATTTTACAGAGTGTATCTTAATGGAAAATCTTATTACATTTTTCAGCAGCTCTATTGTTTTCTCCGTCCCCAAAAATGTCCCCACCCTTTTGGCCGCCACAGTTTTTACATTACAGCGACTACAGGGACTACAGGGACAGTCTCCCTGCAGAAACTCAAGGTTAAGTACCTTGCTCAGGAGTACAATGGTGGAGCCCTGGCATTGAACACACGACGGAAGGCGTACCACCAGACCACTAGGCTATCACCACCCTTTGCGCCGAAAGAGAACTTGGCGTGGAGGTCGAGTGTTTGTGAGGTTGTGTGACTGCATGAATGCGTGGATGCATGTGCGTACACAGTCGCAGCCATTGCAGATCTCTGATTGTAAAGTTTGTGTTCTGTTGCTGACAGATTTAGTGTTGGTATATTTGACTGCTTCCCGGTCGTCACACACAATATATGAAAGAGTCTGCCGTTTTTGTATTTCCTAATAAATGAATACCCAAAATGTTTTCTAGTTTCAAAGGTTCTTCTAAATCAAAAATGTACTTTAGGGTTTTTATTTTTACCTCTTCCTAAAAGATTATTAATATTGGATGTAAAGAATGTGTATAGTTTGCTACTTGTTCCCCTCATCCTCTCCAGCAACTCGTCCACAACGCTGTGCATTGCAGGTTGGTTTCATTACTGCCAATCTGTGTTTTCACTTCCTTATTCCCACATTGAAAATCAAGCGAAGAGGAAGAGGATACGTTGCAATGGTAGCTACTGTACTCACAGTGCGTTATGCACGTACAGCTTTTTTTAATCAATACTCCACAATTTGAAGAGGAATGTTTGATCTCATTGTGTTAAAAGGTCTCTGTATGTCTGTGCATTCTCTCGCGTCTTTCCTTCGGTCTTTGCACAACCTGAACCAGACCTGTTGTGTGTGTGTGTGTGTGTGTGTGTGTGTGTGTGTGTGTGTGCTCTGGTCTGCAGTGGCAGCAGTGGTCCGGCCTGGTCAGTGTTACTGTCTCCTGCCAATGGGGTTTGCCAGCTTGTCACTGTACTGATCTCCTTTCAAAGCCCGCAGCATTTCTTTTTTTGTGTGCAGACTGTTTACAAAAGCAAGTAAAGCCAGCGTTTAATACGGTCAAAGGGACAAGCATCCATGGGAATGTTTTTGAAAATCAAACTGAAATATTACGTCACATGGGAGCAAGTGTCTTCTGCGCACAGTTGGTCAAGTTGACCCCAACGGACATCTCATCTCACGCCACATCTTGTCTCCCTGTGTCCTAGAGCACAAAGATAATTATCAGTCATTTCTAAGGGTATCATAATGAACAATGACCTTGGCATTACTTTGTCTATCATTCCTTTCAACAACAATGTTGTCTGAGCTGCTGCATATTTTATTTTATTAAAAAACACTACCTCCCCATGTGTGTTTTGTAAATCTATCAAAGCAACATGTGCTGTTTAGTATCCAGAGACGAACACATTGATGATGGTGCATTGATGCCTTTGAGATTTTGAAACCCTGCTGTCTGGAATAAGCTGCATGTGTTTCTTTATTAAACAGAATAGCTTGAGGCTTTAAGTAAATAAGACACATTCTGATATGATGTTAAAAAAATACTTCTTGGCATTGACATAACATGCGGTGCACGGAATTAAAGAGTTGTTTTTTAAAAGACGTGCCGGTGCGATAATACAGCTGTCTCATCATTCCAGGGGCATTACACATGGCAGAGATCCTTTCACAGCTCTTAACAGCTACAGAGATGGAACAAAATGCTCACTCAACAGTCCCAAGAAGCAATCCCACACAGGTTCTTTCTCCTCTGAGACAAGGTTGGGCAGGGGTGCAAACGAAGCGATGAAAACACAAATTAGGACGCAGAGAAGTCACACATGCCTCAAAAAACGTGCTCACATCCGTGCAATTTGATTGAGCATTTCATGTCCCGGCTTTCTCTGGGAAAACATTACTTTCAACAGATCACACACTAATTATTTGACCTGGAGTCGCCCGGTCAGGAGGGGACACTACAGCTTGCATCACAGACAGAGTCCAGCCAGGGTCATTCAAAGTGCTGCGCAGCTCCGACTCCTTTCCCACGGAAACAAGGAGAAGTAGCTCAGACGACGGACGCTATCTTCTGCGAGATTTTGCAACGATGACCCTTTTCATCATCATTTGAGAGTGTCTGTTTCATGTGCTGCTGGTCACACTTTATTAAGATAATGAAAATCTATCACTAACAAGGTATAAAATGGCATCTGGTGTTATTTGAGTTCTTGCTGAGAGTTAGCTGAGAGCTTAGCTTAGCATAAAGACTGGAAACGGGTGGAAACAGCTAGCCTACCAGCATCTCGAAAACAAAAATTTGTGGAGTCACGTGCAAGAAGACCAAGATATAAAGCCAGACATCAACCGCTGTTTGTTGTCGCAGTCTGCCGGTGCGGAGGAATCGCATACGACACACTTCATGCTATTTCAAATACACACCCACAACTCTGTCAAAAGAACTTTGTTCTCATGTGTTTCCCTCCACAAGGAGTCAAAGGTCAGAGCCTCTAGAGTTAGTGGATATTTGGGCTTTGATGGAATAATAAAAATAATGACGTCTTTCCTCACCACTTTTCCTCGACCTCGATGGAAAACACCACGAGGGCAAGAAAAGATAGAACTCACAAATTCATCGGACCGCACTTACACTTACACTACGCTACGGATGCTTAAAAAGAAACGGGATGTTTTTAATTGATCAGCAATTAAACAGCAAGGACAGAAGTTATTGATGTCTGAATAATGCTGTTAATGTTGCTGCTGCAAGGAATTGTGGGTCGGCATTATCTCCTTTCCTTTAAAGGATGATCCTGTGTTCTAAAGGAGATAAGAAAGGAAGCATTAAAGCAGATTTCCTTCGCACTTGTCATCGCTAACACTTAAATACTTCTGGTTAAGAGTTAGTCAGTTAGGATCCTTCCAAACCAAATAACAATATTTTAGCACAGCGTCTCTATAAATGTTGTCAAAGGAGCTTAAAAATTGACCTTTTAACTTGTTATACCACTTTGTATTCTTCTCTTTATTAGGATCAGTAATCACAAAAATATCTCCCTGAGGGGAATGTGATCATAAATATCTGGTTTGATCGTCTGCATTGATCTCGTAGTTTGTTCACTTCCTATTTTACCCACATTGTTGCAATTGAAAAGTGTTTCAACTTGTGCGCCATTTCACAAACAATCTGCATTTTCAATCAGCAGATACCCGATGAGCCCACAACAGCAACAACAGATGATATCGTTTAATTTCTCTAAGATGTGGTTCGTATAAACGTAAACGGGAAAGAAGTGTTTTAACACATGTGAATTAGTTAATAATTGTGCGCTTTTCTTTTGCGAGAAGTGATTTCATCTCTGCACTACATTCCATTACTTATCTCAAGAACTTCTTACTTACACATCATGTTTATGTCACATAAATCTAAGGCACACATTCCCTCTCGTGTCTCGACTGGTTAACACGCCAAAGACCATTCAAGGATTTGTGGCGCGTCAATATATAAAAGAAGACATAACTAATAAAACGTTGACTTTTTTCCCTGCTGAGAACCTGCCAGACAACCAGAGTCTCCTCCAATCAGCATACTTGTATTCATTAGTTCTACAGGAAGGCAGTATTGGAAAAGGTATGCTGCTGAAAATGAGAATGTTTCCAGATGAAACGTGATTGCTGATAGACAGTGGGTACTTTCCAAAGGTTGTTTTCTGCTAAATACTCTGGTCGAACCTCAAGCTAATGATTCATGCATACATTTCTTCATCTTGTACGTATCGTCATATCCTCTCCATCTCTCTCTACCTCTTCCTGAACTCAAACTCTATCTTTCCCCTGTAGTTTCATTCTACTTGATAATACAAGTTGCAGCTGTTGAAATGTTTTTGTTTTTTTCTTCATATCAGACGTTTCAACACTTTTTGCATTGATATGGCTGAAGTATGAAAAGGCTCTTGGTGATCATATCACTCTTAGTAACTACTTGTGTTGGATTGTGATATTCAGCAGCTGTGGCCACCATGTGATCTACAGACGACTGAATACTTCATTTTAAATAAGATCGTTATTTTTTGACCTAGCTCTAGGGATGGCAATGACAATGGCACTACTTGGGAAATATCTGAACAACTATTGGATGGATTGCATTTAAATGTGTGAACAGACATTCATGGTCCATATAGGATGAATCCTACTCACTTTGGTGATTCCCCGTCTTTTCCTCTTGCACCATAATAAAGATGATATCTGTAAGGGTGACTATGAATGGCCATGACAGTTTTCATCTAACTTGCACTAATTACATTAAATTAATATTTAGTTTATGACCAAATGCAATCAAAATTGAAGGATATTCCCATCAGCTATACTTTGTTTCTTTGTGGTAATTAGCAATGCTACCATGCTAGCATGCTAGCATTGTGAGTATGTTAGCATGTTGACGTTAGCATTTAGCTCATGTGACTGTTTGCAGTTTATAGTGATATTTAATCCAAAATCTCTCTTTTGAGTATGAAACACTTTATATATTGTCCATATTAGAGCAGATTGGATCCATATTTGTTGTCATGTATTTCAAAAGTGACAATTTTTCACAAAAATACATGAAATGGTAAATACTCATTTAAATATTTTTATATTTTCATTTTATCAATGTAGAAAATGTGCTTTTAACAAGACTTTTAAAACTGCATTATTTCATGTTTTCAAAGGATAAAAGTAACACTTAGAAAATAAAAAAGATTCCACATATGTTGGGTTATAGTCAATAAAACACACTGTGGCCTTAAAGTGTAAAAGATCCAACACTGTGATGACTTTGAAACACTGAAATGTTCAGGCCTGCGTCCATCACTGCCCAAGGCATAAATCATATCATTGTTTTTAGACAAATAATAAGCAAACTATCATCGTATTATCATGTTTGTAGCATTTATAAAGTCAGACTTATCAATTAATCTGTTTAAAGCCTTTTTGGGAGAAATTCTTTCCGTTGCACTCTTGGTAACAAACATTCCTGGAAACACTGAAGGGACAGGAGTGTGTGGTCGTGTGTTCGTGTGTAACAGCACAAATCGAAACTTCTCTAATTAACAGATTAGATCTTTTTTCTTTAAGCTGCACAACAAACATAATTTAAAAACAAAAGTTCTGTTTTCTACAGGACGTAACGTGCTGAAACTATTTCTATGTCTTCTCAATATCGTCCAACATTGTAGTTTATTTTTACTTTACTTTGGCACATCAGTGTTGACTTAATTAAATTCAATATGCTTTATGTGCACGAGTGTAACAAAGACAGAATGACTTCAGACGGATACGGTTCCTCTTTCTAGTTCTAGAGGCCGTATTAACGTTACTGTCGGCGTCTAGAAGCCAACGATGCTAACAATGTAGCAAGTTAGCGAGCAGTAACGTAATGCAGGAAATGCAAAGACATAATGACTTACATATTATGTAATTACAAAGAAAACAATCACAATATTATTTACTTATTATGTCCAGAAAATGAACATTAATGGCGTCCACCAACGACTATAACACTAGGGTGTCGTTTTTTATGGACTCCTCTCGTGAACACGAGCCCATTTGAAGGCAGCGTATGTCCGGCTGAAGAAGGAAACAAAGCGTTCAGCTCCTGTGCTGTGACCAACGTCCTCTTCAATCACTGCCTAACCTCAACCAGCTACGTCGGGCGGGTCCTGCCAAGAAAAGCAGTCGGATTCATGAGGAAACGGAAACATGGAGTAGTAGTTGAGCTCGTGGCACAGAGGTCGACAATTTTAAGTAATCGGAAAGGAATTTGTGGTCACATACTGCAAAAAAGTAGGAATATCTTTGCACAAACTTAGTGACGTGCATGAATTTCTAGGACAATTAATGTCATTATACTCTACTATCAATTATTATAAGAAATGTGGTGAAGAGTTATTCCCAAGCACAACACAAATATGCCACAGTGCTCTGGAATGTACCTCATTTCCAAACAGAAATACAAATCAGTGTCTCTCGTAGGACTCGGGGCGTGGGAAAAGTTTGAACTGTGGTAAGAATTTATAAAAAGGGAAATCGTCGAGCATAATACTTTCAAGAGCTTCTTTGTCAGAGGAGCTTTTTTTTACCTGAAACGTAATGACTCCACTCACAAGTGAAACAATATAGAAAGTGTAATGTGAATCTAACAATGAGTGTTTTGAGGTCACAACAGTGCACGTTGACGCGTGCAGACACACGATTGATGAGCTGGTGAAAGGAATGTAGAAATACTGATACATGTAGGATTACATTGAGTGCTATGCCTGCTCTCTGGAGTCTCTTTTATTCCCTCACTCGAAGTAACATCTGACGGCTGCAAGTACAAATACAAAGCTTTGTTTCAACCTTTTTTTAAAGTAAATAAAATACACACACACAGTTCACTCACACACAAAACCGTCTGAAAATACGTTATAATTAGTGTATGCATATCTTAAAACCGTGTTATCTTTCTTTTTATCTTACGTTATAGATTATAAGATCTAAATCTTAACCAGGTGCTGTGAACGGACTGGAACCAAACATGCTTTTCAGATCTTCACGCTCCTCTATTTTCTTTCACTTGTGTTGTTCATCCAGTTCGTTATCAACTTTATCATCATCATCAATCTATGTTCAGTTTGGAGTCACAACACTGAATGAAGTGGAAGTTAACTGACAAGAGCAGGAAACACAAACAGCAGCAGGCGGCCGAACAAAGAACGTGTTTTAACGGGATTGTTGCCAGATGATTAGATTCACCTGCGGATTGACGAGTCGTGGGAGATGAAGTTATGATTTAAAAAGGATAGAATCTATAAAAACACTTAAATCCACACTTATTATTCCAAAGTAAATGAAGCACGTTGCTTTTATGCTTTTGAGTTTTAGGGTTAAATATTTAAAAAAGAGATGGATATGATAATTTCACCCACATAGGACCTTTTAATCATGCAAGTATATAATACTTACTGCCTTAACAGGGATTTAAAGGCTGCTTCTCATCAGCTCTGATTAAGGAGTTGTAGGAAAGGAAATGAGGACATGATGTGATCTTAAAAAAAGCTAAAAGCAACCAAACATTTACAGATAACGAACAACTGTTTGCATTATGCCTTTTGGCTTTGCATATAAAAAATAAAAAGAAGGTGAACAGTTCATGAAACACGGATGTGAAACTTTTGCAAAATACTTGAAAACCAAATTCCACCCACATCAGTTTTTTTTTTAATCGCTCACATCCATATCTGCCTGCTTCCTTAAATCCCACTTGTGTGAACATGACAGAAATGTCATTACTTTTGACCTTTTCTTTTTTTTCTCCCAGCCAACGCAGAACTTTCTCACTGTGAACATTGTGACTTGTCATAGCAGGAAAAGCCATTAACGATGCATCTGACGTACCTATAGCTTTCCCAGTTGACAGGATGCACAATGCAGGTAATAAGTTACACTTGTGTTTGACATTTACAAATGTCAATGTACCTTTATGTAGAAATGTATGCGTTGCAAAGGTGCACAAGAGAAAGAAACAGCATGATTGGTGACACATTTAACTTCACAAAGGGCTGAAATAGCAAATATGTTATGCTTTATTATTTCCTTCTTTTGGAAGCCAAGTCAACATCAGCATGTGGGACGAATCAATTAGTCGTCATTCAAAGAGTAGCCTACGATAATGTTGCAACCATAAGCAAGAAAAGGGCGCGCTGTGTTTTGATGCTTCTTGATGGAGCATGAAGGCACACTGCCCGGACGCCAGCCTCCGGACACACATGGATGCCAGTCACACCCCAACACTTTCACTGAGGCAGAACTAAACTCTCCTTTTCTTTTCACAAATCCACCGTTTGTTTTTGTTAGCAGCGGCCTCGCGGCCTCACGGCCTCTCCCTCCGTCAACTGTTCATTTTTTTTGTTGCGAGCTTAACGTGGCCGAGCCGCTCTGACACTCAGGAAACCGCCTGCGCGAGCTGCCCGCCTCAAACAGGAAGTGCTTTGTTTTTCTCTGCAAATATTTCATCACTCTGCCTGCAGGCCCCAACGGCCCCCATTCTGAAAAGGACACATGAAAATAAACACACACGCATCTATGATTAATATGCAACATATATTTCCCTCACCATTCGTTCTGTAAAACACTCTTTGTCGGTCAATATGATTTGCATCACCAGTTTTGTTCTGACACTATCATGTTTGCTGGTTTTCTGCATGGAAACATACATTACTGACAGATATGCATGAAGGTATTTTGCAAAGCACTGCGAGTTTAAAGATTTTGACCTAGTTTGTGGCTCGCAACCTTTTTTCTCCTCCCTGTTTCCAACACAAAATATAAGTTACAGCTCAGGAAATATCAGCAATATCAATATGTTAAATCAACAATCCCAAACTTTGAATGAGAAGAGAGGTTAATTAAAATATATATGACTTCCCACCTCACACACAAGAGATTCTTACAACTGTATGATATTTAAATCATAGCATTATTAAAAGATCTTCCTGTGCACATTCTGGATGTCATAACCAATATGAAGCACCAGAACAGGATTAAGTCCTTTTAGGGAAACTGGCTTCAGTTCTTTGAGTGCGTGACTTATCAAAATAAATCGCAGCTTGAGCAATGTTTTTTGGCACAAAGTAAATTATTTTGCCGTCTTTTCCTGCAAAGCTCAGTTAAATTCAAACAAATCCAAGCAGAGAGCGATTTGTCTTTTGCCTTCCCGCATTTTCACTGCAACTTCTCGATCCATCTCCTCCTTCCTGGCACTTCTTCAGGTTTGATGGACTGGGCAATAAAACTGTATAACGCAACATGGATTATCCCCGGTTAGCTGCACGACTGAAAGAATGCTAAAGCTGTAATATTTAAGGCAATATTGTTATAGTTATTTATTCCTTTGGGATCTGGTAGTTAGTGGATTTCAAACTGTAATTCAATGCAGCAGGACAATAACAGGGTAGGGTCCCCCACACACGGCCTGCATAACATACTGTTTTTACTTTTTACATGTCCTTTTCCTTTTATTTCATGGGGTGTCAAAGATGAATGTTCTCCCAGAGCATCATAGTTTGTCCCAGATGGACAGGAATCATACCTGCATGTCAGGATGTAAGGTCAGAAAGTTGTAGAAAGTGCCAGAACTTTCCTCTTTGTACCAATAAACACAACTTTATATGACCAGACAGGGCAAAACTCAGTATGCAGACATATCCTGTCCACACACACATGTACACACACCAATATTGGCGTTAAATAGTAAATGTTTGTAAAGGAAGATGGTAATGATGTTGAATTATTGTCTTTTTTTTTTTTTTTGTAAATTGATTCAATTAATAATTAACTTCAATATTTCAAAACAAGAATTTAAAGGGATTAAAGGGAACATAGTGTTGATGGTAAATGTAGTCGATTGAAACAATACATTCTTCAGTGGGTGCCATATTGACTGAGAAAGCCTACATGTTCCAGGATGCATTGCGTGGACAAAAATCCTCGAAACAAAACACAGCCAAATACATTGGACTGGCTTGATTGATGTTTGCCGATAACATTTTCTGGTTGGTGTGTTTCCAGGTGATTTAGACAAAGGTCTCTTTGTGTGCTCGTAGGTAGCAGCAGCTATTTTATTTTGTTTGGAAACCTGTAGGGTGCCAATAACGAAACCTTACCACAGCAGTTTGTGACTGATTGACAGAGAGAGAGAGAGAGAGAGAGAGAGAGAGAGAGAGAGAGAGAGAGAGAGAGAGAGAGAGAGAGACAGAGAGAGACAGAGAGAGAGAGAGAGAGAAACAGAGAGAGAGAGAGAGACAGAGACAGACAGACAGACAGAGAGAGAGAGAGAGAGAGAGAGAGAGAGAGAGAGAGTGAGAGACAGAGAGAGACAGAGAGAGAGAGAGAGAGAGACAGAGAGAGAGAGAGAGACAGAGACAGACAGACAGACAGAGAGAGAGAGAGAGAGAGAGAGAGAGAGAGAGAGAGAGAGAGAGAGAGAGAGAGAGTTCTGCTCAGTTTAGAGGAGGAATAAACCCCAAAGTATACATTACAGTCTGCTGTTGTAATGATTATGCCCAATATCTAATAACAAAGGCCGTGTTCAGATCTGGCTTTAACTTGGGTGATCTGACCCTAAGTGTAAAGCTCTAAGTACGTCAGTTCACGCCTGTACAGAGAGCTGTTCATGTGCCAGGTCTGAACAGGGCCAAGCATACAGCCAACAGGGAATGAGGGATTGAAAATACTTTTTGACATACTCCAGATTTTCTATTTGAATGTAGGGCTTCCAGATATGTCTCCATACCAGAGTCATGTTGTTTTGTCATGGTGTGCTGCACCATTCAGCTCCAGGAGGGTACAGGATGTAACCAAGTGTGGCTGCCACGTTAGCCACACAATGACAACATGTAAACAAAGACAACAAGAACAACCAGTAGCCGTGTTGGACATGACACATTACAGTTGTGTTAGGCAAGACAACTTGAAATTCAGTTATTATATGACAGTTAGGTATCCCGATCATGCATTTGGGGCGCGTTAGCGTTAGCTTGACTCAGGGGCTGAAGGTGTTGGGAGGTGGTTAGCCTCTACCAAACATTTTTAAATGCGCTTGCTGGTAAAGGGAAAGTTTCCTTATTTATTATTGTGTCTACTAACTATCCTCAAGTAGCTTGGCTCGCTTTTACAATTGAGGATGGGACTCTGAAGTGCTTCGTGCGTTCAGCAGGGCTAAGCTAACAGTTGCTGCTAGCTAGCTGCTGGTGGCTGCTCGTTACACTATAGTGTCTTATTTTCTTTTTAAATGCAGTAGGGCAAAAGAAATACAAGAAAGTAATTGCTGTTGAGTTATTAGTAAAGTAATGTTCTTACTAATTACTTATCATTTCGATGTTCCAATCACTGTCACACCATACTCAATCAAAAGAAAGGTTTAAAAATGTTGTATTTAACAATATTTTTAAATAACTTTTAAAATGCAATCGCACCCATGGATCTTTGGTTTGGTGGTTTCGGGGGAAAAACCCTTTTAAGATAAGAAGCATGTAAAATGATACCCACGCTTCAGCAGTGTAAACAGCCGGGTCAGACAAGGTCAACTGCTCACACATTTAGAGTCTGCAGAAACCTGTTGAATTCCAGGTCAACTAAGGTGAAGTACAGAGTATAACTCTTAACTGTGTTTGTGTAGGATGAAAGGGGCATGAAAGGTTTTGGCATGCATTTTAATTTGGTAATTATATAATGCATCGCCCTGTCTCTGTCTCTCATTGAGTCTCACACAGACAGAATCACTGTGAAAGCTGTGGGACATGAAATACTTGATGTTTGCTCTTCTGGCCGCCGGAGGGAAATAGTTTGCGACTGTTGAGACTTGTTCCTCTAAAGCTTATGTTAAAACCGCACCTGAGTGTCGATGTTGATGAGCATAATTATAGCCATAAGTGTCTGAGGTTCTTTATGAATGCACTGATTGAGAGGGGAAAACTTTTGGGAAGATTGAAAAACAATGTCTCAAAGCATGCAGAAGTTGAAAAGTGCATGCACAAAAAAGGTTGTAGCTTGTCACATATTTCCCTTTTATCCAGGAAGTCAAGAAGGATTCCCTCGCTGCAGAAAAGTAAGAGACGAGGCAGATGTGTGACATCTTGGCTTGCCTCTTGCAGGACTGCCTGGTCTTATCTTTGAACACACACACACCCACACACACCCACACAACCATACTGCAGCAGGCAAAGATAAAACTCGTTGGTCTCCATTTTAAGCATGTGTTGTCAAGATAGTACAGAACATTCTGTATGTTCCATCAACAGAGTCGGTGCTGTTATGCGATGAGTCACACCGTTACATCTGTTCAGGGGCGGGAGTAACTAATTACATTTATTCCTGTTTCTGTAATTGAGTAGCTTTATAGTATATGTTTGTCAGCTGCCTGTTACACATCAGAGACTAAAACCTACAGAAAACAGTAAAGAGAAGTCATCCGGCTTTACTTTGTGCTCTTTGTTTTGCAATATTTCATTCTTGCAATTGCTAAAAATTCTCAAAAAAACCTTGTCAATTTTACATTTAGTACATTTGTGATCACTGTTTTTTAAATAAATGTTGTTTTTTACATTAGTGGCCTAAAACTCCTTTCGTAAATTATGAGTAAAATAACATTCTTCTGTTTCAAAATGATTAAACGTTATTATCAAACTTCCCAACTGTGGTATCAATAAGCATTTTGAAGGTTAGAGGGATGATATACAGTAAAGCTTTGTGTCAGAGACAGAAATGTGTCTAATATTAAAACTAATATTTAGCAAAATGATGGCCTCAATTACACATAATGAAGCACAGCAAACATGTAAATCTAAAAAGTATTCTTTGCTGTAAAAAATGAGTTACTTGACATGAGTGTCTTTGACCGAATTGGCCATTATCCACATTATCCTATTATTCTCTTTTAATCTCTTTAACAGCATCTGTTCCCACTGCTGATATCATTTTGGGAACGTTTATTGGGGTTAAAGAGCACATCCTCATTCCAAGAGTTGCACCTTTAATCCTTGCCGTTTTACAGAAGGGGGAGTAACCTGACTCCCTAACAACATGGGACGTTTAATGAGATGTTTGATTAGCAGGACTTTTTCTGCAGCAAACACACAAACATAGACACAACCATTTATATCCTTCTATCTTCATGGCACTCTTGTTTTTTTTTAGAATCATTAATATTACTGAATTTGACTGAAGGAATGCAAGAATTGACATAAGAGCACAGACACATCGGGACTTGCCTTGCAGTGATCTTTTCCCTTATTTAGAACAAAGAGGAACTTTACGCCTTAACAAGGCTCGCAAACGGTTGGCGCTCGACACCGTGTGACAGCAGAACATGCATACTCAAAAACCGCAACAGTAAGATAAACGACAAAAAACAGATCTGCACATGTCGGGAGCGAAAAGGAGAATGTGACACTCGCTGGCACATTCTCACTATTATTAAAGTTATTATTGATATTTCTCCTTAATTCCAAAACATGTTAATAAATGTTAGTCGGGAAGTGTGCTCTCACAGGGTTGAGGTATAATTGCACTTCAGGAGGCAATACATTTCTTTGTGGTGTTTTCATTAGCTCCCCAGGGAAGAATGAACCACTAGAAAATCTGAGGTTTTATCAGAGGACCTGACCCGCACATGACCCTACTCCACTAAGTGAACTTAAGTTAAAATGGGGAGGGGGGGGGGGGGGGTTGAGGGTGGTGAAGAGGAGTGGTAGACTTGGTGCTTACACCTCCCTGGGGATCTCAAAAAATGTCTCTGTTTTCCCAGGCTGGGACAGTTTTCAGTTTCCGAATCCCTCTTGTAGAATCAGTATTTCTTCTCTACAAAAACAAGGAAGTTTAAGTTCAGCAATAACAATATGTCGGCTTCAAGTACAAAATATAGGAATATTAAAACAAATTATCTTCAGACCTCGACATCATTTAAAGACAGCTGTCAGGATTAAATATGGCTCCTCGTTTATGTTTCAATGGATCATGAAATAGGAATGCATCAGCAGTGTTGTACTGGGAATCCCTCTGCATCCTGGTGATGTCCAGTTACTGGAAACGGACCAGAGAGGTGAGTCATGTGCAATGGAGCCCTAACGCACTGACTCACCTTAACTCACTGGGGCCCCGAGCCCGGGCCTCTGACCGACATCCAGGGGCCTCCTGGGACATTAGCTTTAAACATTTTTAAATATATATTGTCTTATGAATCAAATGTGTTTGTGTGGTTTTGCACGATCAGCACCACGGACAGCACTACATATCAAACGACAAAATATATATATATTATTTTTAAAATACAAATTGGAAGACAGTTCAGGAAAACAATTTACAGAAAAAAAATCTACTCGTTAAGTACAGTTATGTTTACCTAAATTGATTCAACTAACACACATGGCTGAACAACCTTTAACAGAAGTAAAACAATTCGACCCCCTTATAACTCACAAGGTTCAAAAACAAAATCATTGTTTGCTAGTCAAGGTTTCACCACAACATGCTAACGTTATTAGCATAAGCCTTGTGCATTTTGCATAAATAAGCCTCGTGGCTAGCAGACATATCCTCTACTCGTAGCTTAACAAATGATTATTTACACGATCTCTTACTCACTGCAGGATGGTTTCAGAGCATGGCTGACTTTTAGCCTTCATTTATGTTTGTAGAGCCTGAACTGTGTTGAAACAAAGCAGATAAAACTGCTGTAGCGAGAGCAACAACACGGTTATGATTTGTAGCCACATGTCAATGGTTTTGGGGAAATTTTAGTCCATCTGCCTTCATTTTAACAAGATATTGTTCGTTTTATTGCAGTTTCCTCTACTATCGGCAGCCATGTTGCAGGATGTTGTTTTGCCCTTTTGTCACTCAGTCCGACTGAGAGGGCCGTGTTCCGGTTTGAAAGTGACGTGAGGGCATAGCCTCTATTGTGAAGGGAGGGAAGGGCTTCCAAAACGTCCCTAAGCCCAAGATCTAAAGCAGGGGTGGGGAACCTCCGGCCTCCGGGCCATATATGGCCCGCGAGACCATTTGATCCGGCCCTCGAGGTAATTCATAAATGCATGCAAAAAAATTCACTATAAAGAAAATGTAAAAAATCTAGACCTCAATAGAATAAAACTGTTGACTGACTGTTTTTCCTGGCCAAAGTCAGGGTCCTTGAACACAACACGAGCGGAACGTGTCATCATGTGGTCACGTCATGTCAAACTTCAATATTAAACGAGACTGTTGACGTCAGTGAACGCAGCGTGGCGAGAGTAAAACAGAGAAAGCTAGATGTGGAATGTCGCACTTTACAGGAGAAATGGACGAACGATGACTTCTTTGTGGAAGTAAAAGGCCAGTGTGCCGAGTTTGTGCGGACGCGCTTGCGGTGATGAAAAATAATCTTGAGCGTCATTAAACCATGAGACAAGTCAAACTGCACGAGCTGAGAGGACGAGTGTTTGGATAAAGTTAACGCTCTTCGGTGGAGTTCGGCCCAACAAGCAGCTCTCTGGAGAGGGGAACATACACACATGGACAGATAGAGAGGTAGACCCCCACACCAAGAACAGACTGTTGCACCACTGCTGTGCAGTTATCACTGCCATGTACAATACTTACTTTATTTTCTATCAACCACTTGGTACTTATATTATGTTTCATTCTATTTAATTATTGTGTACTGCCTTTTTACTTCATATGATGAGATAAATGTCCCCGTTGTGGGACTAATAAAGGATTTCTGATAAAACAGAAAGATACAGGATACAAAAGCTGTTTTTTTGCACAGCATAAAAGAAAGGTGAAATGAATGGGCTGCGTCTTAAAAACATTTGCAGAGGTTATGAGTTCAATAATTAGTGTGGCCCTCGAAGGATGTTGTAAAACATGAAATGGCCCTTGATAGGAAAAAGGTTCCCGACCCCTAAAGTAATATATAAGCACACCTGGTCATGTGACCTTGACCTCCCTCCTTGTTTTAATGAGGCCATTTTGTTTGGAAAAGGCGGGGAAAGTGAACAGATTTTCAAATGACCCATAGGGGAAAATAAATGATCTATAATTAGTTCTCTAGTTAATATTTCTGCATTATTCAGAGGTCACTTGAATAGATGAAATCTGTTGTTGGGATTCTGAGTCTGCAGGTGCAGAGCGGTGTTCTGTAAACACATCTGCATTGTTTTGTGGTTGCACAAGAAAAGATTTGAAGGCTTATTTCAATCA
This sequence comes from Cottoperca gobio, assembly GCF_900634415.1. Lineage (NCBI taxonomy): Eukaryota > Metazoa > Chordata > Actinopteri > Perciformes > Bovichtidae > Cottoperca > Cottoperca gobio. The sequence continues at coordinate 20,632,060 of NC_041366.1, read as the reverse complement.
TCCATCATTGTAAGTTTGCCTCCAGCATGCAAAGATTACCCCACCTTAAATAGTTGACTCATTTGTGAAAGAGCCACAGCACCATGTCCCTGAGCTTAGATCATTGCTGTTGATTTATACAGTAAACGTTTTGCACCCTTGGGTGTTTGCAGATTGTTGCTACCTGCTGCCAGTCATTGTGCCTCACAGGTAAATGTTGTGTTCCCACTCTAACATTGGACCAAAGCCACATCATGTGTAAACCAGACTGGAATACCTGGTTAGCCATGTTGTGGGTTAGGCAGCTGCTGCTCTGAAAAGGGGAAACAAATACAACCGGCATACACAGGCATGATTCCAAACCTTCCATGGGAATGAGGCGAACGCTTTTCAACTTAGCTTTCACTATCCATTCTGTTAACGTGCATATCATTTGAATGATGATTTCCCTAACTTTGATCCGACCTTATTGTTCCCTTTCTGTCAAGTGATTGGGGACAGAATCAGATTGAGATTCAGCTGAAGTTAACAGTTGGACTCTATTAAAATGTCTTTTCTGCAGCTCTACACAGAAACACAACCCGAGGACACAGAAAGAGGAAATTCGATACTAAAAACACAGTTTTGCACTTCCTTGTCATTTCACGTGTTGATTGTAAAAATAAATGTTATTTCTATCTAAACAAATAATAATAATCAACATGCTTTTAAAACACATTTTGGCTCCGACACAGTTATAACTTAAGTGCATCAAGAAGTGTTTATTATGACATTTCACTTTCTGCATTTTGCATTGAACAGACAGTATTATCTTTATATATGCACAGTAACATGACTGAAGCGTATCCAGACCCTCGCACCAGAGCTGCGTCTGTGCGTCTACATCTCCGCTAATAGCAGTAACATTAGCATTGTGCAATGTGGAAAGCAGCACAAAACAACTGTGCTTACATCCGCTAATGCATTTTAGATGTTAGTGCTTGTTGAAGGATTTACGTCACAGTCAGGTATGGAAACACAACACACAAAGTAGAGGTATCACTTTAAAGAGGTCTATGAAAACCATACGTAGTAGCACAGACATGGTTTGAGTGGATGACAACTATAATTAGACTCAGAAATTGCTCAGTGCCACCTGATTTAAACCAAATGTCTCTTGAAGTGCACACCACCAGCTGTTTCTGCACACACAGGCACTGACGTGGACAATTGACAAGAGAAAAGAGAAAAAGTAGCAATATGCTCAAATGTACATATTGATGATGGGAACGTTTCTGTGCTTTCAGTGATATGAAAGACATTTGTTTCCTTCCTCTTTATATCGATTGAAACATTCACTCTGAGGTCAGACGAAGAGACACCTCAGAGTCGGTTTCAGTCGGTGGTGGAGTATGTGACATAGTTTCAGCACGCACCACACATCACTCCACCACAATGTAACAACGCTAACATCCTGCTCGAAAACATTTTGTTTACAGGCCACAAATAACAGACTTAGTTTGTTAGTTACTTGGTTTGATGTGACTACACTATCAACTTCCTGACTAGTGTCCTAACAAACTTTTGGATATTTATCTGCTGCAGCTGTTTTTGTTGATCACAATCCGATTGCCTCCAATAGTTTTGGCTCCAGTGAACTAAAGCATTGGTGCAATGCTCATGTCTTAAAGTTGTGTTTGTGCGCTACTTAAAAGGAAAACCTTTTTCAGAAAACTTCCTTTTCAGAAAGATTTTAAAGTGGATTAAAACTCATTTAGGTTTTCGCTTAGTAACTTTGCAAAGTCTCGAGCTGAGTCAGTGGAGAGTTTCCAAGGTTGGAAAGTTTGGTTAAGAGGTGAAAGTCAAAAAGAACATTTTGATGACGCAGGTGTCTGTTCACATGTTGATGAACTTTGTGAACCGAGTGTGGGAAACAAAATAAATGAATAATGTACACACAGTAGGTATTGTTCTTAAAACAAGGGAGTTTTTCTGCACAGACATGTTGGTTTCAACCTGTTTCTGATCCTAATAGTCGTGTTTTTGCACTAGAATTAAGATGAATGAAAGAAACTGGATGTCATCTTTTAGAGAACAGTGAAGCTGAGGCGCTAGGAGTCCATTAAAGGATAAATTATAGACCAAACTGAGGACAATATAGCAGGGAACAAATGCGTCATAATTCAAAAGGTGACGTTGTTGTATGAAATATCTTAATTAGTAAAGTGAAGTAAAAAGTACGACATTTCACTCTTTATAAAGCATCGACTGGAAATACTCAAGTAAGGTACAAACACCTCTAAATTGTACTTAAGTGCAAAACTTGAGGTATTCCACTACTGGAGTACATTTTACAATCAATGCATAACCCTTGTTATGACTTTGCTAACGTCAACTGACACACGAGGAGGGTGGTGATCGTTTAAATTCAGTTATAATGAAGAAGTGAAACTAGAAATGTGACCTCGTCCACAAACGTTCACGTGGTGCTTGACTGGGCTGTGTCTCAAACAGCTCACTGGTTAAATGAAACGCAGAGGAGGAGCTGCCTTCAGTGCCCCAAGAGGAAACTTCCCTGTCAGTTTTGAGAGTGACAACAAGGTGAAGTGCAGACTTCTTTCTGCTCTGGATTGCTCGTGTTTTCATCACGACCTTAGCGGAGTATGGAGTTATACTGCTGTGCGTAAAACGGACATTTGGACACAATGGATTTGCTTCTAGTTGGAACATCTGGAGAATGCGCATTCATGGACACTATCACTACTTCAAAAGTGAGAGGAAAACCTTTGCTTAGTGCGAAACAGTGAAATTAGTCCCTGCAGGTATGAACTCCACGGTAGCAGAGCGGAGATTTCCACCGCCCACCATCCCGGCGATTATGTTCATTTTCGGGGTGGTGGGGAATGTCATCGCCATCGTGGTTCTGCGGATATCACGGAAGGAACAAAAGGAGACAACTTTTTACACACTTGTGTGTGGCCTGGCAGTGACAGACCTCCTGGGCACCTTGCTGGCCAGTCCTGTCACCATCGCCACCTACATGAAGGGCGCATGGCCGGGCGGAGAGCCGCTGTGCCAGTACTCCGGCTTCATCCTGCTCTTCTTCTTCTTGGCCCAGCTCTGCATTGTGTTTGCGATGTCAGTGGAGAGATTCTTGGCAATAAACCATGCATATTTCTACAACGAATACGTCAACCAAAAACTCGCTGCGCTGACTCTGTTGGCCATTTACATTTCCAACATAGTGTTTTGCGCGCTGCCCAGCTTGGGGTTCGGGCAGGTGAAGCGCCAGAAGCCGGACACTTGGTGTTTCATCGACTGGCAGAACAACCAAACAACCGTGGCGACTTTTAACTTGATGTACGCAGGTGTGAATTCAGTCATCGTGTTGGCCACTGTCATATTCAATGTGATGGTGTGCGGGGCTCTGATCCTGATGCACAAGCGCTTCATCCGCCGCACGTCTTTGGGCACGGGTCAGAGGCGCATCGCGGAGCTCAGGCGCAGACGGAGCTTCGGAAGATTAGCCGGAGCAGAGATCCAGATGGTGATCCTGCTTATAGCCACCTCCGCTGTGGTTCTCACCTGCTCCATACCTTTAGTGGTGAGTATCTGTGAAGTGCAACCAGACCTGCACCCTGTGTATAAAATAAAAATAAAAAGAACTGCTCCTTTATAAGAACACAAGTAATGAATTAAATGATTAAAAACAAACTGAACAATATGCTACCTGAACTTTCCAGTTTGATATGAGTGGTTAGATGACACATCTCTCTGAGGCACAGGTGAAAGACTATCGTTCACTCCCCCACAGCATTTACAAAGTTTCAGTCGTCCATTATACTCTTAATTATAAAGCAGACAGTCCTGAACACAAGGAGAACAAATGCATCATCATTTAAAAGGTGAGGTTGGGTAGAAATATGTGTATTATTTCAAACGCATACAGTGGAGTAAGAGTACAATATACACATATCAAATGGAAATACTCAAGTAAGGTACAAGTGCGTCTAAATTGTACTTCTTGAGTACTAAAGTTAACTTGCGAAGGTTCAGTATTAGTTTTCTCTTGTCAATGTTCAGCCTGAAGGAGAGCACAGGATCAGTGCAGGTGTTTGCTCGTGCAGAATGACGTGCAGACATTTCTGCATCTGTGAAGTCAGAAAGGACAGACCCACAGTTGTAATGGACAGTTTTTGCTTGCTGTAAACATTACTGGGGAGGGGGGGGGGGGGGAATACACAGTCTGCATTATAATAGATAATAAACATTTCGTATAAGAGATGCAGCTCAGAGTGCTTTAATATTAGCAACCTGAGTATCTTCCACTTCTCCTGCTGTTTTCCCCTCAGATAGAGATGAAGTTATAAAGGCATAGATTAAAGACCCCGTATGAACAACAGGAATGATTACAGCCAGCACAATCTGCTCTAATGTGGGTTTTATTTTAGACTTGGAAAGAAATGTCCTTTAAGGAGGAAAAGTTGAACATTTTGTGATTCTGTATTTGTGAAAAGATCTCTGTTGATTTGACCCGGGGGAAGCCCAATGGCTAAATGTTCTCTCATGATGAAAGATGATGAGAACTCTGTTTTTATTGGCCTCTTGCCGTCTCTGCACTGATGTTCCGTTGAAGTTACATTCAAGTGTGTATTTAGATTTGCCTGCTCCGTGCCGACCATGGAGGAATATGTAAAATAAACATTGGCTTCACTCTCGTAAATTAAGTGTAGACAAGTTTGAGCTCGTGAAAAACACAAGCTCCAGTTGATTCTGTTGTTCTCCATCTGCAATCGATGAGTCCAGCCACAGAAACGTAATCGCCAACTGTTTTGATAATTGTTTAATCGCAGAAAATGCTTTTTTTTTGCCTCTTAAACACGGAGACTTCCTGCTCTTCTCTGTCTGTATATGATAATGAGCTGAGGTTTTGGACTTTGAGGGACATTTTTCACAATTTTCTGACTTTTTTTTAGACAAAACAAGTAATCGAGAAAGTATTTGCAGATTATTCAACAATCCTTTATGTGACAAACATTAAGTTCCTCTTTTCTCTCCTAGTTGAGGATCTTTGTGAATCAGCTGTTCAGAAACGACACAGAAGAGACGTTTGGGTTGAATAAAGACCTGCTGGCCATCCGCATGGCGTCTGTCAACCCCATCTTAGGACCCTTGGATCTACATCCTGCTCAGGAAGACTGTGGTCCTCAAGCTGATGGAGAAAATCAAGTGTCTGTTCTGCAAAATGGGCCGGCAGAGACGAGGGAACGGGCAGTTCCGCTGTGCCGACGACCCCCTCTCCTCCTCCATCGTCTCACGAGATTCTCCCTCGATGGTGTCACGTGAGCTGCGGGAAATGGTGAGCACATCGCAGACCTTCCTGTACCCGTCCGAGGAAAACACCAGGAGGCCTTTTCAAGCCGGGTCACAGTCTGGCTCCGGTCCACCAGCTGCACAGACGTTACAGGGGCCCCAGGAGGACGAGGGGCCTCAGAGGCCGCTTCCACACAGTGATTTAGAGAACACAGCGCCAGGCAGGCCACTGAAAGAGCTCCCGATGCGCCCAAAGGACCCGGTTCTACATGTGACCTTCACAGACGAGACTGCGGACATACAGGAGAAATGCATATAACAGTTAGCGCCTTGCTGTCGTAGAAATGTCTCGGGGACAGAAGATGGGAACTAAGAGCTCTGCAAAGACATGATAATAATGGAGACTGAACTACTTTTATCTCGTGGACAGCTGATGTATTACTGACCTAAATACTCACACTATCAATGTATTACTCTTCAGTCATAACAACAATCCCAAAATACACCTAAAACAGAACATTCACAACGAAACCAGACAATACAACGCTGTGGAGGAGCTCTTCTGTTGCACTTTTTGAATTGTAAACCCGCTGCTAGGCTGCGGTGACAACCTGCACGACGACTGTAAAGAATGCATGTTACAAATGTGAAAAGTGTTCCATGATGTTAATTTATTTTTAAGTATGAAATCGTACGTTGTCGTCTTCTCTGTGAGAAGGTCCAGATGGTTTTGAGCCTTTTGTATCGGTTTTGAGGGTACGTAGGAACATTTGCAAACGATTTGGGGGGGGAACAGTTCGACAGAGCGGCTCGGACATCACAGACAGAACCACACCGTGCTCTACATTTCAGAACAACAGGCAGCTACACTGTGGCTTTTCCACACTACACACACACTGCAGGATGTTCGCAGACCTCAAGTAATGTGTTCATTTACTGTTTCCAGCCCATTACTTAATGGATTAATCCAACTTCATCCTGTTTTAACCTTAATGTAATGTGCAACTCCTCTCATCTAATCTCACTTTACAAGGGAATTAAGAAGGGGAATGAAAATGGAAGACATTATTAAGTTTCCTGTCCGATTACTTTAAAGGTCTTACAATGGATTTCCTGGTGGCATTAATTATAATGTTGCTATAACGATTGATCTAAATGTCTCAATGTTAAAGTTGTCGTTGTTGGAACAGCCGGTGTTAAATGTCGACTCTCGTGTGAAAAGACTTTGTTGTACCGAAAATTAAAGTTGGTTTACACTCACATATAAATGTGTCGCTCTTTTGGTTTGATTCAGTGCGACGGTGAAGTGTGTGGATGGTAAATATGTCGTGTGCTGTAAAGGCGGAACAATTAATTAACAATTTAAGACATTTCTTAGGAAGTTTCAGCTTCTTAAATGTGAAGATTTGCTGTTTTTTGATATTGTAAATAGAACTTTTGGGTGGTTTTAGACTGTTGGTCCGACAAAACAATGTGCTGGACATATTTAACTATTTTCTGATATTTATTAATTAAGAATTAAAATCTGCATTTGAATCTAAAATGAAAAGAAGTGTGAGCCCTATCTGTACAGAAACTAAATCTATCTGACCTGAACGAGGTCATGAAGCCTGTCATGAAAACACCACTAACTTATTTCTAAAAGCAGATGCAGATCATAACTTTAAGCATGTCTTCAAATCAATGCTCTACGTCAGGGGAGTCTAACTCATGATAGTTCAGGGGCCACATGCAGCACAATGTGATCTCAAGTGGACCGGAGCAGTAACATCACAGCATCATAACCTGTAAATAACCACAACTCCACATGTTCCCTCCTTAATCTTTTTACTAAACATTATGAACAACCTGACATTTCTTAAGAATAAAAGGAGCAATTTCAACAATATTATCAGTTTATCATTTACACATGTGTGTTACAACTCACAGATCACAGTGTATCTACAAAGGCACAACACATTTCATCACAGGTATCTGGAACAGTATTTTACTTTATGATCAAAACAACTCATCTTTACACTTTGCAAAGTCATCCCGCGGGACACTCCTGCTCTACAATAACATGTTGGTCTGCCAGCATGTCACAGTCTGACACAATAAAAGTCAGCTTTCATCTGTTTAATCTACAGCGCTGATGTCTAACACACGTTTCTAACCAATGCAGTTCAGATGGCACAGCTCACCTGCGGACAGATGGCTTCTTCGCCCGCAGAAGATTTCCAGGTCCAACGTGGCCGATGTCCAGATCCTCATGAGAGCAGTTAAACCTCCCTCTGAGAACAATATCCTGTAAAACAGAGCTGTGACCTCAGACTGAGAAATCTGCTCGAGCTGTGGAGTCTCTCGGGAGGCAGGAAATAGTGATTGACCAAACAGTTGTGACAGGATTCTAACAGCAGGGAAACTGATTCTTCTCGGAAAACTTTGTGCAACAGCTTCTCCACCTCATCAACTAATAAACCATGTGACAGCTAAAGCCCCGCCGCCTGCGAAAACAATTGGAAAGAAAGAAATTCCAGGAAATTATATATATATATATATAAAAATGTTAACAGAATTTGTACTATTAGATCAGCTGAGGGTCATTTTAGGGTTGAGGCATGTTTAGGGTTATGTTTCGGCGATTATGGATGGTTAGCATTACCAGAGACTGGAGACTGTGTTGTTTAGGCCTTAGTCGAACACTTTATTCATGCTGAATGAGCACATTTCTGCTAAACACGAGATTTAAAGTGGAGCTTTTGCATGATTCTTTGTCTCAGTCTTCGACTCGTACGTGGAAGAGGTCTGGTTGAGCAATAACATTCAAACATTCAGTAACTCAATTATTATCTCAGTTAAATAAGTCCCTCCAGATGTCCTTGAACGTGTCATATATGTTTGTCTTCCTCATGTTACAACTGACTCAGACACATGTTTATTTAAGCAGAAATCACTTGGCAGGTCCCGAGTACACACACCATCTTATTATACAACTTCTACAAACATCTGCTGCATCAGCTATGATCTGGGTGTGCCACAGGTAAGGGCGTGACTAATTACGTAATTATATTTCTTTGTTTTATGGTTGTATTTCATTTAGATCAATTTGTAAAGAGACAGAAATCAAAGCCGAACACTTTGTGTTGTAAAGAGTGAGCAGAAGCCTCGTCTGTGTGCAGAACATCACAAGTCTTCTGCTCGCCTGACAAGAATACTCTGACTATGAATACATTTTAAAAAGCATGCCATTCACACAAAACCTGCATTATCTTGGGACTCCCAGCAGTCCCTTTTATAGAAACTCAATTATTTCTATATTTACGCTGTCCTATAAAGCTGAGGAGTCAAGTGCACGAGAAGTGCATGTTTGAACACTTGTCTTAAAGAGCCACACACGTCCCGGTGCTACTGCAGTTTACCTTTAAATCAATGATTTCGGTTTCTGCGATGATGAAATACAAATGAAACCGTAACAAAAAAAAAGAATTAAAATACTTAATGTCTTTATTTTCATTAAAGGAAAATGTCACATTTGTTTAAACTATTTATTTAAAAGATATCAAAGCAAACTGAGGGAGAATCTTTCCTTAACCTCCAGTAATAAAGTCGTATTTTGTAGGGCAGGAAGTGTAATATTCATAATTAACATCGATGCATGTCAAAGGGTTTCTTTCCCCAACAGAAAATCTGAATCATAATTATTCAAGTTACTCGATCTACTTACTTTTTCCGGTAAGAGGTCCTAATTAAACTCCACATCTTACAGTAAAGTGAGGGGTTCTGATGTTGTGGTTATCCTGCAGTATTACAGAGAGCACTCTGCAGCGTGTGGTTTGCTTGTGTTGTGTCTCATGTATGTGTTTTCCTCTGCGACGACACGACGAGTCTTGTGGTTTATATTATATAGAAAGCTCGAAGCCGATTTGTTCTCTGAACTTTCAGAAAATACACGAATACTCCTCGAGGGTGCACCGTGTAGACGCTAAATGCAGAATGTTTTAATGATTTCATTTGGCTTTTTGTGCTCCAACATTGTTCTGCATGTTTACATTTTATTTTTAAATCTTTGCAACTCATCTCCAGATAAAAGTACGAGATAACAAGTGGACTCAAAAAAGCCCCCAAAAGAAAGAAGACGCAGGAAACGCAGAAACTATTATAGCTTTTTTAATTCATGTGTATTCTCTCAGTGACAAACTGCTGAGCATGCACGCTCTTCTTCAGAAACAAACACACACAGAAACAACAAAACCTCACAGGAAGCAACATCCAGAGTCGACGCAGAGTCGACAGTAAATGTGTCAAAAGATTATTTTATTCTGTTAAAGCGACTCTTTCAGGATTTTGAAGAAGAAGGTTGTGTTTCTGGGTTAATGTGTGAGCAGCTGTTCACTGCGTCACCTGCAGGAAACTTCGTGTGATTGGAGCTTTTTTGTTTTCCTTCTTTATTTGTACTTTTTCTTGGAAATTGTGCAACCGGGCACCGAGGGGAAGTCTCTCGTTTCAGAGTCAGATTGTAATGTAACCCCAGAGTACATTAGCTGAAACGGAGGAAACACACAGAGATGCTAAACTTGACAGACTTTACATGCACATTTATCACAATTAACATTAAAAGGGATTGAAACCGTCTTTTATTCTGCTGTATATAAACCTTCACCACACGTTGTTCTCACGTTTGCTTCCCAACAGGTTATTTTTATGCTACAGCTTCACTCTCAGCTCAGAAATAATATATTTCTTCAATCAAATCAAGATGAAAGCAAATCAAAGTCCTCTTGCTTTGACAAACTGGTCCTTTAACGGTTCCTCTGACCCCCCTTCTCCAGTGAGGACGTTCTTTATGTTTCCCTCAGCGTCTATGACCACGGAGGTCCTCTTCAGCTCCTCGTAGCGCGTCTGTCGCTCGGCGACTGCCACGCAGGCGGCCAGCACATCATCAGACTCAAAATCATAGTCCCGCTCGAGCTCGGGCGCATTAAGGATCTGTTGTTTGGTCTCCTCCTCTTGCCGGGTCTTCTCCTTGGTGGCTAAATCCTGCTTCTGTAACCTCCATGCCCACTCCAGGTCCTCCTGCCACAGGGTGCGCTCTGATGGGCACAGGTGGATCGCAACCTGGAAGGCCCTCACGGCCTACAGGGACAAGCAGCGCATGAGTTTAGGATTCAAACACAGAGCTGTGAGGGGTCAAGAAAGAGTTTACATCTCCAACAAATTGAATGTTTAGGCTGAATTCGTTCCGGCCTTTCGATATGGTGCGGCGTTGGCGTCTGTGCAGCTGGGTGCATCAGCAGCACGTCTACACGCACGACTCTAAACATTCTTTGTGCTGAGCTGTGCAGATTTATGGTTTCATTAAGAAGACGTCAACAGCTCGCAGCTGACTGTGCAGTTGTAGATCGATGTGAAAGTTATTGTCCCATTAAAACAGAAATACAAATGGCCTCCTGACGTCAAGCTTGTGACCATTTGCTGCCTGTGAAAGTGTGAAATAAATCCATCTGTACATCTGTACTGCGTAATGACTTAATATGGAAATGAAGCCAATTAGATAAATGAAAGATGGGGAACCTTAACCATTATCCAAATAACACTGGCTGCACATGAAGATGAAACAGGTAACTGGAATAACACTTCACTCCTCCGCCAGTTACAGAGGAGGCTGCTCACACACACACACACACACACTCACACACACACACACACACACACACACTAATTTACGTACGAGCATTTGGGACCGAAAGCACAAAGAAGTCCTGAGAACGCAGAGAACACCGTCGGCTGATGACGACACACGAGTACTGTGATGATGTTAATTACTGGCAGCTGACACGACCTGCTGTCGGCAGCGTCTGTCCTTCGCCTTGTGACTGTACGCCGCTCATGCCGACGACAAAGCATCTCTGACGAGTCCACGTCCCGATGACGCTTTGCTTTTCAGTTGCGCCCGTCTCCAGTGACACGGAGAGCCACACCTTTATTACAGTCAATCACTCAAGTCACCTCTGGAACAAGCGAGTCACACCGAGGAAATGTCATCGATGCTTGAAACTACAAGGCTTTGTGTTGCCAAGTTATTCCATAACAGAATGAAAAGTAAACTGGAAATACTTGATTAGTTTCTATGGGAAAGACTGAGCCTTCTTTATCTTAATGGGAATCTCACACAAAGCCAACGTTGCTTACAACTTGATGTGAATTGTTCCTCACCTGCAACATAAATAACCTGCACTGCCAAGTTCACCTGAACACGTCTTTCAAAGGTTAATCGATTGTGTTACTTCTGAAAACAACTTGTGTTTCGTCCTGAACAGACTCGCGTCTCATCGAGTCTTCGAAAGTAATCCTTCAACACACACACACACACACACATTAAACGGTTTCATAATAATAATAATAATAATAATAATAATGAGAAGATTAATGGCAGCGGAGCCGTCACGCTTCAATGTCACTTGACAAGTGAGAAAAAACTAAATCAGAAGCTGTGTGTTTGTTATATTTGGTTTTTTTCCAGGAGTGGAAACTAAAGCAGGGAAAGAAAGATGGGGAATCACCGCAGTGCGAACAAAGTGCACAACTCAAACGTGTTGATGCACACAAAGCTCTAAACCTGACTGAACAAGCCTGGCTAAAAATAGATGCGTCCTTGTTCCCTTCCATCCCAATAGCTTTATTATACAACGAGGTGTGTCTGTATATGGTTTAGTTTTAGCTCAGGTGACTTTCAACACTTCCATTGTTGTTTCTGGTGCCGTAGGACAGGTCTCCTGCTCTGGGAGTGACACGCAGCGCCATTAGTTGAAGGGTTTTCACAGTTCAGCCCTGTTTGCTTGGCTCTCAACGGGGCAAACAGTGCCACTGAGATCTGCAGCTTTTATTCACCCACAGGTCTCGTCGTGTTCTGGGGCAATTTGAGCAATCGTCCCAGCCGCGGGCGAGTGGGCGTGCTTTGAAAGAGGAACATCTCACAGCGAGTTTGCGAGAAAGTAGTAAACAGAAAATAACTGACGTATCTTAACAGCCCTTCAAACGCAAACACTCAAATGATTTATAGCCGGCTACAAAAACAAGTGTAGGTCACAAAATCAAACATTTAAAAATGAAACGGGGCCGATCCAGTGGAGGTCATGAGTGGCCTTGTTATGCATTATGACTGTAAGTGTAACTGCATGAAACAGACTGTGTGTGTGTGTGTGTGTGTGTGTGTGTGTGTGTGAGCTTCAATTTTGGTGTATTTGTGCGTAGAAAAAGGCGCCCGCTTGACTACAACCAGACAATGCATTTGGTTTTAATCGCAGTGAGCAGTTTCAGCCTCCCCGAATACACCGTCATCTGCACTTAGTAAACACTGGCATGGGTTTTTTTTTTTCCAGGTCTCCTCCCGCAATGACTAACACAATTCCTCCATCTTGTACGTGCGTTTGTTTGGCAGCCTGGAATTCGATTGCAGTTTGACAGCTTTTGCGAGCGATTTGTTTTCATTGGGACACACACACACACACACTCACACACACTCACCAGGTCCACCTCTCCCAGGTTGAGCTGGGCACGACCCAGAGTCTGCCAGCCCTCCCACCACAGGGGGCGGAACTTCACCGCCATCTCTGCAGCCTTCACAGCAGGAAACACTTCCTGTAAAATGGTCAGTACCTGTGGAGAAAGCAGACGTGGTTAAAGTCTCTTTTAGGAGTGATTCCAGGCGTTAACACAGGAGAGGCTTCTAGCTTCTCAAATCTTAATATTTGCTGTTTCATCTCATCGCAAACTGAACATCTTTGTTTACTTTACGTTCTATAAACCAAACAAACCCGACCAATGCAGCTCGTTCACTAGTAGAACACACTGTACTGAATATAACAATAGCACCGTCACCAGATTACTTTCTGCACTTGTGTTGCGCTGAGCTCGTGAAGCAGCAGTCTGATGAGTCATCGTGCATTCAGACACTGAGCAGGTGAACGCAAACAGTTTCATCTAAATGTTTATTTATTTGCTGTCAAGGAACCATTCTGCAAACATTTGCATAACAATGTGTGAAAGTTATTCATGAGGCTCACTGATTATCGGCACGAGGTGGAGTGCGGCTGCGACTCAAGTGCCTGAAAAACTTGAAATTGCTTCTGTGTGTGTGAGAATATCACACACGCAGGTTTGTGTATGCACGTATACATGCGGGCACTTGATCAAAACTCAAATGTGTGAGGAGCAAAGACTCTTACGTAGGAGAAAATCAAACATCATAATATGCTTGACGAAATACCTCGATTCTGATACAGTAAGATCGACCACAAAGTATGCACACAATGAGAGTTTTCATCCATTAATGTGGATGTAAGGATTAATGACATACATTATATTATACATTATACATTATATATACATATATAATACATCAAAATACCCAAAGTCTAAGACGAGGTCTGGTCTCGTATCACAACATGGATAAAGTATTGATATACTGTGCAGGGGGGATGTGCTGCAGACTGACAGGAGACGCATCAGACACAATACTGATCCGGTTAAATAGGAAGAAAGTGATGAAGGGAAGTAAATGAGCAGCATCAGAGTAACCGTCTTCATCATCTGGACCAGTAATGGGAATAAGATGAGCTCAGGCCTATTCTGGGCCTGATAATGGACACTAATAAGTTAGATGTGCTTTACACGTGTAGTCTGACACGTCTTTGTGTGTGTCATGCTTCACAAAGACTGGTGCTCTAATGATTTCCTTCTCATATCTCCTATAATGGATAATATTATATTAGGCTGGTTATGGCTATAAAAGAGAGATTTTATTGTGTTACTTGTAGTAAATGAATAATAACAATCGAGTGCGTCTGTCCACGTCCTCTGGCGTCTACACCTTTCCCAAATATCCAGGAATTATTGAATGTGTGAGAAGAATAAAGATAAAGCTGCCGAGGAATGATGGTTGAATAAAAAAAACATAAAGCGATCGATCCAGAGGAAGAGGAAGTGACAGGAACGAGAGAAAAGAACAAGGAAGTGGAGCATAAGAGACAAAACATTAAAGCTGTTGGTAACATGTTGCAGACTCAGTTCGGTCAGCGCCGCAAAGATATCACTTATCTAGCTTAGATACCAATGTGACAGCTGGAAGAGAATGTATGTGGCCATGATGGCTGATAAATAACGACACACACGGAAAAAATATCAAAAGAAAATATCAGAACTTAACATACTCTGTTGTATTGTTATGTTAAATGGCTTCTTGTGTCCTAAAAAGGGGAATTATAGAGTAAGCCCAGCGCACACGCACAAACACTTGTTCTGTCGTCCACTTTTGGAATAATAAGTATGATAGGAATCTGTGAAAGCATTAAAGAAGCTCCCAGCAGATGTAGTGCAGGCTCACTTAAATCTTATTATTAATATTATGAAATATTGTTATTTTAAACAAGCATATCGTGGTATGTGGAGCATTTATATACTGTACCAAATGTTCAATACTTTTCATTGAACTCTAAAGCTGCGAGACAGGAAACAACAGAATCATAGGGTTAGGGTTAGGCGTCGTGTGGTTAAAGATTATTTTAACCACGTTACCCAAACACGGGCTGCGCTCTACACAGGCTCACATTTTCTCACAGTCTCCAAAATAACTCCATTGTTCAGTTGCATTATGGGTAATGTAGGCACCACGTTTTGTAGAATAAAAAGAATACTGTCCACCTGTTGAGTGTTATAGGGTACAATGCAGGAGAGGAGAACTTCATCCAATATGAAGAGAAAGAGTAAAACATAGATTTATGTTATACCTGAGACTTCATCTCATACAATACGGGGTTTTCTGGAGTCAGCTGAATGGCCTCGTCCAACTTCTTCACAGCCTCCCAGTGCCTGCAGAAAACACACAGCGTTATAGAACTGGAGCGTGAATCACACAAAACTCACTTTATTGCATCATAAACCCGGCTGCTGCTGACATACAACTAAATAAAACATCTGAATTATTTATCGTGCATGAACGTTCGTCGGCGACCTGAAGTTAGAACACACAGTTGAACACGTTAGAGAACGCTCTCCTGAAAATACATTTCACTTTTGAATGTTGTTTTGTCAGGCATCTGTATTTATCGTCTAGATGTGCGTGTTTTTTGTTAAAAAAGGTATGATCTACCCAAAGCTATCAGCGCCGACACAGACTTGCACTGTCGAGTTAAACATGGCTTTGTATTGACTCTGGCTGATGTTCAATCCTTTGAATGATGCAGCACTGATGCATGACAGATTCAAATACAAAGCAATGAAATTGGACCTTGAGGTTTCACCGTCTCCGCCCCGAGATTTGATACACGTTACATAAGCGAACATAAAGCCACACGTCTGTTCAGTGGATATCATGAAGCCCTTTCCTCTCATAATATCTGTTGTTGCTTGTTATAAAGGAGTCAAAGCTGCCCCATCCTGTTCTTCCACTCTTGCGTACGACATCTAAAAAGCTGAGATAAATAGACTTTTATGAAGCATAACTTCAGTTAATGTTTACTTTAACCTTTGTGCATCTTAGTTATTCATTATTTCCACTCTGAATAAAATCAATGCTTTGTTCTTTTTACTTGTCGAGTGAAAAAGGAGAAATGTCTCGCAGAACAACATCCTACAAGCCGCCCGTCCACCTGTCTGACAGCACAATGCATCCAGCTGCACAAACACACACCGCTCTCCTGAAATGAACAGACAGGTTGCATATAAAAGTCTTTTCCCAGGACAGCCTGTAAGTTAGTCACTTGCTTATCTGAGGTTGCGAGACTCTTTTGCAGACATGCAAAGAGAAAAACAAAACAGGTTTTGCATAAATTTAGGCAAAGATCACACTGACTGCACAATCACTCCACGCAAACCGCCATAACTATAATTTACTGATGTGCTTTGCATTGATATGTTTACGAGGGTTCGCGATTATACAGGTATTTGACAAGCAAATATTCACGTTGTTCACACACTGACGCTCCTCCTCGCGTCAATATTGACTCAATAATCCTTTCAAAAGCCTGATGGAGATAAAGGTTTGGAAGGATTCCGAGGTGAAATACAATAAGTCTGTTGCCATCTTTTACAGCGTTATGGAGGAAGATATCCTGGAAAATTCAAAAGCAATTAAAAAAGCCGATAACACTGATCAGTTATAAAAGTGGGATTACAGCCAGAGAACACATCTCCCTCTGTCAGAGAGAGGAGTGAGGAACTACAGCAGTGTGGAAATCTTACCAACATATGAGGCAAACATTCCTGATAAATCATGTCAGGAAATGAAGCAATACGTGCTCCATCTCATGATGCCCGAGAGCTACGAGTGTTACTCTGCTGTATCACATTTCTGTACATCAGTCAAAGTGAGTGCAGCGAGGATGAGTATAATCCTGCAGTGTCATATGTAGTTTAAAGAAAGAGCAAAGTAATATGCAATACATTGAGATGTTTGCACATGTTATTGTGCTGTAGAGGGTTGGGACATCAGGATGACTTCACACACACACACACACACACACACACACACACACACCTCTGTTCAAAACAAGGAAACACCCCTAATGGTTATGATGACAACACTAAACCAGTAAACTACCAGAAGGTGTTGGACATTTAGAGAAACTATGTGGAGTATTTGAATGATGATGATGTGACCTCACAAAACTCCCACAGCGACCAAACAAGCGTCACAGACGCAGGATTTTGCGACGGCATGGCCTATGTTTACACCTTAATTGATGATGTTTCCAAAAACAATTTCCACGTTTATTTTTTTCTCAGTTGGGACACGTTCAAGCCGATGTCTGAGCGAAGGATTGAACTGTCAATCATCTATTTGAAATGACAGGAGTCTCAAGCAAATACCTTTTGAGCCTGAGATTAAAGCCACGTTTAAAAATGAGCACGCTAGCTGCATCGAGTAATATTCTTTTGGATTGTTTTCGTTTGTTAAACTATTCATTTATCAGTCAGTCGGATTATTATTTTTTAAATTTCACCTGTGCAGCTTATGAGTAATAAAGTGTCAGCTCGGCATTTATAACAAGGAGAGAGTCTGTCGTCCTTATAAGAATCTACTCTGCAGATTACTGTCTGGTTTTTTATTTATTGCGGATCCGGATTAAAACACTTAGTTACTACTTATTTACAATAAGTCGATCGTGGTGAATTTCCATAATTGGGAAAATGGTGAATACCCTCACAAAGGTCGAGATCCCTATCATGGTGGAGAAGTGAAACATAGAGTCCTATTTAAAAATACAGGAGTTACCGTGTAAGAAGGAACATTTTATTTATGCAGGGAGACATTATGCTCTATAATAACCTTATTTAAGATTGTTTGACTGGATGTTCTAAATGCTCCGGATGCATCTAAACCTTGTAATGACGGACATCAGAGGCGAATGTTGTTAGAGGAGAAACAACTCCTGGCTGACATCCCCGACCAGACACCATCTCAAACCACCGAGCGGCCATTATGGAGCAGCAGGACATCATTTCCCCGGCGAAATCCAGTTTCTCCTCGCAAATACAATTACAGGCATTCACTAAGGGCAACGACGTTACATCTTAGACTGAGGGGAGTTTTATAACGTGATTGTTATTTGGCTAAAAAGGTCAATTATCATGGAAGGAATATCAGATGACAGTATTTGAAGCAGGCCGATTCATCGTCCTATCGTCTATATCAAAAAATAAAACGTAAAACAAAAGGCAGCTGAGCGATTTGTTTTGACAGAATCACACAATGTAACACTAAACATAGTGCTGGAAGTCTGTTTTTATTCTCCACAAGCAGAGAAATATCACTTATAATAATCCTACCATTCTTCAACATGCATTAACGCTCCACTAGAGTACACTTCAGCGGATGCTAGAGTGGATTGAAGGAGCAATTTATACAATTGCTCCTTGTTTTTGCTTTTCCCCCCTCTGATGTTAAATATGCATTGACAGGCCTGACCAGCTTCTCCCATGGCCAACATATACATTACTGTAGTCACATCCATTCACTGATCGCCTCCTGAGAGGAGTGCAGCCTTTTGGCTTTAGAAATCAAAATCTACACAAGAACATATGATTGCAGACATCAAACCTTGTACTTATATCGGGAAAACCTCAAGCTTAGATGGCTCTAAGTTGACTTTGCTTTTGAAATACAGTATTTATGAAATGTTTATCTGTATTATATGTGACTGAAAGGTGATTAGCTGTGTTTATGGGTCTGAGTGCTCTGTACAATGGTGCCCTCCCGTGGAGGACTTCTAATATCACATGTCCCAAGTTATTGGCTCTTTGAGGTTCTTCTGTAGATAATGTAAGTCTGACTTATATGATCTCACACGCTTCAAAAGATGAGATCTATACATTTCTGGACAGTATGATTAAGTGTGATTAATCCCCTCCTATCAAATCCAGTCGTCCACATAAAGAATCCCATAACACAGACAGGAAGCCCTCAGTATCAAAGAATACAATAAGATTTAAGTTGTAATCCTGCTTGCTATAAAACTGGCACAGAGTATGGAACATGTCTTTCAAAAGGAAATAAAAGCGTATACATAAAGCTTGTTTGTTTAGAACAAGTCGTTCTTATCAAAGAAACACGTGAGCAAATATTCAATGCCTAGGATTTGAGTTATACTTTAAAAAAACTAACTAATCCTGCTACCCACACAACAACTAATACTATTCTATGTAGAATCAATGTGACTCTGTACAGAAGCAATTTACAAAGCTGACCAAAGGCTGAATGTTTGTATGTCTTTGTGTGTTATTTCAAAAGCTGTCACTGACTGTGATTCAGCAAGCACAGACAGCAGCAGCATGCCTCACCTGCCGTGCTCAGCCAGCTCTGCACCTTCATCCTTCAGCCTCTTGCTCTTGTCTGCACAGTCCTCCAGCAGGATCTCCTTCCGTCGCTTGATGGCGTGCAGCCAGTCCACCTCCTCATCCTGACTTGGTCCAGCATCGTTAACCTTCTCGGCTTCATCCTCGAACAGCTGCACAGCTGACTTTGAAACCTTCTCACCAACTTTCCTCTTCCAGCCAAATGAAGCCATTCTGTAGGGACAGGGGATAAACCCAGATATCCTGAATCTCATCTGAAACTAGTATGCACTCAGCACTGGGAAATCCATAGACTTTTATTAGGAAATAATATAAAACTGGCTAGCGTTAGATTTTAATGTAATATTACGACTAGATACCCCACGTAGCTTACCCGGTAACTACAGTTAAGTGCATCTCATATTCAAACACAGTGTAAAACACTAGTTATCCAACAACTACACGAATAAAACGACTTGATAAACAAAAACAATCCTGGCTGTCACAACAAGGCTAGCTTACGTTAGCTATAATACCCTAGCTAACACTTGCTAACACTCTTGACGTCCCATTACATTTGCTCAAGCAATGACTTGTTTTCACATAATATATTACATTTGAATTTGTTGTTTTAAGACAGTGAAATATGTAATAATAATTCAGGAGGTTTTACGCACAGACTTCAACAGCTTGCGTAGGAAAAACGATCAAGCTAACGAAAGCTAACGGTTAGCCATATCTGGTGACCCGGAAGTTGATTGGAATGTTTACATCGTCTCTTAAAGAAACACGAACCGTGTTTTTAAAGTTAACGACGCTGATCAATACAATGAATAATACATATTACAGTATTACTTCATAAACATTTTTTGGGCAGTATAGTGTATTATTACATTTAACTTTTTAGGAAATCTTACTAAAATGCATCGGTCTGGGACTGACTCCATTTGCCCACTAGATGGCGCCACCAGGATGCCTCAGAACACTTATTGACATTATGTGAGTCATAGAAGATGTTCAATAAATGTACATTTACTCTAAAATAATAATTGCTTTTATCACAGCATGATATTACACATGACCTGAATACTGTTGTTTTTTTTGGACTTATCACTTTACATTTATTTACACTACTTGTATTTATACATTTTATTTATTGTTGCTGCAATGTTTGTACCTCGTCTTGTATCTTCTTCTGCACCATATGCCTATTTTCTCATTGTTTTGTCTTTGACCGGGGGAACACAGCTGTTCCTCTATGTACTGCACTACACTGTATAGATGGATGACAATAAAGTCTCTCATCTTAATAGCTAAGCAAACACTAAAGACTCCCTGTGGGTGTATATACTTTACGGCTTGTAGTTCCCAATTCCCTAAGCAATGTGAAATTGCACGACTATGATGTGAAATTGCTACAATCCTTCAAGTTAATGTGACTTATTTATTCCAAAGAGCTGTCAAAACACTAGAAACGTGCAGAGAAACTTCAGCAGAATTGTGTGCAATTTAGCAGTTTATTAGGCAGTTGTGTATACAAATGATTTCAACACTGTCCATTCAGATTTACACTGGTCAATCTGGTAGGGTCCCTTTACACACCAAACAAAAATAGAACAATATTTCTTTGAAGAAGTCCAAAACAAATAGACTGACAGAATATATCTGCCAACAGTCCACGAGGACAGTACTCCATAAAACTGTCAAAAAGGTCACGCTTTCACACATTCATCTTTCCTACAAAACCCAAGAAAAGTTTTGTAATCAAAACTTGCAACTGCCCTATAAAAACTAAAAATGTTTAGTTTTACAATATCTTCCCAAGAACATAGTGGGTTTCTTTACCATGATCACTATATTTCATAAAGTCTTAAAACTGAGACATAAAAGGTCAAATATCAACTAAATATTTCAGCCCAAACCTGCCCCCCTCCCACAGGACAGCAAAAATAAACAAGATCACAATTATTGTCACTCTTGGCAATTTTTGTTTTATTATATCTCTTGAATGTAAAATCGTTTATACAAATGAGATATTTAAGGTTTTTAAAGCTGTGGAGAGCTAAACACTGGAAACAGAGACTTGAGTAATTGCTAACACCTCTTAACTCAAATTAAAATTAAACCTTGTGTCTGATATTACAATTGGAACATGCAAAGTTCTTTAAAACCCGGTTTAATTGACTTAAGACAAGAATGAAGATTATATGAGAAATCAGTTTACCGTTCAAATTTGCTTAGTTTTTACCATATTGTAAAGCAATTACTGAGGTCTTCAGTAGTTTGGCAACAATCAGAATTTTATTTTACGTTTTGTAGTCAAGAACTTTCTTTTTTTTGTAACGCAAACACTTAAAATAATCAGTGATTTTTTTTTTTTTTTTACTCTAACAGTGATTGTGAAATTACATT